>NC_082642.1:30652722-31014389 GCF_028023285.1 Balaenoptera ricei | reverse complement strand
GTTACCTGCTTAACTTGTCTCCTATGAGTCATGCAGACAAATACAGTGGCAGGAGACCCTGACCAAGCATTTTCGCCAAAGCACAGAAAATGTCATCAACCCCCTCTCCCCACTCAGGTTTGTGTCTCTGTGCAAACATGATTCTCATTATTCTCTGCAACCCACTTCCTCCCCTCCCAGCATGAGTTCCCTCAGTTAGAGACAGAAGTGAGATGGGCAAGTTCAGTGCTGGCTTGTACTTCCCTTTCAGGAAGCTCTTATTTTCCTTCACCCTCCCTGGATGCCCAGTGTCCTCAATTGGCTCCACCCCGCTGCCATCAGCACCAGTATTTCACAGAGTTTATGCTTCTCCCAAACAGCTGGAACATGCAAAGTTAACATGTGCAGTATTCACCAACCATCCTGCCACCCTTACATTAGAACCATGAAGCCTCCATCTGCCAAAGGAGAGGAATCCAGTTATTTCCAGAAACTGCCCTTCCTAATATGTGTAGAGAGACTCATTCAGGTTCTGGATACAGTCCTGGGGTATTTTTTTATAGCTTGTTAATGGGACAGAAAGTCAAACACCTTACGAGGATATCTCATGAAATAATGTGGACCATTGTGTGGAGAGCCGAAATGGTCCAGGAAGGTTCAGTGAGGTGGCATCCTGGGACCTCTACCTTGGGCAAGAGTGAAGAAGGAGGGTCATCCGGTCATGAATATACTAGGCCAGTGCTGTGGGAACTACCAGCTCCAGGCTCCAGGGCTGGTCCTGTAGAGAGGAGGCCCACCCGCTGAATCCCAGTATACAAAAAGCCACACCTGGGCTCATGCTGTTATTCAGGGCATCCAGATTGGTAGGTAAAGAAGAGTAGTAAACTGATGTCAGTAAGACTCAGTCTAAGCCCTATCCATTGGCGAGCACAGGCTTCCAGGTACATCACTAAGCTTGATTAGGTTTGTTCAGGAATAGTGCTGACTTGAGCCTGCGGGTTGAAAGCCTTTAGTACCTGTTGCTAAGCAGGGATAGCACAGGTAAGAAGCAAAGCTACAGATAATTATTTTTCCATGATAGGTAATAGGTTTGGTTGGTTCTCCACTGAAGGAGGTAAATATTCCAATGTTGATCATTAGGCAAATATAGGTCCTCAGACAGAAAAGTAGAAGTTTGCAGACCTGGCCTAGACCTTAAAGAAAGGAGGGTTTTTTAGGTATGGGCTCCTTCCTTGGATATGCTAGACTGACTATTACCCCTGGAGAAAGGATTAGAGGAAACGACACTTTGCGGGAGAACGGGGGTGGGTGCTGCAAGTTCCAAAGGGCAGGCCATGCTTCAGAAACTAGGTGTCTGACCTCACAGTACCTAGTATTTGTTATTAGTATTTGTTTCCCATCTGTCATCTTTTATCTGGCACAATGGTTCTCAACCCCGTTCGCAAGGACAATCACCTGAGGAGATTTTAAAACTCTCTGAGCCCCACCCGAAAGATTTTAGGCAGAATCTCTGAGGGCTGGGCCCAAGCATGATATATTCAGTATCTATAATAGCTATCGATCTATCTATCAATCAATCTATGTATGTATCTATCTACTGATTTTATATTTACACATACATATATGTATGATCTCTAAATATACATTGTGTTTGTGTATATATATATATAATCAGTATATATGTATATATATAAAATCAATATACATATATATGATCAGTATATATGAGACATATTTAATCAGATTAATAAAATGATTTTATATGTATATATGTGTGTGTATGCATTTTTTAAAACACTCCAGGTGATTCCAATGTGCAACCAGAATCAAGAATCACTGCTTTAATAAACTTTCTCTGAAACATCACCAATCTGCCTCACCTTTGCTGCTGAGAGTATGAAGCAAATACACAAAACCAGAAAGGTCATAACAGTGGTTTTATTCAGAGTAGGTTAAATGAGCTGGGGTGGCTAAAGATTTGCGATACAAGATCTAGTTTCACCGCTCCATACAAATATTGATAGTTTCTGAGCATATCAATTGGTTTTTTAAAAGGTAGACAAAACTTTTCTTAGATCAACTCTCTGAAAAATGACTTAATTGTTAAAACAATTTTAATAACTCTGTGGTAATAGATTTTAAAAATTTAGCTCTACCAAGGGTTGTCAATATCTAATGAAAAACAAAATGTGTCTAATATTTGGTTTCCTGACAAGCCAAAGGATGATATTTAGGGAATGGGGAGCAGGAACCTCCTGAAACATCTCAGCAGAGAGCTTGCCCAGTTATATTAGACCAGCCCTTCTCCCTGGCACTTTTCCTCCTAAAAAGTGCTTATTTTTGAATGCCTCATTCATAAGCAGCAATTCTCACTTGAAAGATTCACATTGGCTATAGCTCACGCAATAGAAGACTATGGCACAATGAGAGTGGGTTTTGTTTTTTTTTCTTTTAATCTTTTTGTGCTTAAAAGTATCTCCTGGTGAAAGCCTTGGAGGAGATAGTTTGGAGAGAGTTTTCTTGTTTGCCTTTGAAGATAGTCAATGAGTATAATATGTATTCAGGAACACATTTAAAATGTTATGTTTTGTAGATGGAATCCATAAATCAACTAGATTTTTTTTTTAAGTTATATACTTTGGAGATATTTATCTGGTTGTAGCAATGATTCTCACAAGCAGTTTTTTTTTCCAGCTTTATTGCAATATAAGTGGCATACAACATTGTGTAAGTTTAAGATGTACAATGTGATGATTTGGTATTTGTATACATTGTGAAATAATTACCACGAAAATGTTAGTTAACACCTCTATCACTTCACATAGTTACCATTTGTTTTTCAGTGTGGAGAAAAGATTTAAGATGTACTCTTTTAGCAACTTTCAAGTATATAATACAGTTAACTATAACTATACATTGTTAATTATAATCGCCATGCTGTACCTTCGATGCCCAGAACTTATTCATCTTCTAACTGGAATTTGGTACCCTTTGATCAACATCTCCCCATTCCCCTCACCTGCCACCCCCTAATAACCACTGTTCTACTCTGTTTCTATGAGTTTGGCTTTTTTAGATTCCACATATGTGAGAGAAAATACAGTATTTGCTTTTCTCTGTCTGATTTATTTCACTTAGCATATGCCCTCAAGGTCCATCCACATGGTCACACAAAAGGAAGAACTTCCCTCTTTTTTTGTGGCTGAATAATATACCACATCTTCTTAATCCATTTATCTATTGATGGACACTTAGGTTGTTCCCGTGCTTTGGCTATCATGAAAAACGTTGCAATGAACATGGGAGTGCAGATATTGATTCTGAATCACTTTGAGATAGTGATTTCATTTCTTCAGATATATACCCAGAAGTGAGATTGCTGGATCATATGGTAGTTCATTCTATTTTTAATTTTTTCAGGAACCACCATACTGTTTTCCATATGGGCTGTGCCAATTTACATTCCCACCAACAGTGTACAAGTGTTCTCTTTTTCAAAAACATTTTTTAAATCTACTCTTTATTGGTTTAAAAAAATTCATGAAACCCCTTACACCATATACAAAAATTAACTCAAAATGGATCAAAGACCTAAACTTAAGAACTAAAACCACAAAACTCATAGAAGAAGAAAACATGGAACAAATCTTCATGATTTTAGATTTGGGAATGGTTTCTTATATGTGACAGCAAAAGCACAGGCAACAGCAACAACAACAAAATGGGTAAACTGGACTTCATTAAAATTAAAAACTTTTGTGCATCAAAGGACACTATCAAGAGAGTGAAAAGACAACTTACAGAATGAGAGAGAATATTTGGAAATCACATATCTGGTAAGGGTTTAATATCCAGAATAAATACAGAACTCCTTCAACTCAGCAACAAAAAGACAAATAATCCAACTTCAAGATGGGCAAAGGACTTGAATGAACATCTCTCTAAAGAAGACATACCAATGGCCAATAAGTATATGAAAAGATTCTCAACATCTTTAGGCATTAAGGAAATGCAAATCAAAACCACAATGAGATATCACTTCAAAGCTATTAGGATGGCTATTAATAAATAAATAAATGAACAAACAAACCGCAGAAAATAAGTGTTGGTAAGGATGCAGAGAAATTGGACCCTTGTACATTGAAGGTGGGAATGTAAAATGGTGCAGTCAATGTGAAAAACAGTTTAATGGTTCCTCAAAAAGCTAAATATAGAATTACCATGTGACCCAACAATTCTATTCCTAAGTATATACCCAAAAAGAATTGAAAACAAAGACTCAAGTAGATACTTGTATGCCAGCGTTCATTGCAGCATTATTAACAATAGCCAAAATGTTGAAACAACCCAAGTGTCCCTTGACACATGAATGGATAAACAAAATATGGTATATCCATACAATGGAATATTATTCAGTCATAAAAAGGAATTCTGATACATGCTACAACACAGATGAGACTTGAAAACATTATGCTAAGTGAAGTAAGCCAGACACAAAAGGGAAAATATTGTGTGATTCCACTTATATGAAATATCTAAAATAGGCAAATTCATAGAGACAGAAAGTTAGAGGTTCCCAGGGGCTGAAGAGAGGGAGGACTGGAGAGTTATTGCTTAATGGCTACAGAATTTCTGTGTGGGGTGATGAAAAAATTTTGGAAATAGATAGTGGTAATGGTTGTACAACACTCTGAATATAATTAATGCCACATGATTACTATAAAAATGGTTAAAATGGCAGATTTTATTTCATGTATGTTTTACCACAATAAGAAATATGTTTTAAAAATCCATGAAACCCACTGTGCCATTTACTATCTTCTCCCAATTTACACTGTCAGATAAATGTCACTGAAATTAACAGGAAATGTGAAATTCCTTTTGATAAGAACAAGGAATGGATTACTAATGTATGCCAGAGGTCAGGTACAGATGTTGTCATAGTATAAATATTACCACCACATAACATTATTTCACAGGACACTCAGGAGACCACTCTGAATGTGGAACAAGGCTTCTAAACCTGCACAGATCTAGAAGGAAATGTATTATGGAATATATATGCCCTCATTCTAGAAAGACGGATTCCCTTTTTCCTCCTGATTTAATTAAGTTTCTCCTTAAGATAATCCTATTGTGTGTGGACTTATTATAGTTGAGATTAGTTTTTAGAAAGAAATAATCACAGGAGGTAATGTGGTCTTTGAGTAAGAAAATCAATTTAAGTCGACATTACTCAGAAATGGTGTTTTAAAGGAAAAACCCATAAATTCTGACCCTCTCATGTTTCTATATTCTGAATCAGGTCATCATAATACAGATTATTTAGATATTGCTGATAGAGTCTAGTAAAATTTTGAAACATGGGAATACAGATAACATGTTTTTTAATCACTAGTCTTTCTTTATGCTGAATATATATATATGAGCATGCAAAAAACAATGTATTTAGGAGCCCATTAGAAATTCAGATGCAGAATTTCCTTTCATCTGATCATGTAGAAGTGGATTAATACAGATAATATGAACAGAGAAAGATAAAATGATGTCATGTTGGATATTCAGTAATCCATTAATCAAGGATAAAAGTTTTCTAATAGCCATTAAAAAGAAAATCAAAGAATATACAAATTTTAATTTAGCATAGCATTGCACCACATCATAGCTTATGGGAGGCTTCTGAAGCAGCTAGCAACAGATGGATTCCTGGTCATTCACTAAGAATTTGGAAATGCCAAAGGGAAAGAAAACTGGACTGCTCCAAAAAGATTTTAAATAAAAAGAGTATAAATTCCCCATAGTAAAAACCTTATGGAGAACTGTTATGAGTTTAGGCACTACTGAATAAAACTGCAGTTAAGAAAGCCAGTTATTTTTATAGGGAAAATAAATTTTCCTATGATAATTCAGATGAAACTGGTAAATGGATAACTGCCTTAATAAAAAGGAGAGAGAAAGCTCAACATAACAGCAATTTATACAAAACAAGAAGGGATAGTGATAAAAGAGATAAGGAATATCTTTAAGGCATGTTATGAGAGTATGTAAATCTGAGAACTTGGTAAGTGTGGTAGATTTAGAAAGTTTGAGGGAAAGAATTTGAAATCTTAAATTTCTTCTTAAATGGAAAGTTTTTTCAAAGATGAAAGATCTGTCTACCTTGGAAGCGTGCAGATTCGATCACCCCAACATATGAGGAGGTCTAGAATAGGACCCACAGTTTCTGTTGACACATTTCAACGATATGGAGGACTCAATCCCATTTTGAAGTCGCAGTATTTTACTGAATTGCTCCTAAATCAATTCTCCGGCGCTGTGAAAAAGCACTTACCTGCATTAGTCAGGACTCTCTTCATTATAAATGACAAAAACTAACTCAGGTTGGCCTCCGCAAACTAGCAGACTAGGTTGATTTCCATAGCTGGGAAAAGATACTGGATTAGAGAAGCAGGAGCTGAGCTTAAGGACTGGTGATCTGAGTTTACCACTGCCTGGATTTTTTTTTCCCTTTCTACTTGTCTCCAGTTTCTGTTTGCCTTTAATGTCTGAATCCATCCCCAGCTGGATAGAATAAAGCCAAGCCAAGCCAAGCCAGGATTAAAGTAATTGGAAGCAAGAGAGAGAACGAGAGGGGAAAAGTGTCTCTATGGCGGGAGTCCCGAGTTTCAAACTCTGAGATCCCCAGAACCAAGCAAGTTCCTGAAACTCTTCCTATGATTTGGCTAGCATTTGCAAGATCCTTCAACTAAAGCCCCCCTTGGGCTCAGGCTAGTCTGAGTTGAGATTCTGTCACTGGTAACCAAGAGTCCACACTAATATCATACAGCTCTCTGAATAGTGCTGAAGAACTGACTTCCTGGGAAAGGAAATGTGTGGGCAGATAAACATCAACCTAATCATTTGGGATTTATTACAAAAGGAGGGTACACTTAAGTGAGGCTTCAGCAGAGGGATGGGTGCGAGTTATTTGTGAGGCATGAAAGTGAAGCAGAAACTGAAGCAGGGCAAAATTATAAAGAGTTAAAGTAAAAGAAAGGGAGTTAATGGTATGGATATGTGATACTGGTCAGCAAAGTTACTAATTTCCACACTCAACAAGCATTCACTGAATATTCTTTATGTGCCAGTCACTGTGGCAGGTGCTATGAAGGCCCAAAATACGTGTAATGCACAGTTCCTGCCCTCAAGCAGTGTATACTTTAGTAGGGACACAAAACAGTTCCTCATGTTACAGTTCTACAAAGTTGTAGTGATATGGACCAAAAATAAGACAAGGCAAAGAATTCTTGATTCTCAATTTTGCAAGAGATTTGTCCCAGATGGGAGAATGGGGCAGGTTCATGGAGGCGTGGTATTAACCTTGATATTGGCAGATAGGCATCTTTAGAACAAATAAAGTGAAAGGAGAGGGGAGAGAAAGAGTGGTTAAAACACTCCAAATACAGAGAAGAATAAAAGCAAAAGCACAGGAGTTTGTGAACATCATAATTTGCTAGAATGGTGGGTTTTGCCAGAAGATAAAAGGTCTTAAATATCAGACTCAGGGATTTAGACTTTATCTGGGGGAATGAGGCACCAATGCAAATGTATGAACAGAATGGAGCCAGATTAGTAAGACAGTGGTAGATAGGATGATTTGACACTAGAAGAGATGGAAGTCAGGACAATTCCTCAGCAGTCTATTAAATTAGTCCAGATGAGAGGTAATAAGTAAGTCACTTGAGAAGTTACTGAGGAAATGGGGAAATAAGAGTAGTTGTGGAAAATATACTGGAGGTAGGACAGGCCTTGACAACTGATTAGACATAAGGAAAGAGGGTGCCTGGGTTGCATGCTCAGGGGCTAGAAGGAAAAGAGGGCCACTAACCGAACTGGGGGAGGAAAGGAACGGAAGCAAGTTTGTGGGAGGAAAGGAGAGTTTGGGCCATCTCAGGTTTAGGTGTTGAGGTGTTTTGTGGACATCCTGGGGTAGAAGACCAGGAAGCAGTTAGGTGTAAGACCCCTGAGTTCAGAAGAGAAGTTGGAAACACAGGTTTTTATTCGGAAGAAGTCTGCAGAGGGGAGGTAGTTGAGATCAAGGAGGGTTACAATCATACTTCCGCTGTCGTGAGGACAAAATGAGATGACAAATGCAAAGCACATGGATCACTTGGTAAGTACTCAGTGAGTGTTGTCCTGAAGGATCTGCAGAGTTGATTGTTCTAATGAATGGGGATAGTTAAATAAATAACTGTATAGTTACATGATGGGAGATTATTCAGTTCTTTAAAATCATGTTTGTGAAGAATAGTAAAATGACTTGGGAGAATACCTTTAATTTAATATTAAGAGGGAGAATCAGAATATAAAATGGAAATTTTACTACATACACATACATACACATACACAAACACTTGTAGTAAAAAATATACATACACATACACAGACACTTGTAGTAAAAAAAACGTTCACAGTGGTTCTATCTGGAGAATGGGAATGATTGGGATTTAAGTTTTTTCTTAAAGAATGTAATTTAAATACTTAAATAAATTAAAGTATTTCAGTCTATTATCCATATTTTTATGATAAGTGTGTAATACTTTAGCGTCAGAAAACAATTTTTTAATTGAAGTTAGTTGATTTACAATGTTGTGATTCAGATATATCTATATAGGTATAGATATAGATATTCTTTTTCAGATTCTTTTCCATTGTAAGTTATTATAAGATATTGAATATAGTTCCCTGTACTATACTGTAGGTCCTTGTTGTTTATTTTATATATAGTAGTGTGTATCTGTTAATCCAAAACTCCTAATTTTTCCCCCCTCCCCCATTTCCCCTTTGTTAACCATAAGTTTGTTTTCTACACCTATGAGTCTATTTCTAGAAAACAATTTTTATACAAAGAAAGTTTGCTCAATAACCTCAAATATTGTAGAAAGTTAAAGAAGAGGGGAGGTCATTGGTCTTGGCAACTAGATGGTCACTGATGGCAGTTTTAGTAAAATAGTGATGGTGGAAGCTTTTTTTTTAATATAATAAATATTTCATGTGTAAAAAAGTATTTAAATAAATAGAACATTATCAAAATGGCTGAAGCCTTCAGTGTACTCCTTTCTAATAACATTTCCCTTCCTTCCTGCAAGAGGTAGAGATTATTCAGAGTGTTGTCCTTAAAGCCACATTTTGGTAGAGGATGGAGATAGGGGCTGAGAGGCTCTTTGATGAGTTGGTAGGAAAGTGGAGGAGAATAAGAGGACAATAGCTTGAAGAGGATGCAGGGTGGAGAGAAGCGTTTTAATACAGAATAGAGCAGAAGTGAGCAAGTTTCCAGCAGAAGTAAGGGCACCAGATAGAGACTATGGATGCAAGAGAGATGGGAAGCTGTAACTAAGACAATCCACTGTCAAACGCGTAGAAATGTTTAAAATAGGCACTTTGGGGTGAAATTCAGCTACTTCATGGAATGATCCATTCTGGTCATAAGACAGATCCATTCATTGAAATTAATGCATTTATTTTCCTTGTCCTTTATATATTCCTTCAGGCAAAATATATGTTAACATTAGCATAAACCTTTTTCTTGTTTTTATTCTTTTGTCTGCGTTGGATCTTCGCTGCTCCACTCAGGCTTTCTCTAGTTGTGGCGAGCGGGGGCTACTCTTCAATGCGGTGCGCGAGCTTCTCACTGCGGTGGCTTCTCTTGTTGTGGAGCACGGGCTCTAGGGCACGCGGGCTTTAGTAGTTGTGGCGTGCGGGCTCTAGAGCGCAGGCTCAGTAGTTGTGGTGCACGGGCTTAGTTGCTCCGTGGCATGTGGGATCTTCCCAGACCAGGGATGGAACTCGTGTCCCCTGCATTGGCAGGCAGATTGTTAACCACTGCGCCACCAGGGAAGTCCCAGCATAAAGCTTTTTCAAGCAGACAAATCCCACTGGAAATTTTATAAAAGCAAATAAATGGTTAAAACTCAGCAAAACATTAGCAGAACAGAGAGAAGGATGTTGCTGCACTTCCTTAAAGAAGTGAACCCTGTAAAAGAGAATATTTCTTCTTTTTTATTTCAAATAGTGCCACATACACAAATCAATTCATGGTCTCATTTTTACATTATTACTGAAAATGAATAAAAGAGCTCCTTGGCTCTGTTCAAGATGTTATTCTATTTTTCTCAACAAGATTATGCAATAATATTCAAATTCTAACCAACAGATTGAGTTGGGTTGTGAAACAAATTATTCATAGAGATAGGACTCGCTTCCTAAAAGGTTGACTCATATCACAATGTGAGCAGGGTCTGAGTATTATTAGTTGCGCCCCAAATATTTCATTCCCAGTTCTGATGATAATGAAATATACTAAACTAGCATTTGATAGTATTAAAATGGCAACATGCTTTGGAAGGATTTAAAGGATTTGGTCTCAAGAAACCATTTACAATTCAGCGGGTATGCCTCCTGAAGGCATATACCTTTGAAGGCATTTATTAAAATTAATCAGCATTAACCTGCATTCTTTACTTAAAGGGGTAGAGTGATCCAGCATAACATCTGTCTCTGTAACTATATTTGCCTGATATTAAATTGCTTTTGTACATGTTTTAGGCAAAATAATAATGTATTAAAGTATTATGAACTCAGGCAGCTTCTAATTATTTATCACTGAAAATTATTTACCACTAAAGTTATTTCGAATTTTCTTTCATCTAAAAAAACGTAAACAGTGTATTATGTTTTTGTTTCTGAGAGATATTACATGGACATTTATTTGAGTCTCAATATTTTATGATTAGAAAAATAAAGTCACAGAATAGGTCCCTAAGATTGTTTTCAAACTGACTCCTTTATTAATGAGACAGTGAATAGTAGTCATATATAATTTTCATAAGATGATGTACTTGTAAAAAACAACAAAATGTTCCTGTATGGAGTAATATTATTATCATCATTTTGGTAAATATTTGGGACATATTTCCAAAAGAGAAATTAAAGACCTTCTCTAGGGACTACCATTGCTCTTGAGTAAGTTATTTAACCTCTGAGCTTAGACTGGTACCCACAAATAACTAGCTTATCTATAGCTGTCAGTCATGCACTTGTAGGTTCTACCCCTAGTCCCACAGATAGGTCATCACACTCATAGAAAAAACCCAGTCATCATTAACCAGCATGCCACTGGGCAAGGGCCTACTGTACTATTTGATATTTTGAACTATGTCCTTTGATAAAGATAACAATTAGATTAAAAAGAAATAAAATTTTAAGCACTGGATTAGAACAGAAAATCATTTCTAATTGTGGGTAGTATATCAGCCTGAGTCCATTCAGGAAAGCAAAAACCATGCTAGGTATTTCAAACAGAGGTATTTAATACAGAGATTTGTTACACAGGCATTGAAAGGTTGAAAGTGGGATGCTGAGGTAACCTAGAGAAAACACCAGGAAAAACTACCACCTTGAGGGCTGGGAAAACAAATAGGAAGAGGTGGTGTTACTAGAACCTGAAAGTTCTGTGGGAGTGCAGGACAAGAAGGGACATGCCCATGGAGCTGATTTTTGCTGAAAAGTCTAAGGAGGGTCATAGCCAGGTGGGTGCTAGAAGGTCAAGGAGACAGAACCGGAAGGTAATGAAAATGGGATGCTGGGGATAGTGTGGCAGGTGCTAGGACAGTTGATGGGTGGGGGGAGAGGGAGTGTGGTGGGGCTGTCACTCCAACAGCATGCCTACTGCATATACCTCGTAGGGGCGGCTGCACGCTGGCCTTGGAAGTACCAGGAAAGGCTGGAGGATACAGCTATAGCTGTGCTCTCCTGCTGGAGGGATTCAGACCTGAATTGGAGGCCAGGAGAGGGCACATTATTTCCTCCACCTGCCCTCCAGTCTCCCATCAATGCCTCCTATTGGTAGAATCTATGTGGAAGTGGGCTGGAAGATGAAGTTATGGAGTCTCAGTCCCACTATCACAGATAGGGGGGCATGGGGCTGAGAAAAATTAGGCAAATAAATGGCAAGGTAATTGTGTGTATTTCACAGTTAAGGTATGTTAAAGTTTTTGCCATCAGGAGAATCAGAAGAGTCTCATGGTTTCTTGAGAGACAGTTTGGGAGACAATTCTCCCCAGGACTCTTGTGTTTCTGCACATTTCATGAGCCAAAGCGCTGAAAATTCGTTATCCACTACCTTTTCAAGAATGTTCATATAACAGATACCTTTGGAAGATAGGCATAGTGTGTCTCTCTGGAATACAGGGAAAGTATGTTTGCTGTCCAGTATAATAAAGATACTGTTTTCTCCAGGGCAAAGGTTGGAAAAGTTTGCTTGCATGAGGAATGAAGGAGAAGATTATAAAAGATTTGAGTTTTCCAAAGCTGTGATTCCTCAGGTGTGACACAAACCTACTGCATAGGTATCACCCTGATATGTTCTGAATCACCCTCATGAAACTTGGGGGACAAGAGGGCCCGAATATGAAGCTCATGATGATTGCTGTGCTATGAGTAATAAAGCCCTTTGTCTCCGACCCAGGAGTCCCATTACCTCTGTCAACATCCATGTGGCAGGTTAACCTAATTGCTTACAAGTAGGGTAAAATCTCAGACCCTTCATAGTTCTTGAGAGAACTTTCCATTCAACTCAACAGACATTTACTATGATACTGCTGTTTAACAACTTTCATGGACATGTCCAGTGTACACAAGATGAACAATCTCAGCCCTCAAGCAGTTCACAGTGTAGAAGGAAAGGGATGTGCTCCAGCACCACCTCCATCACCATCGCCACCTCCACCACCACCACCTCCACCTCCACCACCACCACCCCACCTCCACCACCACCTCCATCACCACCACCTCCATCACCATCACCACCCCCACCTCCATCACCACCTCCACCTCCACCTCCACCATCCCCACCTCCACCACCACCTCCACCACAACCACCACCTCCATCACCACCACCACCTCCACCTCCACAACCACCACCTCTACCTCCAACAACACCTCCATCACCATCACCACCTCCACTACCACTACCACCTCCGCCACCAACACCACCTCCATCACCATCACCACCCTCACCTCCACCTACACCACCACCCCCACCTCCATCACCATCACCACCTCCACCTCCACCACCATCACCACCCCCACCACCACCTCCATCACCATCACCACCCCCACCTCCATCACCACCACCACCTCCACCACCATCACCACCCCCACCACCACCTCCACCACCACCACCTCCATCACCACCTCCACCACCATCACCACCACCACCTCCATCATCACCACCACCACCTCCATCACCATCACCACCCCCACCTCCATCACCACCTCCACCTCCACCTCCACCATCCCCACCTCCACCACCACCTCCACCACAACCACCACCTCCATCACCACCACCACCACCACCACCTCCATCACCACCACCACCTCCATCACCACTACCACCTCCATCATCACCACCACCTCCATCATCACCACTGTCACCACCTCCATCACTGCCTCCATAACTACCACCAGAGCTTCTATCCCACAAAAACTCAGCAGAGTAGAGGAAGCTGATACAAGTCAGTACCTTGAGTCCATCTGCTGTCAGTTTTCCAAAATATTGCTAACAGTCTTCATCTGCCATTGTCTCCTTTCTTACTGTTTTTGCCTTTTGGATTTACTCTTTGCTGTAACTTTGGTGGGGTTTTAGAAGGGGAAAACTGTCAGAGGTCTTCAACATGCCATATTTAAACTGAAGTCTGTAGACTTTCATTTTCTATCTGATGTGCTCGGTACCTATTTTGTTTCTGTATGCATCAATGAACTCTAAACTTCAGGATCCTGCCTTGTAAAAGGAGAGCTGCTTTGGTGTCACTTTAGGGGTGGAAATGATACATACACCTTCACTAATAAAACCTTTTTTCAATAACTTTATTCCCTTTGGGGGAAAAATGCTTTGACCTGTTAGCCATCATTAATATTGACATGCAAAGGGGTTTTAGGTCATTTTGATAGGGAGAAAAAACAGAGGCCTCCATTTAGGATCCTGAGTGATGATTTGCAAAGGAGTGTCTCCTGGAGAAAAGGGTTGAGGCTAGGATCTGAAGATACAACCAACTTCTTTCACAGTTTTACTTGGGGCCAGCAGAATATTTTTTCACTGAGCTGAGGTGTGTATCTCTACATGTCTCTAACTTCCCAGGAAATAAATAATGTATTAAACCCAGTCATCTTACTGAAACTTCAACTACCCCTGAACCATCCTTGTAATGAAGAGAGAAAGCACAGCTCCTGCATCTTCTGCCCATTAAATGAGATTAGTTTATCTTTCCATCAGCTTAAACAAAATAGCAACTCAGTGGGCCTCGTAGGACTAACCAAATAAGAAAAGAGTGCTCTAATCAATGTTACTGCCAGGCTTAATTGTTTTCTGATATTTGGTCTAAATTTTATTGCTGTCAGTTGAGTACCTCTCTTTAAGCAATTCTATTTGCCTCTCAATTACTTGCATATGTTTCATATAATATATCTCCTTGTGGTAGAAGAATAAGGGGACACTGAGAATGCCATTGGTTATTTAGTTTTTCTTGTTATTACAAGCAATGGTTTCTTTATGATCGCTCTGTTAAACTAAGAATTTTTAAGGTTTTTTATTTTGGGTTTGGTGATATCAGTGCTGCTGTCCACTTACCCCTATGTTCAGTATTTTCCTCCCATCTGATGAGAAAGTCGATAAGTGTCTTTTCATCAAGGTGTTTTTAAAGTAATTTCTATGTTTTTGTTTAACATGGCTCAAAGAGCAACTCCTCCCCACCCCACAAATTAAGATACAGATGCTGATTAAAACACATGGCTGTCTGCTTCCCTGCATGTTGGCCCAGCGCCTGGAAGGATCACACACCAGCAGGTAGATAGGATTGTGGCTGATACACCTGGCATGAGAGTGGATGGTAATGAAACCCAGGCTGCCCTCCAGTAAAAATCAGGATCTTCATGTCTTTGACTAAATCACTTCAGATCAAGGCTCTATTATGGCAGAGCTAACTAATGGTTTCAAAATTAAAATCAGGAAGGACTTCAGTATCATTATGTTGTTTCTACATATTGCAGGAATTTTAGACTGGGTGGAGGATGGTGCTGTGAAGATAGAGAAGGAAAGAAAAACTACTGTGGTTGATTAATTGCAAAAAAAAAAAAAAAGCTCCGATTCTTTACCCTCCTTTGCCATATCACTTTGTAGTGCCTTCTCAGTCTGACTCTCGCTTGGAGAGGTAACTTGTTCAAGCCAGTGGGATATTACCAAATATGTGCAAGTAGAAGCTTGAAAAATGGTTACTTGTCTCAATTTGCTTGTCCTGTAACTCCACCTCCAGCATGAGGAAATGAAGGGGGCTATCCTGCTGGTGGCTGAGAGAAAAATGCCCAGTCACCCTGAAACTGAGCAGACCCTATAGGGCCTTCCCTGGACAGACCCTGCCTGCTTCTTGTTTGTAGAAAAATTGTAGCCTCCTAGGCCTCTCCTGAGTTCCAAAAAACAAATTTCATCAGAGAAGTGAGAAAATGCAGAAACAAGGGAAAACAGTCAAGCAAGACAAAACGATAATGTTTTAGTCAGTAAACAAAGTCAAGGATCTTTAGTTCCTCTTCAAGGTCTGTAGATAATATTCTGGGCCATATCATTGAGCTATTTTGCAGATACTGAAATCCCCAGCTGGAAGAAATTAACTGCATGCTGACCACAAACAGGTAGACCCCAGACCAGTTGGAACCAGAAGGTTGACGATGTTGACTCCTCACCAGCAACCAATCAGAAGAATGTACATGAGCTGATTATGCACCCCACAGCCCTGTCCCTCATCCTGTCTTTAAAAACCTTTCCCTGAAAACCATCAGGAAGTTTGGGCCTTTTGAGCATTAGCCACCCCTACTCCTTGCTTGGCACCTGCGATAAATGCTGCACTTTCCTTCACCACAACCCAGTGCGAGTAGATTGGCTTTATTGCACGTGGGCGATAGGACCCAAGTTTGGTTCAGCAACAACCCCTGTCACCTGGCAATAGTGAGCCTACCATCTGACACATCAACAAGTCCAGTCTGGATCAGGTGAACTACATACCAAGCCCAATCCAAATGGCTGAACCACAGACTATGGAGCTAAATAAATGCCAGTTAGTTTAAGCTACTGAGATTTGAGGTGGTACCACTGAGCATTACCATGGTGACTGATAACTAATACTACCACTCTTCAATGCAACACTGAGTGCCTAGTAGGCTCTTTGATGACACAAGGATGAGTAAGGCATAGACCTGTCTTCAAAGTGCTTATACACTAGTAAGAGACAGACTTTGTAAACAACCTTCATGTAAAGTAGTGCTAAATACAAGCACACATACCTTGCTGTGAAAGCATTACTCAACGATTAGAAAGAATGCTTACAATGTGAAAATGTATTGCATTAGAAGTGAATACACACGTATGCATACACACGTACAATATGGGACATAGAATCAGAGATACCCACTCAAACTGCTATAGCAAAATGAGTGTTTACTGGTTTGATGCCTAGGGTTCATAATGTTCATGTATCTGTCCATTTGGTGTGGGGGAGAGGATTCCCTGTCATCTTGAGCCCCAATCAGGAGGTTACTGGTCCTATCACTAGAAGGAAATAAGATACCATTAGCTTCCTCAAGGTTTGTGCAAAACTGTAAATAACAAAAAGGGCAAAGAGCTAGCTGGCCACAGAACAGAGAAAGATCCAGTTAGAAAGGAGAGCTGAAGTATCCTTGTCTAGTACCTTACTACTCAAAGTGTGGTCCATGGACCAGCAGGAACAACTTTACCTGGACACTCATTAGAAATGTAGATTTCAAGTCCCATCCCAGACATACTGAATCAGAATCTTCATTATAACAAGGATCCCAGGTGATTCTTATGCACATTAAAGTTTGAGAAGCATTGGTCTAAACCACATGCTGCAAATGATTGCAAGGGAGCTTATCGAAGCACAAAGGTACAGGAGCAAATGCAAGCCTCGGTCTTTTATGGGGTGCATTTGAATAAACAATAAAGAGAAAATAAATATTTGAAAAAGGAAAAGTAATAAAAAACATTTTATAATTGCTATACCATCAAACAATAATCTAAGAGGCTATTTCAAACAACCGTTTTCAAACTGAGAGATGAGACCTACCAGAGGATTGTGAAATCGATTTAAATCCATATTTCTTAACCCTGGTTACATGTTAGAATCACAAAGGTTGATTTTTAGAGTCCCAAAGCCCAGGTCCTTCCCCAGACCAATTAAATCACAACCTTCAGCAGTGGGAATGTGGGAAGGGAGAGGGAATAAGGGATAAACCCAGTCATCAGAATTTTTTAAAGCTCCGTAAGTGATCTTAATGTACAGCTAAATTTGAGAACCCAACTTTGAGACAAACTGATTTAGAAGGTCCCAGGTAGCAATTCTTTTCATAACTAAAGTAGAAGAGTGACATGAAGTAGAACAGAATGGAATGGAATAGGAAAGAAAATGCCAGTGTTTCACAAGCAGTCAGGGCATTATTTTGAGACATTTTTGTTCAGTATATATATATATGTATGTGAGAGTGTATGTGTAGTGGATTATACTATAAAATATATTTCTAACTGAGGGTCACTACCAAGAAATTTTTTAAACTACTGTTTTAAAGTGAGCATTAAACAATTACATAAGCTCAGATGGAGAAATATTCACAAATGAATGTCCTGATTTTTTTTTTAAGTTACACCCTAGCACAAATACAGGCCAAAAAAAAAAAACCCAATAGGTTAGGACAGAAAAATTACTTATAGACCTTGACTAGACAGAAAACAGAGGAATCTGGAATGCACTGTACTAAAACTTAGACTGTTCTTGATCTAGGCACTCAAGCTCACTATAAATATGGAGGAAAATATACATCATGAACTTCCAACAGTGAAAAGTCACTCGCAAATCATCTGTTATATCCATGAAATCCTGATTTAGAGAATCTTTTCACATACTGTTAGAGAGATATTTGAAACACGTGGGCAGTGAAATTTAGCAGACTAAACCACAAAGAGAACACTCCTTTTGACAATGGTTCTCAGCTTTGAGTCCCTCTTGAAAATCTGCTAAGAGCAAAGAGACTTCTTTTATAAAAATACACAGATTCAGCTACACACAGAATTTTGCAGGAAAATAAAGAACCCCTAAACCCATGCACAGACCACTTTTTCACAGTGGTGATCTCCAGATTAAGAGCCCCTAAAAGAAGGTGGCTAGAGAAAGCTTATTTCCATGTGGGTGTGCTAAAAGTTATTCAAGTATCCATTAATTGATGACAGCTTGATATGCACAGTTTTCATCTCACTGAATTAATAAAGCAGGGAACAGATGTAGTAAATGAAGACTTGCAATAATCAAAGGAGAGGTCCCCGTGGCCCAGTTCTAAGGTTCTGCTAGTGCGGCAATTCACCTTGCTTGTGCTAGATAGGGCTTTCTTGTCTTCCTTTTCCATCCTCTTTTTCTCTTTCTGTTTTAATCCCTTTTTTTTAAATTGTGGTAAAATATACTTAACATAAAATTTACCACTTTACTCTTTTCTGCGTGTACAGTTCAGTAGTGCTAAGTACATCCTCATTGTTTCATTGTGGTGCAATCTCCACAGCTCTTTCATCCTGTAAAACTGAAACTCCATGCCCATGAAATAAGAACTCCCCATTCTACCATCCCCCAGCCTCTGGCAATCACAATTCCACTTTCTGACTCTATGAATTTAACCACTCTAGGGACCTTATATAAGTGGAATCATACAGTATTTATCTTTTGGCGACTGGATTATTTCACTTAGCATAATATCCTCAAAGTTCATCTGTCTTGTACATATGTCAGAATTTCCTTCCTCTTTCAGGCTGAATAATATTGATTGTAAAAATATATCACATTTTATTTATCTATTCATCTCTAGATGTACACTTGGGTTGCTTCCACCTATTGGCTACTGTGAATAATGCTGCTGTCTTAATCTTTTAAAAGTTTGTTGCAAAGTTCACCCCAGACAGCAGCCAGGAAGAACCTTAATTTGGGAGTCTGGAGTAATTCTAAAATGAATGAAAGCACTTTCTAACGATCATCATCAAGAATGAAAAAAAGGACTTCCTTGGTGGTGCAGTGGTTAGGAATCTGCCTGCCAATGCAGGGGGCACTGGCTCGATCCCTGGCCCAGGAGGATCCCACATGTTGCGGAGCAACTAAACCCGTGCGCCACAACTACTGAGCCTGCACTCTAGAGCACGCAAGCCACAATTACTGAGCCCTGGTGCTGCAACTACTGAAGCCCGCGCGCTTAGAGCCCGTGCTCCGCAACAAGAGAAGCCACCGCAATGAGAAGCCTGTGCACTGCAACGAAGAGTAGCCCCCGCTCGCCACAACTAGAGAAAGCCCGTGCGCAGCAATGAAGATCCAACGCAGCCAAAAATAACTAAATAATTAATTAATTAATTAAAAAGAAAAAAGAATGAAAAAAAGTGCAAGCCTCAGATTTAACTTGCCACACAATAACTTGAAGATGGAATGCTCTGTTCTTACAGAGAAGAGCTGATTTTAAAATGTCTCTCTTTTTTCTGATTATAAAAATAGTACCTGATTATAAAAATAATATATGTTCACTGTAGAAAATTTGGAAACCACAAAAAGGGATAAAGAAGACTGTCAAAACTATCCCTAAACTGTCAGTCAACAAATATCCACTGTAAACATTTTAGTGGTTTTCTTCTAGTTTTGCCTGCTATATTATATAAATTTATGTAAATGCTATGCAGTATATATATCACTGTATACAATTTTAAAAAACCAACTGGAATCATAATGCATATAATTTTGTATCTCTTTTCCTTTCATAATACCATATTGCATTGTTAGTGTTTTCTCAAGTTATTAAAATTCTTTGTAATGTCTATGTAATATTCCACTTCATGGATGTACCATAACTAATCATTTCCCTATTGTTTTTTGTTTGTTTGTTTTAATTGAAGTATAGCTGATTTACAATTGAAGTACAGTTGATTTACAATGTTGTGTTAGTCTCTGGCGTACCACAAAGTAATTCAGTTATACATATATATACTTCCTCATATTTTTTTTACTAAGGTTTATTACAAGATACTGCGTATAGTTCCCTGTGCTATACAGTAGGATCTTGTTGTTTATCTTTTATAATATATATATTATATAATATATATTTATTTATTTTTTTGGCCGCACAGCATGTGGGATCTTAGTTCCCCGGCCAAGGATCTTAGTTCCCGCACCCCTTTGCAGCGGAAGCATGGAGTCTTAACCACTGGACCACCAGGGAAGTCCCATGTTGTTTATCTGTTTTAAAGATAGTAGTATGCATCCCCCTCCCTTTCCCCTTTGCTAATCATAAGTTTGTTCTCTATGTCTGTGAGTCTGTTTCTGTTTTGTAAATAAGAATGCTAATTCCAATGCTTTATCTATGATAATCTTCTGATAAACACCTTTCTACAAAATGACTGTCTACACTGCTGATTAATTTCTTTTAGATAGATAACTGGAAGTAGAATTTTGGGGCCCAAAGGTGTGAACTTATACAAATCTCTTTCTGTTTTGTAAATGAGTTCATTTGTATCATTTTTTTAGATTCCACAAATCAGTGATATCATTTGATATTGTCTTTCTCTGTCTAACTTACTTCATTTAGTATGATCATCTCTAGGTCCATCCATGTTGTTCCAAATGGCATTATTTCATTCTTTTTTATGGCTGAGTAGTATTTCATTGTGTGTGTGTGTGTGTGTGTGTGTATTTATATATATACATCTTCTTTACCCATTCATCTGTCAATAGACATTTAGGTTGCTTCCATGTCTTGGCTGTTGTAAAGAGTGCTGCTATGATCATTGGGGTGCATGTATCTTTTTGAATTAGAGATTTCTCCAGATATATGCAAAAGAGTGATATTGCTGGATTATATGGTAGCTCTCTTTTTAGTTTTCTGAGGAACCTCCATACTGTTTTCCACAGTGGCTCTACTAACTTACATTCCCACCAACAGTGTAGGAGGGTTCCCTTTTCTCCACACCCTCTCCAGCGTTTATTATTTGTAGACTTTTTGATGATGGCCATTCTGACTAGTGTGAGGTGGTACCTCACTGCAGTTTTGCTCTGCATTTCTCTAATAATTAGCAATGGGGAGCATCTTTTCATGTGCCTCTTGGCCATCTGTATGTCTTCTTTGCAGAAATGTCTATTTAGATCTTCTGCCCACTTTTTGATTGGGTTGTTTGTTTGTTTACACTTAATTTTTAAATCTACCTAAAAGTCATCTTGATATCCTGTGAGATGACAAACTAACAATCTATTTTCACTCCTATCCCCACTGACTACCACTAAATTTGGCTAATTTTCCCCAAAGGAATAAATGTTCAATGACATTTTGGGAAACAGTGATGCAGTAATTTATTACTAAGAATTATTTGGCTATTGTTTAAGATAGTTATCAAGGAGATATGATTTTACTTTTGGTTCATTAAGAGTTTCTATCATGAATGAATGTTCACTTTATTAAATAACTTTTCAGCCTCTACTAAGATGATAAAGAATTTTTCAGTTTGTCCTAATGATATGATATGTATATATGATTTCCTAATATTAGAGCACCTTTGTATTACAAGCCTAAATACAACTAAATCATGGCAGGTTGTTATTTTAATATAACTGAATTCACTTTATTAAGAAAGATCTTATGTGAGTTGTGGCTTTCAATCCTATTACATAAGTAAAATTGTGTGTTACCCTTCTCAGGTTTTATTATCAAAGTTACATTAGTTTCATAAAATTGTCTGGATAATTTTCCAATAAAACTTCCATCTTATTTGCTCTTACATCCACTTTTTATGAAAACTAGCATTTCTTTACTTTTTGTCTCTTTTTTCAATGAAGCACCCCATGAATTTACCAATTCTTCTATTTGTTTGTTTTTCTATTTATTAATCTCTGCTTTTACCTTTATCAATTCAATACTTCCATCTTTTCCCAGTTTCTCTGGTTGATTTTTTTTTTCTTTTTGTTTTGGGGATTTTCTAAATGAAGTATAATACATTTACACAGAGATGCACAAATATATACATAAAGTTCAAATTATGATCATCAGAGTCAGTTAATTCCATCTGCCTCTTGTAAGAAGGAAAAAAAATAGCCAAATGGAACATTATTCCATGGACAGTTGAAAAGGCACAACTTCCATTTGTGGAGCACAAATTCTGATGTATATATGTTAAATCAGCCTTAATAATTATATTATTCTACCTATATTTGGTATATATTATTCTAATCATTTTAGAACTATTTTGGTTGCAAGTGGCAAATTCCATATGAACATTCTTAGAACAAAGGAGTCATTGGCTATACTGAATGGAGTTCCTGTTACTTGCAACCAACAAATTTCTAAATTCACTATAAAGCATTCTAGGAAGGTTTCTCAAGTTTGTCCTCCACATTACTGGTTTATTATTTTGCCAGCTTTGCCCTTTACTCACTTCTGTGTAGATTTTAATACTGTGTCTATATTTTGGGTTTTGATACATTCTTTCTTCTCATTTCAGTCAGTTTTCTTTCATAGCTATCTTTATGTCAGACTTGTCATTTATGTTCTCTTCACAAAGAAATCATGTCCTTAGGCATCTTTTTTAATATTTCAAGCAAATATATTGCAAAATTTTAATGTATTTCTTAGAGACAATTTTTTCCCCAGAACCACGAACTTCCTTTGAATATTAAAAGGTGGTGTTCTGTTCCCATATGCTACAGTATTTTTTCATGTACCCAGAATTTTTTTCTGTCTGTTCATGTTGGAATTTGGAGAACACTATTGTTTGAACCCTGTGTTTTCCAATAGACTGAGTGAATGTCGTTGTCTATCCTCAAACCTAAACCTGAAGTTCAAGTTAACCTGCAAAGTCTCTAACAGTGCATATTGACCAGGGACGGTACCACTCCAAAAGGAGAATTTCAAAACGTGGGCAGGTAGCTTAGTGTGGTAGGCAGGCAGGCAGAATACGGTCCCCTCCAAAGATGCCCATGCCCTAATCCTTGGAATTTATGAATTTATTACATTAAATGGCAAAAAGAACAGACGTGATGAAGGTAAGTGTCCTTGAGATGGAGAGATTATCCAGGGTTATCCTTAAAAGCAGAGAACCTTTTCATCTTTCCAAGCAGTGGTCAAAGAGAGACATGATGATAGAAGGACCAGAGGGATGTTACACAAGAAGGACAACGTGCTGTTACTGACTCTGAAGATGGAGGGAGGGGACCACTAGCCAAGGAATGTGGGTGGCCTCTAGAAACTGGGAACAGCCTTTAGGTGACAGCCAGCAGAAAATGAAGATCTTGGTTCTACAACATCAAGAAAGTTAATTCTGCCAACAACCCAAATGAACAGGAAACAGATTCTCCCCTAGAGCCTCCAGAAAGGAGTATAGCCTGCTGACACCTTGATTTTAGTTTGGTGAAATCTGTGTCAAACTTCTGACTTATAGAATGAGAAGATAATAACTTGTGTTGTTCAAGAGGTTAAATTTGTGGTAATTTGTTACAGCAGCCATAGAAATAAATACACATTGTCTTAATGACAGGCAGTTTCTATTTTCCAAAGATGACAGGACATCTCTTTTGGACATTCTTTCCATTGAAAAATGGATCTTCCCTTGACCTCAAATCTGGGTGAGTTTATACTTACTTGTCGCCAAGAGTGTAGCAGAAGTGATGCTGTATGACTTCCAAGGTAAGGCCAGAAAAAGCCACGTCATTTTCACCTTGTTCCCTGGAACACTCATACTCAGAGCTCTGAACTGCCATGCATAAATCTGATTATTAAGATTATTAACCCTTGATGGACCTAGAGATTGTCATAGTAAGTGAAGTAAGCCAGACAGAGAAAGACAAATATCATATGATATCGCTTACATTTGGAATCAAAAAAAAAAAAAAAGATACACGTGAACTTATTTACAATACAGAAATAGACAGAAATGGAAATAGACCCACAGACATAGAAAACAAACTTATGGTTACCACAGGGGAAAGGTGGGAGGGAGGGATAAATTAGGAGGTTGGGATTAACATATACACACTACCATATATAAAATATATAACCAACAAGGACCTACTGAATAGCACCGGGAACTATATTCAATATTTTGTAATAACCTATAAGGGAAAAGAATCTGAAAAAGAATATATATATATATATATATATATATATATATATATATATATATATACACAGACATACACACACATACACATGCATAACTGAATCAATGTGCTGTAAACCTGAAACTAACATGACATTGTAAATCAACTATACTTCAATTTAAGAAAATTATTAAACGTTGGGACTTCCCTAGTGGTCCAGTGGCTGGGCTCCACTCTCTCAATGCAGGGGCCTGGGTTCGATCCCTGGTCAGGGAATTAGATCCGCCATGCTGCAACTAGGAGTTCGCATGCCACAACTAAAGACCATGCATGTGGGACTTCCCTGGAGGTCCAGTGGTGAGACTTCGCCTTCCAATGCAGGGCGTGTGGGTTCAATCCCTGGTCACGGAGCTGGGGTCCCGCATGCCTCAGGGCCAAAAAACCGAAACATAAAACATGGGCAGTACTGTAACAGATTCAATAAAGACTTTAAAAATGGTCCACATCAAAAAAATCTTTTAAAAAAAGACCCCGCATGCCACAACTAAGACCCAGTGCAGCCAAATAAATAAATAAATATTTTAAAAAATATATTAAGCCTTAAGAGGTTACCATGTAAGGATGAGGCCTCATGTAGGTACTCTGATGAGCAGTCCCAGTCTTTAATCCTCCCAGTCCATATGCCAGAAACATGACTGAAGGAGCATTTATATCATTCCAGCCCCCAGCCATTGACGTGCCCCCAGTCTTGGAATCATCCCAACTGAGGTCCCGATGGGGTGAACCATAGAAAAGTCATCTTTGCTGTGACCTAATTCCTGACCCAGAGAATCTGTGAACATAGAAAAATGATTATTGTTGTAATCCAGCAAGTTTGGGGTAGTTTGTTACACAACATTAATAGCAGGGGTACTACCTGAATCAAGTGCCCAAGGGCCAGTGAAGCCAATTGTCCCACAGAAAAAAGAACCACTTCTCCAAAACCAGTAGTGCTCCCACTGAAAATGTTGCTCTAATACATTAATATATGTCTCCTGGTCTGATGTTGCATTTTTCTCCTGCTCTCAATGTTGGTTTCTCTGGCTAAGCAGTTTGCAATTCTTATTTGGAGAGTGTAGCCTCTGAGAAAGATCTACTCACCCCGCAGGCAGTCTTCCTCATGTCCTTTCTGTCTTTATCCTATTTATAGCTCTGCTCTTTAGGTTAACTAAGAATCCCAAGATTAAACCTGTTTCTGTTCACTTACCCCCCCTTTCTGCTGTGTTGTTTCTGGGAGCTGTTTCCAAATGCATGAAGAGATGGATGCTACTGAGATTAGGTGGGGGGAAGAGACAGGGAATGATAGAACTTTAGCTCTCACCGGCTCAGTTGCTGTTTATGGTCAGCAAAGTACCTGCATGCTGAGGTTAAATGCAGACAGTGAGGGGGGGTGCCGATTTTTTTTCCTGGTTTTTGACATCATCTGTCATATTCTGTTTCACAGGGAAGAGCTTATGGAAAGTAGTTTAAGAATATGTTTTCACAGTATGGAGTTTCCTCAAAAAACTAAAAATAGAGTTGCCATATGATCCAGTAATCCCATTCCTGGACATATATCTGGAGAAAACTCTGATTCAAAAAGATACATGCACCCCAATGTTCATTGCAGCACTATTTACAATAGCCAAGACACAGAAACAACCTAAATGTCCATTAACAGATGAATGCATAAAGATGTGGTACATATATACAATAGAATACTACTCAGCCATCAAAAAGATTGAAATAATGCCATTTGCAGCAACATGGATGGACCTAGAAATGATCATACTAAGTGAAGTAAGTCAGAGAAAGACAAATATCATATGATATCACTTATGGGTGGAATCTAAAATATGACACAAATGAAGTTATCTACAAAACAGAAACAGACTCACAGACATAACAGACTTGTGGTTGCCAAGGGGGAGGGGGGTGGGGGAGGGAAGGACTGGGAGTTTGGGGTTAGCAGATGCAAACTATTATATATAGGATGGATCAACAAGGTCCTACTGTAGAGCCCAGGGAACTCTACTCAATATCCTGTGATTAACCATAGTGGAAAAGAGTATGAAAAAGAATATGTATGTGTATAACTGAATCACTTTGCTGTACAGCAGAAATTAACACAACATTGTAATCAACTATACTTCAATAAAATACATTTAGAAAAAGAATATGTTTTCAGTCCACCATCATCATCTTCAATAAAACAGTTAGTTGAAATTTTGCCTGGACTTTAGCCAGTATTCCTCTAATTTTGCCTACAGTGCCATTGTTATTCTTTCTCCTTTTCTGTATCTTTATGAGCCTTTTAACAGGAAACTATAAGCCAGCCTATCAGACATCTCTGGACAGTCCCATTATGAACCCAAATTGTAGACATGCTTTTAAAGGCTTTTGCCCTAGGAGTATACTTTCAATATTTTAACGTAAGATACAGAAGTTAAATGAGAGAATAGTCTAATATATGGAATTTAGCTCTAGTCCAGCTTTTCAGGAATGCATCTGTTCATGTCTTAAGGCATACATAAATAAATTGATAATTGGATATCAGTAGTTGGCTATATATGTGACACTTTTTATGACACTACAGAATTTGGAAGGAATAGCGTTATGTTCTTTAAGTATTTTTGATAGAATAGCATTTCAACTTCTGGTGTTTCAATGTGAATTTTAAATTTAATGTCAAGGTAATTGATTAAATATAGTATAACATCTAATGTCCTTCAAATACACCAAGTTAAATGGCAAGCTTCATGTTATTCCTTACTAATCCATTTTAACAAGTAAACAATAGTTGAAAACAGGTGATCTTTGAAAGATCTGTGAGTTAAAAAGTAAATAGAAGCATAATAGTTCAATTTGCCAGGTTCATGAGGCCGAGTCATTTATGAGGAAATAGATCCCAATGAAGAACCATCAGTTAAGGAGAACTACTGAAATTTGAAACAAAACACAGGAATAACATATTGGTACTATCCATAATATATCTAAGAAGTGTTTCTTTTTATATGGAATACAACATTGCAGCATTTCTGCATGAAAATTATTCAGTCACCTATTAAACATTCAGTTGTATTATGCTGTACATTACTTGAGGCTTCATCCATAAGACGAAATTCCCAAAGTAATTTTTCTAACTGAATCTATAACTCTTTCATCACCCTGATCCCTGAATATGCATGATTTCCCATTACTGTTTATAGTTAGGACTTCTGTCTTTGCAGTATATGGGCACACAAAGCTATGTTATATTTGCCATGGGAACTATAATTTTTAAGGCCCCTGTGCTTGTAAAATCTTTACCTTTATTATATTACCATAATGTATATATTGGATTTTATAGAGGATCGCATATCGAGGAAGCACAGTGTTGCACCAGTGAATGGACTGAGTTGTTAGTTACATGATGATGTGACTTGTTCTTTTAAAGCAACAGTCAGGGAGCTCATGCGAGCGTCACAGGCAATTGACCCGATTCTAAGATTGGCTACCTTGTGTTTACCTTCATTCAAGATGCCCCAGTTTTTAGTCTTTCCTTGTATTAGAATGATTTGCCATGTCCTCTCCCAGGACTTGGCATTGCCTCCGACTAGGATAAGCATGGTATATTTCTACATCACGTTCATACTGGATTCAGCCATATGACTTGCTTTAGAGAAAAGAACATGGGCAGGAGTGCTGGTGTGCCAGTTTTGAGCTAAAGCCTTAAGAGTTACTGAATATTTCTACTTGTTCCTCTTGTACTTTTGCCACCTGCATGAGCAGAACATGAACAGCCCCTGTGTAGCTGCTGGTCTCAGAATGAAGAAGACGTGTGGAACAGACCTGAACTCAAGCTCAAAGCCTGGAGTCCAGCCTAGCCCAGTTTGGCCAAGTCCAGCCCAAGTGAGAGCATGTGAACCACGACCAACCTGCAATTCCAACGGGAGAAAAAGAAACGCTTCTGTAAGTCACTGAGATATTGGAGTCCTTTGTTATGCAACATTGTTGAAACAATGGCTAATTAATACCTCTCCCATTGTTGATGGTTCTCATGCATTTGTCTTCCTGTGTGTGTGCTTAGTGCTTTTGGCTGGCTGTCCAGATGGATGGAATCAACTGGAGCATGCCACGGTCCACATGAGACATTTTTGCTGGGAACTTCCAAGGTAGCAGAGATGTTGCATACCTTTAATGTTCATATTTCCGTCATCATTTTATAGGACTTCTAGGTGGGCATTCAGCATAAAAAGACTGGTGATTCGGGGTTCAACTATTTTCTATTGATGAGTTATGAGTCATCCATTCAGATTGTAAGGACTTTGGTGAAATACTCTCTTCCTTTTACAACATGCATCTGGAGCATTTACATATTTGAGCAAGTATCTGGGCATTCTCATGAATTAACATGTGAATGTAATGAAGCTTCTTCATTTGAGTGGACCAAGTACTCGTATCTTGTTTATACCAAGGCCCTGTTTGCGGTGAACAGACTCTAGAAGAGCCCCCAGTTATCCCTGCCTCCTGGTATACGTGCCCTGTGTAATACCCTCCCCTTAAGTGTGGAAGGGACTCGTGACTTTTTAAAAAATATTTATTTATTTATTTATTTACCTATTTGGCTCTGCTGGGTCTTAGTTGCGGCACGCGGGATCTTCGTTGTCGTGTGTAGGAGATTCATTGCGGCATGCGGGCTCTTTTAGTTGCGGCATGTGGGATCTAGTTCCCTGACCAGGGATAGAACCCGGTCCCCCAGCATTGCGAGCATGGAGTCTTAGCCACTGGACCACCAGGGAAGTCCCGGGACTTGTGAATTGTTTCTAACAAACAATATATTGTAAAGGTGATGGGAATGTCACTTCCATGACTATGTTACATAGGTTTGTGACCTCTGTCTTGTTAAGAAACCCTCTCTTGCTGATTTTGATGAAGCAAGCTACTATGTGATGAGCTGCCCTTTGGAGAGGTCCGCTTGGCGTGAAACTAAGGCCCTTGGTCCTACAACTGGCATGGAACTGAATTCTGCCAGTAACCATGTAAGCCTAGAAACAGATCTTTCCCCAGTCAAGCCTTGAGGTGAGACCACAGCCTTAGCCAACATCTTGACTGCAAATGTGTGAGAGATCCCAAAGCAGAGAACCTAGGTAAACCACTCACAGACTCTGGACCTGCAGAAACTGTGAGATTATAAATGTATGTTGTTCTAAGCAACTACATTTGTGGTAATTTGTCACACTGCAGTAAGATGAGTAGAACACTGTTCAACCATTTAGCAAGGTGATGATTTCCATAATATGATACGTATTTACTTTTAGCATAGCAAACATTTATTGAATACCTGCCAGATGCTAAGCACTTAAAACACTGCCAGTGTCGAGATGAATAAGACATACCACTTACCGTTCAGGAACTCACCACCTAGGCAACGTTGGACATCCAAGCATCTGGTCATCACAGAGGGGACAAACATTATAACAGGGATAGGAAATAAATGGCATAAGCCATGTTGCTTATTTTTGCTTTTCTTGGCACATTTTAAGCCTGCACCAGGAAAAAAATCAAAGGGTCTCATATGGAACACAGACACCATAAAATCATGTTGAGAGGTGTTTACCATGGAACCATCTGTACGTACCTGACCAAGAGTAAGTAATCCAATGGAAATCATTGCTATCACTGAGAACAAAAGCTTCAAAGAAATGGCTTTACATGATTGTGATCATGACTCCAACATCTTTCCACAAAATGACTGAAAATTAACACTGATTGTCTCCCTTCTATAAGTTCTTTTTCCTTATAGGATAATGTTTTTAGACATGGCGCTTTCAAAGTAACAAAGTTAAGATGTTACTTCTAGGGCTGTGCCATTTAGGCATATTAGTGGATACATCGTAGATGTTGGGGCAGTACAACGAAAATACCTTTGATTTTTGATGTCCGAAGTCCAGAATTTGCTATTTTGTGCATGCAAACAATGAATCCCAATCATTATGGCTTTATCTAGAATAATTTGCTCTTCCTACAGACTGCAGACGTTATTTTTCTGATCGAGACTCCAAGATTTAAAATAATAAAATAAAAACATAATATCTATTTTTTTAAATTGAATGGTTACCATGTGCTAAATATCTTACTTAATAGTGGGTTATCTCAATTAATGCTCACAACAACCTGATAAATTAGAGACTGTCATTATCCTCATCCCACAGATGGAAGTGAAGCCGCAGAGGTTGAGTAGTTTTAGTAACTTGGTTGAGATTACATCGTTACCAAGTAAGGGGAACTGGGTTTGGACTTGAGCTATTCTACTTCTGGTCCTATGCACTTAACCTCCATTCTATACTGCTTCCTAATGCCTCTGAATGCTCCGAGATTTTTAAGGGCAACTTTGAGCATGGGTGCTCTGGTGATGATAAAAAGCTTAATGGCGCAAACGTGGGCTTTGCAGTCTCAAAGTAGCTGATGTTCCTCATAGATCCATAAATGTTGACGTCATTTCCTCCAAAGGTGAGTGACGTATTTGTGTTTTAAAAATGTATCTAGACCGTCTTTCCTGAGATTCTTCGCATAACAATTTAGTTAACAGAATATAACACCTTACATATTGTAGTGGGTAGGGTATCAGGTATGCAGCTTTCAGAAAGAGATTTTAAACGTTTAGTGGCTTCAATAAGGTAGAAGTTTCTTTCCCTCTAATTTAAAGCTGTAGTGGGGCAGTAAAGGCTGGGGAGACAGCTCTCCGTGAAGCAAGCCAGGGACGCGGTTTCCTTGCAGCTTGCTGCTGTGCACCTTGAAGGCTGGGTAACCTTCTTCACACCACGTCTTGAAGGCTGGGTCACACCACGTCCGTGTGCCAGGTGGCATGCATGGAGAGGAGGCAGTATAGGGCCAGCACTTTTCTTTTAAGCGAGGAACGTGGGAAATGTACCCATTGTCCCCTCTTGCACTCCATGATGAAAACAAAGTCACGTGGCCAAACCCAGCCACAAGGCAGCATGGGAAATGTAGTCTCTAGACAGGTGGCCACGAGGCCGGCTAAAACTCAATTCCAGTGAAAGAAGAGGAAAATAAGTTTGTCAGGGAAGAGGAGCTAGCCGTCTATGACATATCGATATGCAGACACTACGGACAAATCAATTTCTGGTTTCGGCATTTTTTCGGGGGGCGGGTAGGCTCTCTGCAGAATAATATACATGATTTAGATGAGAGTTAAAGTGACTTTAAACCTAATATCACTGAAGTCTAATGACACTGACCAATTGGTTTTGTGCCTGCTAATAATACTGACTCTTTGACAACAGGGTTAGTAAATGGATAGTTGCTTTACATTAGGTGAGAACATTTTGAAATTATGTATAAGAAGGTTGTATTGAGCAACTAATGGAAGGAATGCAGTGAACATGGATTGTTCTGTCTGCCAAGCATCCCTTTTCCCATCTGACAAATAGCCATGAGCCTTCTTTAGGAAGGGTCCCTGTCTCACTCCTTGTGGTTGTCAGTGGGGTAGGGGGACACCTCATAAGTGCCTTCTGAGGAAAGCTGCCTTAAGTAGTTCTGAGTACAACTATTCAGGCTCTGTATTACCGCGGTGTAGATTCCATTGGATGACCCCAGCCCTAGGGCCCTAGTAACATAACGTCTGTGTCTCCTCAGCTAAGGGGTAGTACAGTTCCCCCTGCTGCTGCTAATCTCTCGGTAACCTCCCCATAGCTTGTTTGGTTCTCAGTTCTTCCCTCACCCATGTAACTCATTCCCTGTATTAGATTCTCTGCGTGTAAATAACTGAAATGGTTTCTAATGTCCTGATAAGACCGTGACTGATGAAACGGCCTACCCCATTGGGTTGTTACAGTTCCAGCTACATACAAAGACTAACTAGTTACCTTTTAATCCCAATTTTCAATTCTCTCTGAAAGAGAAGCTGATTGGCCTTGTTGGTTTCAGGTTCTTGATGGGGGTTGGAGGTGGGGAAAAGGGAGAGGTGATCGAGGGTTGGTGGGAGACCTCTCTTATTATGATCTACAAAAACAGCCGCCACAGTATTTGCTACAGGAACACAGGCTGGGGAGGGGGAGACCCAAATGGCCCATGTTATCCTACAATACTTTTAGTAATTTTTATTATTAGCCTAACAGTCTTTATTACAATGTTAATTATCTTTGTAGTCAAAATAACTCTAAATCTTTCTTATTTTCTTAGTAGTGAAAGGCTTTAAGCATGTTGTTATCTCTACCTGGGGTTAGCTGCATTTTAATGGATGGGTCTGGGTGATGAAAAGGTTTTCAAAATGTAAAACATAGAAGAATGAGAGAAGTTGGATTTCTTAATATGACTCATAATTGTGACCTGTAGCTCTAGCCTGAGGGTGGGCCAGGTAAAATCCTAGAATGGGGGTGGGTTTGAGTTCAGGTCCTCAGGGAGGCAGACACCAAGATGGGATTGGATATACAGAAGTTTAATTGAGAGAACAGCAGTGAAGGATAAAAGGAAGGGAGCAGGAGCTTGGGAGAGAGACTTCAGACCACGATGCAGGTCTGACACCTGTAAAAGCTAAGAGGGAAGGAAGGAAGGAAGATTAACTAAGAAAGTCCCAAGACTGCAGGCAGTTCTAAGAAAGTTTTGACCAGGCTTGTGGGGAATCCTTGAGCCAAAGCTGCCCATTAGAAGAATCCTGTGTTAGTAGCCCTGCTGTGCTCTGTCAGATGGGGAGCAGCCCAGGGGGGAGTGTGGCCTCAGCATAAACACAACGGTGGACCCAAGGGGCAGAAAGAGTCTCATCAAAGTCTTATGGGTAAGGACTGTTCTTTTCTGTAAGCCATTTCCCAGAACACAAACTGGTGGGGGGATTTCTTAATAGTCTTCGCTTTCCACGAGTACAGGCTCTGGTAAATTTCAGTGTTGTCACTGCAAAGCCTTTTTTTAAGGCCTAGGCCTGGAACTGGCACAGATTTGTGTGTGTGTGTGCCATATTCTGTTGTTTAAAGCCGTGACAGGTCCAGCCCGGATTCAAGGGGAGAGATTACACGAGAGCATGACTTCTGTGGAGGCATGGTTCATTGTGGGCCACCAAAATAATGGTGTCCCACAGATTCTGAACCTTGGACTAGATATTTAGAGTGGAATGCTACTAGCATACCTGAGGTGGTAGCTGAAATTATTGGGTGGAATCAATCCATGGGTGTATCCATTGGTAAGTGCAGAAAAGAGCCCACCAACAATGCAAACACATGAGAGCTGGGTTGTGATTTTCCTCTTTCTCAGAAGCCCTTGTCAACGCTGTTTCTTGATGAACATTTATCCCAACATTTTCCTGGGATTCTGTTGCTAGTTCTATTTCTTGAACATCTTCATCTCAATATTCACTAGTTTAACAGTAATGATGACTGGTCTGGCCAGAACTACCAGTTAGTATGTTTTTACATTTTAATTATTTTTCCCCCCATTAAATCTGGCACGAGGCACTCACATAACCTGTCCTGCTTCTGCAACAAAAAGGGTCTGCAGAAAGTGAGGGAATCCTCCCCTGCAGGGGAGGGTTTGTTTGTGAACAAAGGTCTCCCACGCAGGGACCTTCCTCGGAAGCTAGCTAACCTTTGGAAATTTGACCTTTCTCTGACTTGGTTTCCTTTTTCTGGACTCAACAGTATCGATTTCCATTGGGCTCTTTGTGAAGATAGGTTAATAAAAGACCATAAATCTTTTTAACTAGGTGAAGCATTTACCACTCTAATTAGCATTACCATTCAAAGCATTACCATTCAAAGGCTTTCATATTGGGGAAACAAGCAAAACGGCACTGGCACTGCGCTGTGTAAATCATGATTAAGCAGTGGAGGACAACAAGCCACAGCATTTAGGCATGTCTGCATTCGGATAGTCAGTCATCCGACCTTTGCCGAGGTACCATCATGCTAAAGACACATACTGCCCTAGGTTATGAGGTAACATAAAATGCAAGCCTAGCACTGTGGTTTGTAAAAAATAACTGTTATGTATTATTTCTCCATGGACTATACTTAAGTTGGTATGCACAAAATGCTAGTGACTCCTCCAAAGTAGAGTGGGGTACGTTTCACAGAGGAAGTGACATATTGGTTGGGTCTTGAAGCATGAATAGGAGTCCAGTCAGCTGCAACAAGGAAATGTAAATTCTTAAGCAGGAGGGCCAGCCTCTCAGAAAGTCCCACCCTGGGAAGGCAGTGGTGGTGAGCGTGAGGGTCTAAGTCCTGGGGTAGAGTCCCAGCCTCCAGCTGCGCGATGGCGGAGAGGGGGTGTGGAAGGGAGAGAGGGAAAGGGGAAGGAAGGGAAAGGGGGGGGAAAAAAAAAAAAAAAAAAAAAAAAAAAAAAAAGGCCATCCCGCGCATGCGCTCTAGCGGCAGCGGAGGAGGGCTCGGCTCGCGGCTCCCTCCCCGCCTCGCGCCTCGCGGGGCCCCACAGGCCCGGCCCCGAGAGCAAGCGCGTCGCGCCCGCGCAGTCTTCGGGCCCCGGCGGGCGCCTGCGCACCAGCGTCCTGGGCGCGCGAGCCGCGGGGTTATTAGAGGTGGAGCGCGGGGAGGGCGCGAGGCAGGAGGCGGCCGCCGTTACGGCGCGGGCGTGGTCACGTGGCCGCTGGTCACCGCCGCCGCCACCCCCTCCCGTCCTGTTCTCTATCTGGTCGGGTCCGGCCCGGCCGGCACCACGAGCGCCCGGCAGAGACTGAGGGAGAGAGAAAGAGGAGGGGAGGAGGAGGATTCAGGGAGTAGGAGCTGGGGAGCCCTCCTGCGCCACAGGTAAAATAATGATGATAATCGTAAAGCAGCCCGGGCCCCCTGAGCGCCTCCGCCTTCCTCCAGCGCAGCCCCCACATGCAGACGCTCCCGCCCCGGTCTCCCCTCAGCCTCTCAGGACGAGTCCCGCCTCCCCTCGCTCCGCCGCCGCCTCCCTGGCAGGCCTGTGGTGCCGCCGCCGCCGCCGCGGACGGGGACTCGCAGCGCCCTCCGCGTGTGCGCATCCTGGGCGGGCGGGGGTTGGGTGGCGGGAGAGTAGACTCTTTCGCTGCGGGGCGGCGGGGCCGGGGGCCTGTTCCCCAGCTTGCTGCCTGCCTGCCCTTTGGGGTCCCGGCCGCAGGGCCCCCTGCAGCGAGAAGGCAGAGCCTGGTGGCCGGACCCGGGCTCCACTTCCTACTTGGTAGATTTCCCTGTTCATTTCAGCCCCGGGCAGCACGCTTCCTTCGCGGGCCGGAAGCCAAACGGACCCGAAATCCCCAAATGTTTTAAAGTGCAGCCTTGAGAAGAGAAAAAAGCCTTTCACTTTTCAAGATGGAAACGTGACCTTGTTTGAGTACGACTTGAGTTTTTTCACCTGTAGGAACATGCAAGTTGAGGCCGTTCAGGGTATGAGAAAAACTTTGCAGAGGGTGAACATTGATTTTTTTTTTTTTATTTAACGGCTCCCCCCGCCCCTTTCCTGGAAAAAGGAGCACCAACCTCCAAAACAATTTCCTGATTCTACAAGTGACCTAGAGTTTGTTCAGTAGCTATTAAGTAGTTTTACTTCCAGGATATGATTTATGTTTAAAGTTAACATCTTTTAGATTTTTTTCTGAATAATTATCTGGAAAGAGTTTTCACTTGTCAACGTCGAATTCTGACTCCCAAAATTTTAGAATGCAGGTTGCACACCTTTGGGCCGGATTGCGCTGAAACTTCTAGACCCAGTCATTCTTTTGTATTCTTTGTACCACAAAATATAGCCCCAATATATGACTATGTAGTCCCTATATATTATGAGCGTGCGCTGTTACACTGTTGAAAGTAAACCTTTGAGCACCTTTGGTATCAGTGATAAAGAAATTCATTTATGTGTTGGTTAATTCTCTTAAGGAGCTTTTCTGATTCTACGTCTTGGTAGTTTTCACATCTTATCTCTAAATTCACTTGTAAACTGGAGCATTTTTAATTTTTACAGCTATCTGCAGTAGAGTCCTGTAGAGCAGTTCTTCTCAAACTTCAGTGTGCCTAGGAATCCCTTGGGGCTCCTGTTTAAATATGCAAATTCTGATTCAGTAGATCAGATACAGCTTGGTATTCTTTATTTCTTATAAGCTCCTACCTGCGGCTGGAGGAGGAACTATTCTTGAGTAGCAAAGATGTAGATTACTTGTTTGCTAAGAAATAAAGTGTATCAATGAACAAGTGCGTTTTAATAATTCACGTTTGGTGTAGAGGTGGCTTGAGATAAGAGACACATGGCAGGATGAACTGAGAGCGCTTGCCTTAGGGAAATCCCTTATGCAGAGTAAGCTAAGTCCAGGTCCCAGGGGAGGTGATAGCGGAACTGGGAGAACTCCCTCAACTAGGAAGAGTGCAGGTACCACGTGTGCCTGCTGTGTGGTGCCTACATCACTTGGCCTGCGAATATTCCATGGAAGCTTGGTGTACTTCTAACTGAAGGACTTGCTCAGCAATGGGTAGTTGGATTTTTATCAACATAAAGGCTATACATCATACTCTTGAAAGTTTCTTTTATTGGTGAACGTATTGAGTGTGTTGCTCTTTCTGTCACCCGTTCAAATGCAGCCTCAGTTGAGTAGTGCATTCCTGAGCCTTGGAAGCAAACTTGTAAACAATATAGGGTCTCCACCTGTCGAGTTTTTTCCTAAATTTTAAAAAATGTAAATTGAAAAGTTTATGTTTAAAAAAAGTAAGTTGAAAAGTGTCACACGTAACTTCATATATTCATACTTTATATACATAAAAATGGTTGTACTTAAGTTTTGAAAAAGTTTATGGCAGTATAACATCAACTACTTTTAGCATCGTAATTTTTATAGTCTTCATTCTAGTTCTTACTTCACTATTGTTTTTTTTTTTTTTTAATTTATTTATTTATTTATGGCTGTGTTGGGTCTTCGTTTCTGTGCGAGGGCTTTCTCTAGTTGCGGCGAGCGGGGGCCACTCTTCATCGCGGTGCGGGGGCCACTCTTCATCGCGGTGCGCGGACCTCTCACTATCGCGGCCTCTCCCGTTGCGGAGCACAGGCTCCAGACGCGCAGGCTCAGTAATTGTGGCTCACGGGCCCAGTTGCTCCGCGGCATGTGGGGTCCTCCCAGACCAGGGCTCGAACCCGTGTCCCCTGCATTGGCAGGCAGACTCTCAACCACTGCGCCACCAGGGAAGCCCCACTATTGTTTTTCATGTTAAATAATATGACAGTACTTTTTTTCTTCCAGTTTTATTGAGATGTAATTGATATATAGCACTCTGTATAAGTTTAAGGTGTGGAGCATAATGATTTGGTTTACATCATGAAATGATTATTACGATAAGTTTAGTGAACATCCATTATCTCATATAGATATTAAAGAAATAGAAAAAAATTTTTTTCCTTGTGATGAGAACTCTTAGGATTTAACAACTTTTTAACAGCTCTTAACTTTCATATGCAACGTAAAACAGTGTTAATTATGTTTATCGTGTTTTATGTTATATCCCTTGTACTTATTTATCTCATAACTGGAAATTTGTACCTTTCGTCTGCCTTCATCCAACTCCCCCTCCCTCCACCTCTGGCTCTGTTAACCGCAAATTTGATCTCTTTTTCTTATTATATTTATTTATGTATGTATTTATTTATTTATTTAACATCTTTATTGGAGTATAATTGCTTTACCATGGTGTGTTAGTTTTTGCTGTATAACAAAGTGAATCAGCTATATGTATACATATATCCCCATATCTCCTCCCTCTTGCGTCTCCCTCCCACCCTCCCTATCCCACCCCTCCAGGTGGTCACAAAGCACCAAGCTGATCTCCCTGTGCTATGTGGCTGCTTCCCACTAGCTATCTATTGTACATTTGGTAGTGTATATATGTCCATGCCACTCTCTCACTTCGTCCCAGCTTACCCTTCCCCCTCCCCATGTCCTCAAGTCCATTCTCTACATCTGCGTCTTTATTCCTGTCCTGACCCTAGGTTCTTCAGAACCATTGTTTTTTTTTTTTTTTTTGATTCCATATATGTGTGTTAGCATATGGTATTTGTTTTTCTCTTTCTGACTTACTTCACTCTGTGTGATAGTCTCTAGGTCCTGATCTCTTTTTCTATAAGTTAGTTTTTGAAGTATAATTGACCCACAACACTGTTATTTCCTATTACACAACATCTAGTTACAATTTATCATCCTACAAAGCTATTACATAGTTATTGACTATATTCTTCACACTGTACATTTTATACCTGTGATTCATTTATTTTGCAACTGGAATTTGTACCTCTTAATCCCCCTCACCTATTTCATTCCTCCTCCCACCTCTGTCGCAACCACCTATTTGTTCTCTGTATATATAACTGTTTCAATTTTGTTATGTTTGTTCATTTGTTTTTTAGGTTTCACATATAAGTGAAATCATACGGTATTTGTCTTTCTGACTCATTTCACTTAGCATAATACCTTATAGGTCCATCCATGTTGTTGCAAATGGCAAGATTTCATTCTTTTTTATGGCTGAGTAATACTGCATTTTGTGTGTGTGTGTGTGTATACACACACACACCCCACATCTTCTTTATCCATTCATCTATTGATGGACGCTTAGGTTGCTTTCATATCTTGGCTATTGTAAATAATGTTGCAATAAATATAGAGGTGCATATATCTTTTCTAATTAGTGTTTTTGTTTTCTTCATATAAATACCCAGGAGTGGCATTGCTGGAACTTTGGTAATTTTATTTTTAATTTTTTGAGAACTCTCAATACTGTTTTCCATAGTGGCTGCACTGATTCACATTCCCACCAATAGTGCACAAGGGTTCCCTTTTTTCCACACCCTCACCAACACTTGTTATTTGTTGTCTTGTTGATAATAGCTATTCTGACAGGTGTGAGGTGATATCTCAGTGTGGTTTTGATTTGCATTTCCCTAATGATTAGTGATGTTGAGCATCTTTTCATTTGCCTGTTGGCTATATATTCTTTGGAAGAATGTCTGTTGAGATCCTCTGCACATTTTTCAATCAGGTTGTTTGTTTTTTGATATTGAATTGTATGGGTTCTTTTTATATTTTGGATATTAACCCCTTATCAGATACATGATTTGGAAATAGCTTCTCCCATTCAGTAGGCAGCCTTTTCATTTTATTAATCGTTTCCATTGCTGTGCAAAAGTTTTTAAGTTTGATGTAGTCCCATTTGTTAATTTTTACTTTTTTTTCCCTTGCCTGAGGAGACATATCCAAAAAAATATTGCTAAGATTGATGTCAAAGAGCTTACTACTTAGGTGTTCTTTAAGAAGTTTTATGGTTTCAGGTCTTACATTTAAGTCATTAATCCATTTTGAATGTATTTTTCTGCATGGTGAGAGAGAGTAGTCCAGCTTGATTCTTTTGCATGTAGCTGTTCAGTTTCCCCAACATCATTTATTGAAGAGGCTGTCTTTTCCCCATTGTATATTCTTGCCTCCTTTGTTGTAGATTGATTGCACATGTAAGTATGGGTTCATTTCTGGGCTCTTTATTTTGTTCCATTAATGTTTGTGTCTGTTTTTGTGACAGTACCGTCCTGTTTTGATTAATGTAGCTTTGTAATATAGTTTGAAATCAGGGAGCGTGATACCTCCAGCTCTGTTCTTCTTTCTCAAGATTATTTTGGCTATTTGGGTTTTTTTTTTAATGTTTCCATCCAAATATTAGAATTATTCTAGTTCTGTGAAAAATGCCCCTGGTATTTTGATAGGGATTGCATTGAATCTGCAGGTTGCCTTGGGTAGCATGGCCATTTTAACAATATTACTTCCTCCAATCCATGAACACAGTATATCTATCTGTGTTGTCTTTGATTTCTTTCATCAGTATCTGATAGTTTTCTGAGTCTAGATCTCTTACTTCCTTAGATTTATTCCAAGATATTTTATTCTTTTTGATGTGATTATAAATGTGATTAATTTATTACTTAATTTTTCTTTCTGATAGTTTGTTATATATAGAAATGCAGCAGATTTCTGTATATTAATTTTGTATTCTGCAACTTTACCAAATCCTTGATGAGTTCTAGTAGTTCTTTGGTGGCATCTTTAGGATCTTCTATGGATAGTGTCATGTCATCCGCAGACAGTGACAGTTTTACTTTCTCCTCTCTAATTTGGATTCCTTTTACTTTGTTTTTCTTGTCTGATTGTTGTGGCTAGGACTTCCAGTACTACGTTGAATAAAAGTTCCAGTACTATGTTGAATGAAAATGTTGAGAGTGGGCATCCTTGTCTTGTTCCTGATCTTAGAGGAAATGCTTTCTTCACTGTTGAGTGTGATGTTGGCTGTGGGCTTGTCATTTATGGCCTTTATTATGTTGATGTATGTTCCCTCTCTACCCACTTTTTTGAGAGTTTTTATCAAAAATGGATGTTGAATTTTGTCACAAGCCTTTTCTGGACCTATTGAGATGATTGTATGTTTTTTGTACTTCAGCTTTTTAATGTGGTATATCCCATTAATGGATTTGCAGATATTGAACCATCTTTGCTTTCCTGGAAGAAATTCCTCTTGATCATGATGTATGGTCCTTTTAATGTATTGTTGGATTTGATTTGCTAATATTTTGTTGAGGATTTTTGCATGTATGTTCATCAGTGATATTGGTCTGTAATTTTCTTTTTTTGTGTATCTTTGTCTGACTGTGGTATCAGAGTGATGCTGGCTTCACTAGATAGAATGGGTTTGGAAGTGTTCCGTCCTCTGCAATTTTTTGGAATAGTTTGAGAAGGATAAGTGTTAACTCTTCTCGGAGTTTTTGGAAGAATTCATATGTGAAGCCATCTGGTCCTTGGACTTTTGTTTGTTGGAAGTTTTTAAAATTACTGATTCAACTTCATTACTGCTAATTGGTCTGTTCATATTTTCTATTTCTTCTTGGTTCAGTCTTGGGAGATTGTACCTTTCTAAGAATTTGTCCATTTCTTCTAGGTTGTCCATTTATTGGTGTACAGTTGTTCATAGTAATCTCTTATGATCCTTTTTATTTCTGTGGTGTCATTTGTAACTTCTTTTTTATTTCTGGTTTCCATTTGCATGGAGTACCTTTTTTCATCCCCCTAACTTTTAGTCTGTGTGTGTCTTTACATCTGAAGTGAGTCTCTTTTTAGGTAACATATATATGGGTCTTATTTTATATCCATTCAGTCACTCTTTGTCTTTTGATTGGAGCATTTAGTCCATTTACATTTAAAGTAATTATTGATAGGTGTGTACTTACTGCTGTTTTGTAATTGTTTTCTGGTTATTTTCATAATTTATTTGTTCCTTTTTTCTCCTTTTGATTTGGTGACTATCTTTAGTGTTACTTTTGGATTCCTTTCTCTTTTCTGCATGTGTATTTAGTATAGATTTTTGGTTTGTGATTAGCATGAGGTTTATGTGTGTGTATATGTGTATATATATACATGTTCATCATATATATCTATATATATCTATATAGTTATGATTGTTTTAAGTTGATGATCTTTTAAGTTCGAATGTGTTTTAACAACCATGCATTTTTAACCCCTTCCCCCAGTTTACCGTTTTTGACATCATATTTTACATCCGTTTGTTTTGTGGATCCCTTAAGTATTTGTTGTGGATGTTTTTACAAGTTTTGTCCTTTTACTTTTCTACTAGCTTTATAAGTGGTTGATTGACTACCTTTACTGTATATTTGCCTTTACCAATGAGTGTTCCTTTTGTAATTTTCATATTTCTAGTTGTGGCCCTTTATTTTTCACTTAGACAAGTCCTTTTAACATTTCTTGTAAAGCCAGTTTAGTGAGGTTGAACTCTTTTAGCTTTTGCTTGCCTGTAAAACTTTTGATCTCTCCATCAAATCTGAATGAAAGCTTTGGCAGGAAGAGTGTTGATGGTAGGTTTTTTCCTTTCATCATTTTAACTGTTTATATTGTGCCACTTCTTCCCAGCCTGCAATATTTCTGCTGAAAAGTCAGCTTATAGCCTTATCAGATTTTTCTCATATGTAACTTGTTGCTTTTTCCTTGCTGCTTTTAATATTCTCTCTTGATTTTTAATTTTTGCCATTTTAGATACAGTGTGTCTTGGTTTGATCCTCTTTGGGTTGATGCTGCTTAGGATTCTCTGTGCTTCCTGGACCTGGATGTCTGTTTCCTTTCCCAGGTTAGAGAAGTTTTTGGCTATTATGTTTTCAAATATTTTATTTGCCCCTTTCTCTCTTCTCCATCTGGGACCCCTTTAATGTGAATGTTAGTACACTTGATGTTGTCCCAGAGGTCTCTTAAACTTTCCTCACTTCTTTTTCTTTTTTCTTTTTTCTGTTTAGCTTCAGTGATTTCCACTACTCTGTCTTCTAGCTCACTGATGCGTTTCTCTGTATCATTTAGTCTACTGTTGATTCCTTCTAGTGTATTTTTCATTTCAGTTATTGTATTCTTCATCTCTGTTTGGTTCTTCTTTATATTTTCCAACTCTTTGTTAAAAACTTCTAACTTCTCATTCTGTTTATTTAGTCTTATCCGGAGTTATTTGATCATCTGTCTGATCACTACTTTGAACTTTTATTGGGTAGGTTGCTTATCCCCACTTCAGCTAGTTCTTCTTCTGGGGTTTTATTTTGTTCCTTTGTTTGGAATATATTCTTCTGTCATCTTATTTTGCCTAGTTTGCTATTTTTATTTCTGTGTATCTGGTAGGTTGGTTACATTTTATGATCTTGGAGAAGAGGTCTTTTGTAGGAGACATCCTATGTTTCCCAGCAGTGCACTCCCCTCTAGTCACCAGAACTATATGTTATAGGGCCCACCTGTGTGGGCTGTGTGGGTCCTTCTGTTGTGGCAGGCTGACTGCTATTGGTGGTCTGGTAGGTGTGGCAGGCTGACTGCTATTGGTGGTCTGGTAGGTATGGCAGGCCCCTGGTCTCGTTGGTGGGGCTGGGTCATGAGACAGCTGGCTGTGGGTTCCTGGGGGGTCCCGCAGCTAGCGCTGATTGGTAGGTGGGCAGAGCTGGGTTCTGGGGTGGGTGTAGGTCCAGGGGGTCCTAGCACTAGAGTCTGTTTGCTGGTGGGCAGGGCCAGTCCCTGACATGGCTAGCTGTGGTGTCTGAGGTGTTTCAGGGCTGCTGTTGGCCCTGGTGAGTGAGGCTGGATTGCAGGGTGGCTGGCTGAGGGGTCCAAGGTGTCTTGGAGCTTGGGTCAACCTGCTGATGAGTGGGGTTGGGGCCTAGGGGCTCCTGGGACTAGTCCTGGGCTGCTGATGGATGGAGCCAGGTTCCAGGTTCTCTGGCTGCAGGGCCTTGGGGGTCCTAGAGCTGGTGTCTGCCTGCTGTTGGGCTGGGGGTGGTTCCTGACACATCTGGCTGTGGCTTCTGGGTTGTCCTGAAGCTGATGTTGGCCTGCTGGTGGGTGGGGCTGGGGCCCAAGGCATCCTGGGGCTGGTGCCCAGCCAGTGGTGGGTGAGTCCGGGTCCTGGGGCTAGTGCCAGCCCACCTGTGGGCGGATTCGTGTATGACAGTACTTTTGAAGCACTTACTAAGTGCCAGGCACTGTTCTAAGCACTTTATGTATCTTAATTCATTTAATCCTCACACCAACCTCGAAGGAAACTAAAGCAGAGAGGGTAAAAGTCACATGCCAGCACAGAGCTGGGATTCTGGCTGACTCTAGAGTCCATGCTTTTAAAAGTCTTCTCTTTGTTGTGTTTTGGAAGAAAATAAATGAATGATACTCTTTTAAATCCCCTTTTCCTAGTACTGTTGAGAATTATCGAGCTTGACTTTCATTTTAAAATTCAAATTTGTCATTCTTTTTTTTTTTTTTTTTAATTCCCCCCATTTTATCCCACTTCAAAATGAAGAATTGCCTCAATGATTGTAATCTTTTCTGAATAAGACATTGAAATTTGCAACGGTTTATTTTGTTTGCACTTGTTTGCTGGACTGGTCTCTTAAGTTTGTATGTCACTCTTAAAAGTGAAAGTGGTGTCTGTTTCCTTTTGAACCTGCAAGTTTTGAGTCCTTCATTTCTTGCCTATGACTGTCTCCCCTCCCCTCCCCTCCCCCTCTATGCATATATGGTAGATTTATTTATGTTTGTTATTCTAACATTTAGGATTTTGAGGGGGATTGACTGGGTTACTGACTTTTTATTTGGCCAGTAACGACAATAAGAAACTAAACATTGATCATCATTATCATATTTAACACTGAGAAGGTAAGAATGACAACCTTAGAATGAAAAATGGTATTTTAAGTTGAATAATTTGTGTTTCATAAAAATATATATATCGTCTGCTCCCCACCCGCTTTCTGCCTCAGACCACTGAAAACTTTATCCCACATCAGCCCAGTCTGAGGAATGGTGCCGTACACCTGGTCTAAAACATTTCTCTTAATGTGGACAGATCATTAAAATGGCAGTGCTATACAGTTTGTGTACTAGAATTTGAGAACTGAGAGGTTATGAATGGGGGCAGTTATGGAGGGGAAAGAGATGGGGGAGGGCCTGAGGCTAATTCCAGTGGCATTAATTTTCTATTAACTGGGATAATAGTAAGTTTGAGAAGGAAGTCAGTATAACAGCAAATCTGTGTTATAAATGTTTTCTCCATGCTTATTCTCTATTGTGATGTCTCTCATAATGCCATGCTGGCCAGTTACTTAGCCTCACAGTGCCTCACTTTTCTCATCTTTAAAATGGGGATAATAATAGAAACTACCTCACAAAGTTGTTTTGAGGATTAAATGATTATATGTGTATGTATACATGTGTGTATACACATAAACACATGTAATATATGTATTATACCTATGCTGTTCTTATTATGTTATATGTATAAATGTTACATACACACGTGTGTGTGTGTGTGTGTGTGTATGACATATATGTAGATAAACAGTTGTCCCTTGGTATTGGCAGGGGATTCATTCCAGGACCCCTGTGGATACCAAAATCTGTGGATGCTCAAGTCCCTTATAGAAAATGGCATAATATTTGCATATAGTATACACACATCCTTAAGCATACTTTAGATCATCTCTAGATTACTTATAATACCTAATGCAATGTAAGTACTATGTAAATGGTTGCCGGAGCCTGGCAAATTCAAGTTTTGTTTTTTTGGACTTTCTGGAATTTTATTTTTTTTCCCCTGAATATCTTTGATTCATGATTGATTAAATCTGCAGATGTGGAACCAGAGTATATGGAGGGCTGACTGTATATATACATACAATGCTTAGGTAGTATCTGGTACATAGCTAATGCTACAATCTTAAGTGTTAGATATTATGTTCTGCTGTGGATAATCTGCAGTGGTTGATCATATCCACATATTCAAGACTGACTATATTTGAATGAACTTAATGGAAATCGTACATTTATTTGGTATAAGGCTGTAGGGCCAAGAAAACAGAAAGTTTGTGCTTTTTTGTTTGAAAATACAAGATTGGTATAGTAATGATTTTATCCCTTTGGAGATGTAAATATGAATAAATATGGTTTGGCAGCTCAGATCTTTCAAAACAAGGAAGTAAGGCTGTAGAAACAATAAAAGATGTCTTTGGTGGTGGTATAAAAGGATTAGTTTAAAATTTTCAAGTGTAGTGTTATGAAGCCCAGAACAAGATAACCTTTTTCTGGAGGCTTCTCTGATTACAACTTTTACCTTCCTCGAGTGACTTGTTTGCTCCTTGAAATAATTCATCTTTCTTTGCATCCTCCAAACTTGGTCTGTAGTCCCTTATCTGAAACCCATGGTGGCATATGTGTCTCAGAAGTAAAAAGTTTTTTGGAACTTAGAAAATTAATATGGTGCATATGCCGTATATCATGAAACCTCCTGTGGGTAGGAGCAGTCACCCCATAATCAGACACATTAATTTTCCCAGCAAAATTATACATCTTCACACTAAGTAGAATAAAAAAGACTATAAGAAACCTTACATTAGTTAGGCCATGTTTCTCTGGCAGCTTAGAAAATAATTTTTAGGTTTTAGAGCTTTTTGGATTTTTGGAGTTGGAGATAAGGGATTGGGGTCTGTGTGTGTCTGTGTATGTGTGTCTGTGTGTGTATATATTTTTTTTAGTATTTATATTCATCATAGTGCCTGTCTCCTTGAGTAGACAGAGAACTGGAATATAGGATCTGTGTGTTAGTATTTTGTATCTTTAGCATCTATAGGGCCTGGCATGCAGTAGGTACTCATTAAATGTCCATTAGTTTGTATGAAAAACATCTAAAGATAATATCATTCAGTCATCGTTCTGTGCTGCATGTCGTATCTGTGGCTGACTCAATGAAAATATTTAATAATCGCAGATTTATTATTTTTTTAACTCAATTGCCCAGGACAGGTGGTTATTGGACAACTTTTTTTGAAACAAGAGATTTGAAATAGTCATTACAGAGGATTGCAAATTTTCATAAATTTGTATTGACAAGAATGTTTATCTTGACCTTTTTATGGGTCATGAAGTCTATATTTAGAAGAATGATTTACTTTTTAAAATTGATTAGATTTAGTTATATATGATAATTACAATAAACTAGCTGTGGTATATCTGTCTAAAGAAAATGCTGCCATGGGTGAATATCTTTGGTCAAATAATCACAGTATGATAATCTAGATGGCCATTAGAAAATAGGTGTTTTTTTTCCTATTACAAAAAGTAATGCTTATTGTGGAAATTTTATAAAAATGGATTATCAAAAATAGTCACGTGGACTGTTGGATAGTTCTTAAAGTTCTCTTCAGGGTTATCGTGCTTGGAGAGGCTGAAAATAAAGTCAGGTTTGTAGTACAAGTACTAGTTTAGAAAGCCAAGTAACAAATGCGGGAATGCTTTATGTTTTAGTGTTACTAAACGTTTTGTCCCTAAGTAAGATAAAAAGGTTGAACCAAAAGTAATGAAGTCTCCACTTCCAAATAGTGGGGTCTTCAGAATAATTAGATCAGTGAGAAGTAAGCTCCCACTTCTGATATGACCACCTTGGGGGAGATGCACCCGCCTTCTGATAGAGTTGGGGTGAAGACTGAGCCCAACTCACAGGCTCTGGCTGCAGAGGCAAGCATTTTGTTTGCTGATAACCAGTGGGGATCAGAGTCAACCCCTTGAGAGTTTCCCAGAATGCTACCTTTGGAGTTGTTGCAGGAATCCAAGAAGAGGTACTAACACTGTATCTCTTGCCATCTTGGGGTGAGATAGTGGATTGATTGCCCTGGATCCCTTGTAGGATTTGGGGGTGAAGGTGGATTTGATAGGAGATGGGCAGATGGTACCACTATGTCGGTTTTTGTCTGCTTCATTCATTAAAGTAGACTTCTTTTTCTTCATGAAGTCCAAGAATCTTGTGGTAAGAATGCTCATTTTGATAGGTCGATGTGTACGGTGTGGGGAGGATTGGGATAAATTGCCTCCCTTCTCCAATCTGCATTTCTCTTAACTAATTTAAGGTTAATTTTAATTTCATTATCCTGTGTTGTGTGTATGTAAATTGTAGCTATACACAGCTGAACATGTGTATATGTAAATAATACCTAATTTTTAAAAAATTAATTAATTTATTTTATTATTTTGGCTGTGTTGGGACTTCATTGCTGTGCGGGCTTTCTCTAGTTGTGGCAAGTGGGGGCTACTCCTTGTTGCGTTGCGCGGGCTTCTCATTGCGGTGGCTTCTCTTGTTGTGGAGCGTGGGCTGTAGGTGCACGGGCTTCAGTAGTTGTGGCACGTGGGCTCAGTAGTTGTGGCTTGTGGGCTCTAGAGCACAGGCTCAGTAGTAGTGGCGCACGGGCTTAGTTGCTCCGTGGCATGTGGGATCTTCCCGGACTAGGGCTCGAACCCGTGTCCCCTGCATTGGCAGGTGGATTCTTAACCACTGCACCACCAGGGAAGCCCTGTCTTTTTAAACTAAAAGTGATTCTTGCTATTTTGTTGCTTGCATTTATTTTTCATTTAATATTTTATGTTACTTCTGTTACTACTTTTCCATGTACTTTTTGGTCACTCCATACTATTTCATTGTATGAATGGGCTATAAGTAGTCCTCCATTCTTGGACACCTAGATTCCTCTCAGTCTTTCTGATGAGAAGTGATACACTGACTATTATTGTATTGATAGCTCATGTCCCTTTGTGCCTGTGAATTATTATTAATTTAGGAAAAACTGTGGTGAGTGGAATTAGCAGGTCAAAAGATAATTTAACAGTTGTGTTACATTTGGCTAAATTGCCCACCAGGAAGGTTGTAGCACTTTACCCTTTACTACAAAACTGTTTGAGAGGCCCTGTACCTATTGTTATTGGGTATTATCTTATCTTTCTTTATTTTAATAGCTTTATTTGGGTATATGTGACTTTATCCCTGTTCCCCTTTTTTTGTTTTCTTACAGTTTTAAACATTTTATGTAGTTAGATCTTGCTCTTCTTTTATTTATCTTGTAGAGCTTTTCCTACCTTATGGTTATATAGCTATTATTTTATATTTTCAACCATTTTCATAGTTTAAATTTAAAATTTTGGGTTTGGAGTTATTCCAGAACATGTTGAATGGCATAGTGTGAAGTGGTACAAGAAATTCTAAGCTTTTTAAAAATTAAATTAAATTAATTTATTTATTTTGGTTGAGCTGGGTCTTAGTTGTGGCATGCGGGGTCCTTAGTTGTGGCTTGCTGGCTTCTCAGTTGTGGAATGCAAACTCTTAGTTGAGGCATGCATGTGGGATCTAGTTCCCTGACCAGAGATCGAACCCAGGCCCCCTGCATTGAGAGCTCAGAGTCTCACCCACTGCACCACCAGGGAAGTCCCTAAAAAATTCTAAGGTTTTTGATCAGCCAGTTTTCTCAGTACTCCTTAATGAATGACCTATTCTTTCTCCATATATATCAGTAGCTTTGTCATTTGGTCTTCTAGTCAGTCACACAGTATTTTATTTTTTATTGTTGTGAATAGGATTTTCGTGTGTGTGTGTGTGTGTGTGTGTGTATTTTTGCTACCAGACAATTTCTGGTAAATAGAAAAGCTGTTGATGTTTCATGTGTATTTATTTTGTAACCAGTCACTTTCTGACTATTTATCATCACAGCTTTTCAGTTGATTCTCTTACCTTTTCCAGGTAGATAAGTATACCATGTGAAGCTAGCCATTTTTGTAGAGAGATCAAATTGTACATCGTGTGGGCTTCTTGGAGTATCAAGCATCATGAGTTTCTTTTCCTGGTCAGGTGGTATAATTTTCTACTCCTCATGGTGAGTTTTCTTTTCAAGCTATGGTCCATTTAAAGTTCTCCAACCCAAAGCCTGTGATTTTCAAAACTGAGTGTAGTGGAGGCCTTTGGGAAGTGATCAGTAGACCAGGAGGCAGTGAAGGTGGGGCGGAATGGGAGAGGCAGGCATGGGGAAGTGCCTGATATGCCAGCTCTTCCTTCTCTGACCCCTTTTCTGATTTCTGATTATTTTTCTGGGCTTCTTCAATTTTGCCCTTTTTAATGATTTTCTGGCTTCTTATTTAATTCTCCAGATATACTTTGTTTTCTTTCTTTCTTTCATACAGTTGCTCCCCTACCTCCTTTTTACTTTGATCCGGAATACAGATGTAGTAGTCTGAGAAGTAGTCCTGAGCAGTCCCTCTGATTTCCTTCCTTATTGTCACTAAAACTACTGCAAAATGCCCTGACCAGTGGCCACTGTGCATCCTATCATGCAAAGGGTATGGCAAGACATTGATTAAACTTAGGTTTCCTCATAGAATAAAACCACTGTTTTAGAAGCGTTAACAAAATGAGAGAGACATACTTTATAAAGACAAATTGCGAGAGGATTGTAGAGTTGTAGCTGGGTGGTTGAGGACTCCAGAGGACACAGAGAGAGATTAGTTTTACAAAGAGAGAACAGGTTTCTGAAGAGTCTGTTATCTTAGGTCTCCAACCGATTTCTTCCCTGGGCTTTAGACCTGGGGATCCCATTGCCTATTGGATAACTCCCCTTTTGGGTGGCCCACAGAAAGCTCAATTTCAGTATGTGTGCAACTGAATTTACCATCTTTTCTTAGAAAACCTATTCCCCCTCCCAAGTTTATTATCTCACTGGTTGGTACCTCCATCTCTCTAGTTGTTCAAAGCCAGAAACCTGGCAGACACACTTTATTCCCTTTTCCCAAATCCTCACATAAAGGCATCAAGCTCTGTGGATTCTACCTCTTGAATCCAATGTCTGTTTATCCCCACTACTTCTACTCTGGTATATCATCTTTGGATGTCTAGATCATCAGCTCTTGATTATGTTTCTGTAAGGTTGTCTCATTGGTGTCCCTGTAGCCTGATGATCTTTCTAAGCTCTCGTCTGATTCTCTTACACTGTAGCGTAAAACCCTTCAATGCAGTCCTCCCTCAGTATCTATCAGGGATTTGTTCCACAACCCCCAGCAGATATTGAAGTCCACAGATGCACGAGTTACTTGCAGTCGGCCCACATATTGGCAGGTTCTGCATCCACAGATTCAACCAACCACGGATGGAATATGCAGGGATATAATATAAGGTGGGCTGACTGTGGTCTCCATCATCTATTTATCAGTCTTGTGTCTTCTTCTTCTGCCTCGCCTGTACTCTGTGATTTCATTATAAAGTACTGAAATATTTGAGTTTTTGGAACCGTTTATGATTTTGCTCACCTCAAGCTTGGAATATTCTATCTCTTGATCTTACTGACTTCTTGTGAGGTCTCAGCTTAAATGCCACTGCTCCAGAAGGCTTACTTAAACCACTAAGTCTGTGTTGTACCCTTCCTGTTTGGCCAAATAACCTGTACTACTCCATAACATTTATTATGTGTTAAAATTGTCTTTTTATGTAAGAGCCTGTTTCCCACTTTTGACTGCTCTGTGAGCTCCAAGGCCACGTACATCATCTTTACTCATACTTCTGGTGCTGTGCCTATTAAAAGTAGATGTCCTGTAACAGGTACTGTTCTAGGTGCTGAAAATAGAGCAGTAAATAAGAAGCTGTTCCAGTTATTAGCTGCTGTGTCATAAGCTACTCCAAACCTTACTATCTTAAGACAACAGTAATATTTATTTACTCATGATTTTATAATTTGTATAGGACATGGTACAGGAGGGGAGGTTTTTCTCTGTTTCACTTGGTGTCCGCTCATTGGAGGTCATAGTTTCCACTTCTAAGATGGCTCACTCATAAGGCTGACAGTTGATGCTGGCTGCTCTCTGGGAGCTAAACTAGGCTGTTGATCACAGCACCTACGTGAGGCCTCTCCATGTGGCCTGGGTGTGACTGGTGGTCTCTGAGAGTGAGTGTCCCAAGAACAAGCATTCTAAGAGGTAGGAGATAGAAGCAGCTAGCGCTCTTAATGATTAGGCTTAAAACTGATGAGCGTTACTTCTGCTGTATTCTATTGATTAAATAGTTAGTCAGCCTAGGTTCAATGGGAGGAGAATTAAACTCCATCTTCCGGTGCAGAAAGTGACAGAAAATTTATGACCATGTTTAATCTACCACACAGACCTAAAAAACAAACAAAAAAATAAAACTATAAAAATTATTGGATGAGTTAATTTGTCTATACTTTCAGTCTCCCAAGAATCATGATAATATATCGTTAATTTAAAAAAAGTACAATATAAAGTGAAATTTTTAAAAGTAACTTCAATTCCCAGTCTTTTTAAACAATAATTATATTTCTTTTTCTGTTATTATTTATATAGTTTCTTAATTTTTAATTGAGCATATAGCTCCTTTTTAATCGGTGTTATATTCTATTTTTATTTTTTATTTATTTTTTAAATAAATTTGTTGATTTTTGGCTGTGTGGGGTCTTTGTTGCTGTGCGCGGGCTTTCTTTAGTTGCGGTGAGTGTGGGCTTCTCGTTGCGGTGGCTTCTCTTGCTGCGGAGCACTGGCTCTAGGCGTGCAGGCTTCAGTAGTTGTGGCATGCGGGCTTAGCTGCTTCGCGGCATGTGGGATCTTCCTGGACCAGGGCTCAAACCCCTGTCCCCTGCCTTGGCAGGCGGATTCTTAACGACTGTGCCACCAGGGAAACCCTGTGTTCTGTTTTTAAATTTTATCTTTCATAAGTCCTCATGCACTGATGTTATATTTCTAGGCATATTTCTAGAAGTGATATTACCGTATCTAAGGTTATATGTAATTTAGATTTTGATACTTACTGCCAAACTGCCTAATAGATAATATTAATTTGTACTGCAACTTTTAGTGCAGGGTATAAATTATATTTTCCCATAATCTTGCTACCAGATGGTATTGTAAATCATTGCTTTTAGTTAACCTGTTGGCAAAAGTTAATAGGTTGCTTTTATTCTTATTTCTTTGATGCCTGTTTAAGCCTTTTGTCCATTTTTTGGGGGTGCCTATTTTCTTTTCTTATTGACCTTCAAGAGCTTTTTGTGGGTTATAGATTTGAACTCTGCTTATTGCATATATTGTAAATATACTCAATTTGGTTTTTCAGTTTTGCTTATACATTTTACAAATTCTTATGAAGAATTATTACATTTTTATGTAGTTCCATATATTAGTCTTTTTCTTTATGATTTTGTTTCTTGGCAGAAACAAGATTGAACTCAGTTCTCCAATTCTCCCTTATTTGTCATGTTTTTACAACTCTGGTCAATCTTCCAGTAGTTTCAAATGTAGAATTTTTGCACCTTATACATATTGCTGGGGGGAGGAGATCAGTAGACCAAGAAATTCCTTAGCAATTATACAGATGTCTATTTGGGGGATTAATTTCAGAATCTTGTCCATCTCTTAATTGTCTTATAATAAAATGGAATTGATATGTTTTGGAATTTGGCAAATTTCTGTCCTAGACAGTACCAGAGAATCAAGGTGAATAAAGACAAATTATTCCTTGGTGTCAGTGTTACTCTTTCCCACAAAATGAAACTTTCAGTGATTGAAATATAAAAATACGAAACCTTTTAAAATTGAAAACAGGATAATATGGTCAGCTAGGTTGTATGGACAAAGTATCAATAATGCCTTGAAAAGAATTAGAAATGCTAGAAAACCGTCTTTATTTTTTTTTCCTTAAAAGCTAACATGACAAAAAGAAATTACCAGGCCAAAATCTACATGAAAGTGGGAATTCAGAGAAGTAAGCAGAATATTAAAACTGCTTTTCCTCTGAGGACATTTGCCGTATTCCATGGAACTTTTACTTTGGTTTTGAAGGCCTCATAAGGCACAGGGTATAGAAATTAAAGCCTAGATAGGCCCAAGGAGAGGAGTTTAATAGGAAACTCCTCCATAAAACTGAGACTTCAAAGAGCTATGTCTATAGAGTATGGTTAAATCAAGTTTAAAACCCTTACCATGCTCTTGATCACAGGAGGCTGCAAAAATAGTTGTCTTGGACCTGAGAAAACACCTGTTCCTAAGAAGTTATAATCAGAGGTCTTCCCTCCTCTTGATTTGCAGCTCATATTCAGTGTCACCTGGGTGGTACAAATCTCACCTCAAGTTGTGAATTTAAGTGGTTCTAGGTGCCTGGGAGAAGCAAATGAAAGTCCTTTCAGGTAGAATACATTTTTATCTTAGGTCCTAGGAAATTCCCACAAATAATTTTCCAGAGAATTAGCCCACAGTAAAATATAACCAACCACACAAGGAAACAAGGCACCATGAGTGAGAAGTAGCAGAAACAATTGACAGAAGTAGGTCCTCAGAAACTTCAGGTTTTGGAATGATCAGACAGCGATTATAAAACAACTGTTTATTATGTTTATATAAAGGTGGAAAATATCTGCAGGGTATGAGAAATTTAGCAGATTTGAAAAAGACCTGAACAAAACTTCTAGAAATAAAAAATAATAATTATAATGAAAAACTCAGTGAGTATGGTTAATGGTAGATTAAATACAACTAAAGAGAATTAATGAATTGGACATAGGAGAGAACAAATTATTCAGAATGTAGCACAGAAAGACAAGGAAATGGGTAAAAAGAAAGGGATTAAGATTTATAGAACACAGAATGAGACGGTTTAACTGTATTTCAACAGTTTTCTAATTGTAGAAGGGAGAAATAATGGGAAAGGAGGCATTGTTTGAAGATATAATAGCTGAGGATTTTCCAGAACTGATGAAAAACACCAGTTTATAAATTGAGTAAGTTCAGAGAAATACAAGCAGAATACCTAAAAAGAAGTATACATCTAGACACATCATATTGATATGGAGAGCACCAGCAATGAAGAGAGCATCTTAAAAGTTGGCAGCAAACAAAAGACAGACTACCTTTTTTTTTTTTTTTTAAAGAGATTGGAGTTTATTTATTTATTTGTTTGTTTTTGGCTGTGTTGGGTCTTTGTTTCTGTGCGAGGGCTTTCTCTAGTTGCGGCAAGCGGGGGCCACTCTTCATCGCGGTGCACGGGCCTCTCACTATCGCGGCCTCTCTTGTTGCGGAGCACAGGCTCCAGACGCGCAGGCTCAGTAGTTGTGGCTCACGGGCCTAGTTGCTCCGCGGCATGTGGGATCTTCCCAGACCAGGGCTCGAACCCGTGTCCCCTGCATTGGCAGGCAGATTCTCAACCACTGTGCCACCAGGGAAGCCCCAGACTACCTTTAAACTAGCTGTGGCAGTTATGCTGACAGCTCAGGAGCAGAAATGGAAGTCAGAAAACAGTGGGATGATATCTCAGTGTGCTGGGATAAAATTGCCAGCTTAGTACTCTATGCCCATTAAAAATACATTTCAAGAGTAAGGGTGAACTAATGACATTGTCAGACAGAATTGTAAAATATTATTCTCTGATAGTAAAGAAAACATATGGATAGATGTATTTTCTGATTGATTCTGGTATTTAGAATGAAGGATTCTAATAGAACTAAGCAATTCTGAGCTCCACATAGTTATTTTATTCTTAGAAAATTGTTGTGTTTATACTTAATAAACAGAGATACTGTTTGGCAATATTTTTACCAATATAATACTCCAACTTTTGGATCTCTCCTCTGTTTAGAATCTTCAGTGTTGTTGTAGGAAACCTTTTGCGGTGATTAATGCATACGTAGGAAACCTTTTGTGGTGATTAATGCATACCTTTAAGTCTTGCTGAATCAATAATGGAACTTTTAATATTCATATTTTTTTTGAAATGTTTTAAAAATTTTATTTTATTTTTGGCTGCATTGGGTCTTTGTTGCTGAAGTTAGGATAAGAAGAATCTGGAGAAAATTGTGTCTTGGATTTGCAAAAATAATTCCTGGAAATGACTTTATTCTCTTCTCCCAGTCCTAAATTCAAATTTGTGGAAAAAAATAGTGGGAGATGTTTTTTTAACCCATGAATAAGATTAGTATAAATGAGACTCTAGAATTTGTGGGAAGAACAAATAGACCTTAAAGTTAGTCAGATGGACCTACGTTAGAATCTGGCTCCACCATTTAGTAATTCACTCTTGGTCATGTGACTTAACTCTTCTGACAATTAGTTTTCTTATCTGTAAAATGGGGGTAAGACTGCCTTGTGGGTATATCCCGGGGAATAGAGGAGCAGTGTTTGTAAAAAGCCCTGAGTACAGTCCATAGATCTTAGTGGGTTCCCAACTCATTGTTACTGCTAAGTGACAGAACAGTGAATTGAATCTGGCAAGGAATTTGAAATTGTTTGTTGTACAAATGACATAAAAAAGTTGATCATACTTTTCATGTTGAAGAGTCATGGACACTGAAAGTAATGAGAAATTTTTTTTGCAGTTAGAAATTGTCAGAGTGTGACAATTTCACCTGTTCAATTGGTGGTTAATTTTGCATCACATCAGGTTAGGCAGCTTTCCCTTCTTCATGGCAGGTAAGAAGGAAAGATCAAGTCAGTGACTTGCTTTATAAAGGTAAAAAGATTTCCAGCCACAACACACACACACACACACACACACACACACTTCTGTCTCCCAAGGTAAGAGTTCATGGTGACAGTTAATTTATGGCAAACCTGAATATTTTAGGAATTCAGTCCAAAAACTGGTTATGAAGTATGTGGTTGAAACTTTATGCTTTAGTTTTCAGAAGTTAAATAAATTCATTGGCCTCTGATAATTTAGAATAAGAGCTATCAGAGCACTCTATTGCTATTTGAATTGAGAAATCTAACTTCTGTAAAATATTTAGATCTAGATTTTCCTTTCTCTGCTTCTTTTTGTTTATAGTCAAGACATGAAATAGAATCTTTTATAATGTGGAATTACTTGTACACCTTGCAAGTTATTTTCTAGTTTTTTCTTTATTCAGTTTTCCCTCATTGAGTAGTGATAACTATGTAGAATGTATTAGCTGACTGCATTTTTTTTTTTTTTAATTTATTCATTTATTTATTTTTGGCTGTGCTGGGTCTTCGTTTCTGTGCAAGGGCTTTCTCTAATTGTGGCAAGCGGGGGCCACTCTTCATCGCGGTGCGCGGGCCTCCCACCATCGCGGCCTCTTGTTGCGGAGCACAGGCTCCAGACGCGCAGGCTCAGTAGTTGTGGCTCACGGGCCCAATTGCTCTGCGGCATGTGGGATCTTCCCAGACCAGGGCTCGAACCCGTGTCCCCTGCATTGGCAGGCAGACTCTCAACCGCTGCGCCACCAGGGAAGCCCGCTGACTGCATTTTTAATCCATACTTATTATAGCAAAATTACGAAAATTTATAATGAAGACAATTCAGAAGTTTTTATTTTTGGAACTTGACATCATTTTAGAATGTTGGTTATAGTGATATGTTATATTTGTAGCTTTTGAGTTTATTCAGGTTACAGAGACAAAGACTAAAAACAAATCAGGCATTTCTTGTCTTTCACGAAGTTCTGGGATTTCAAGTCAAATACTTTGAAAATAAATTGGGTAAAGATAGTGACACAACTTTATCCAAATATACACATATGCTTCCTATTAAACATCGTAAATGTTTTAATTTTCTTGATTTACTTTGGACACTCAAGTGATGCAGAAATTGAGCAGCAGCAAATTTTTGTGCAGTTAGATCATGTTGTATTGGTATTTGTGCAGTGCTGCTTTTGATCTTGGAGGTAATTCCTTATGATCACAAACTTTAAAGAACTTTAAGATTATACTTTCTAAACTGATATATTTTGCATTAGTAAAAATATAGAGGATTACAAAAGACACTGTATGAAACTGCTGAAGACATTTTTTTTTTCTTGTTTACATTTGACTTTGTATTTCATATTTTGAGCTTCGGTTGTTTATATTCCACAGGCTGGTAATTTCTTCTTAACTAGTGGTTGTATGCTGTGAGGAATTATAGGTTAAATTCGAATGAGTCCCTGTTCTGTCTTTTATGTCCCAATCTCTTATATTTTGAAAATGAGTGTTATTTCATGATATCAAACTCTGTGTGAATCAAAGTCATTCCTCATAGGAACAACAATTACTAGTATAGTCTGTAAGTTAGAGTTTATTCATGTATCTCTTTAGTACTCTAGTTTGACTTTTTCACAACACCAAAGAGACTTTTAGGTACAATCATATCTTCACTTTCTGCAACACTATTAAGATAGGTTAAACACAAGCAGTCCAGTTTTAAGTTCATCTAGTAGTCCGTTTTTAAAAAGAACACTAGATAAATAGGCTTTTCTATTTACTAATGATTGCTTATAAAAAATAAATAATGCTATTAGGTTTTACTAGGTTACTTTTGTGGTGTTTTGCTGAGAAAACATTCCACTTATGACATACTGAGTAACATTCTAGATTTTTTGTGGAAAACAATGTAGTCTCTCCTTGATGGCTTAGCAATATGAGTGGCTACTATAGAATTCTGTAGAAAGCTTTCAGTTGAAACATTGTAGTATTTTTGGTCTTGAATATTAATTATCTTTTATGAAATAGTTATATAAGACATTATTCAGAAATCATTGCTGTCTTGAGAAGATCAATGAAATTTGGTGAAAACAATTATTTTTCATAGTTAATTAAATTTATAAAACTTCCATATTCAATGATACCAAGGGTTTATTAATATTGTTAATTGTGATGACATTGTGGTTGTGTAAAAAAAAAGAGTCTGTGGTTTTTGTATTTTTTAAGTAAGTTGAGGTAAAATGATAGTAAGCTAGGGACAGGTGAATAAATGTAACTAAATTAGCTAATTTGTTGAGTCTGGGTCATGTATGTATAGGGATTCATTGTTTTCACATCTTTTGTATATGTTTATAAAGTGTTGTTATAAAAATCAATTATAGGGTACCAGGGGCCAGGGAAGGGTAATAGGGAATTATTGTTTTAATTGGTATAGAGTATCTGTTTGGGATGGTGAAAAAGTTCTGAAAATGAATTGTGATGGTAGCACAACATTGTGAATGTACTCAGTGCTACTGAATTTTACAATTAAAAATGGTTAGAAATGGTAAATTTTAATTTTTATTAAAATTATTATATTTCACCATAATAATTAAAGTACAGTCATACAAATAATCCCAGGAACCATCATACTTCAGGGAAAACCTTTGGGGGCATGTGATACCTTTTCTTTTCCCCTTCCTTTTCTTTTTCTCGTGAACTTTTTCCTCCTTCAGTATGGAGAGGAAGAGGAAGGAAAAGCACTCATGTCACGTTGGCACTTCCTTAATGGGGTTAGGTTCTAGAGTGGTGTTCTAATTGCATGTTAGTGGTTTGTGAGGTCCGTTTAGTGGGTTGCTTCCAGCATTTAAAAAACTTAGGAAATATGCAGTGCATTGTGCACAGTGAGTGTAAATGTGGTTACCAGTACCTGTACATTTTTGTTGTAGTTCTATATCATGTGTATGTGTACTGAGTTGTGATGTGAAATGTATTCCTTCAATGCAGCAGGCATTTTAAAAAGAGGAATAGTATGGAGGACGTTGGGGACCACATAGCGACTAGAGAGGAGATGTCAAAGTCTGCACAAAGGGCCTGGGATAATAACTCAGATTTCACTGAGTTTTCAGACATTCATCAGACCACTAGGAGGAATAATTAACCAAGATCTGACAAGGCTATTCTATCAGCATATAATGCTAAGTCGTTTACAAAGCCAAGGGTGTAGGTTGGATGGTGGCTCAGAGATGCTGATCTCATTTTAGAGTTTTTGTATCAGTGAGAAATGTTTATTAATTGGTAATTACTACAAACTTTTTGAGGTAGGTCCTTGTAATCTGTTTATTTGCAGAGCTTGCACATTGCAGATGCTCACAAGCTCTCTTTATATTTATTCAAGAAGTATTATTTATATTAAAAATGCGTGAAAGTTTGATAATGTTGTTCCAGAGAAAGCAAGGGATAATCAGACACTAGATCCAGACCAGACTGAACTCAAATTTTGCTTCTCCTGTTTGCTGCAACAATTATGGAACCGTCTTGGGTTTCCATTTCCTCACTGTGATAGTGCCTGATGGGGTTTTAGGTAAAATGAGGTGATTTACATAAAATGCCTGGCAGTGCATAGTTGCTCAGGAAATGCTTATTGTTTTTAACGTCAGACCCCTCTTTCTTTACAGATCTCATTCTTCTAAAGTCTGCAACCTTAAGTTGATCTTTGCTTTAGTTTGGGGATTGTTGCGTAATACTGTTTTTCTGTGGAGATAAAGAACAAACTAATTCAGTGATTAAGAAATATTGTTTATTAACAAAATAAAAACAAGTAATAAATGTTCTGTGCTCTAAAGTGTTTCATTTCCTGAAATATTTTCTGGATGATGAGTTAGACTGGTTCTATTTAAGGAATTTCAGTGAACGATTACTTGAAAGGGGAATCATGAAGTCCTGTAATAATCCGTTGTTAACACTGAACTATTTACAAATTGTGCCCTTATTCTTTATGTTTAAGCAACTCTTTTCAACTTTAACATTTTATGATCTTTTAAAAAATTATGTAATAAGATTAATGGTTAAAGGTATATCTTTTAACTGGATTTGTCTTGAAAGAGGACTGAATTTTGTGGATTTGAATATGTCACTGACAGGAGGTCTTTAACATTTTTTTCCCTCCGAACAGATGTCTTGGCCTGCAGTGACTCCAACTCCCATAATCCTTCCAGTTTTCCCCTTTGCTAAATTAGTTTTTAAAAAGTGACATTTTTATTATGAGTGATTGACTTAATTCAGCAAACATTGCAGCTAAGGAAAGACTTCATTCCAGTGAGGAACACTTTGGTATGAAGAAAATACTAGATTCTTTATTTTTACTTTTAGGAATTTAGTGCATGGTTCCCTTTCTTTTCCTCCCATGCCCCTGTAACTGTATTCAGAATAATATTTTTATGTAATACGCTTTCTTCAAGATTAAAAGTTTTTATGCTCTGGTATGCTGAGGTGTTACATTGTTTGATACAAATTTTTAAATGACATTTAAAAACAGAATCAGTCAGAAGCCATCCAGGAAATAGTAACCACAGCAGGTCTTTCAAGAGGAAAGTTAATCCAGGAACTGGATTCAGGGGTAATTGGTGTGAAGCCAAAAGGGCCTGTGAAACAAACCAGATATTAACAACTCCTGGAAGCCTCTGTGATCCCATTAAGGCTGGAGGAAGATGAGAAAGGCTGGTGTTATGGGAGCACAGAAGCCACACAGGGCTGTGTGAGAGGGCTAGCGCCATGGCTGGGACCGCGTGGTGGGACCTGGGACTGCAGAGGGCAGAGCTGTCTGGAGGGGACTGGGGATGTGAGACAAAGCTTCTGCCGAGGATGTGTCAGGAGAAATTCTCCGGCTTCTCCCTCTTCTGCCTTCTGTTTGTTACCCATCAGTGCCTCTCCACTGGCCAAATCTTCCCAGAAGCCGGAGGGCAAGGTTGCTCTGGAAATGCAGTTGCCTATGACACAGAGCAGCACAGGGTCAGTCTGGGAAATGTATCTGAAATGAAAGCACTTAGTTGACTAGCTCAAATACTGTGTGTGTTGCTAGTGTACAGTATTCATCAATACACCCGTGCACCTGAGCATTAGCTATTAAGACTTTGCTAAAAACAAACAAAAAACCCCCAAACAAAACAAAACTAAAACTAACCAAAACTCTCTCATTTTTGTTTTTTAGAAATGGAAAGAAATAATTCCTTAAAAACCAATATTAAGATCAACATTTTGGTTCAGTTGAAGCATTTCCTGAGTGGCACTATGTTAAATGTTAAGTAAATGAGCTATTAAGTTGAAAACACTTAGTTCTTGGTTTCGTGGCACAGTCTACTGGAAGAGACTTTTTTTAAAGGATAATTTTCATTTTAAAATTTCAGTAGAATATGTGGTGAGTTAGATATGGGGACATGTTTTCGTAGGAACTCAGGGGGGAGCTGTTAACCCAGTCCTGTGGTTCATGGGCCGGTTTCAGGAGTTGGGAAACTTTGAGCTGAGCTTTTAAAGGATTGTTCAGAATTCATAGAGAGAGATGGAAGGGACGCTGCTGGGAGAAGGTTGAGCAAAGGCTCAAGAGCCTGAAAGCTTAAAGCATGTGTAAGAAATTTCAATCACTGTCGCTGAGCATCGGGTCGGGCTCATAAAGTGGGCCTGGGGAGCCAGGGGGAGAACAGGTTATTTTTATTCTCAAGCTGATAGGGAGCTATGGAAGGTGGAGTGGAGCGGCCTGATGAACTTTATTTTTCCCCAAGTGTGGACAATGAGTTCAGGAGGGTGCCGTGTAGAGGGAGGCAACCTGTTAAGAGGATGCTACACTGGTCCAGGCAGTAGAGGAGGGAGAGACATAAACTCTCCAAGTTGTCTTTATGTCTTAGAGCCATTCATTTCATCTAAGTGCCTCCTACTGCCCCGCTTCTCAATCCATGTTCCACTTGGATATACCCTTTTTCTACGTTATTTGAAAATTCAAAATAAGTAATGTAATTTTAGAACAAAGAAATGGACAAAATGCTGTTTTACTTTCAAATTGCACATGCTTCCCTGGATATTCTTGTGACTTGTTCTTCCTGAGACTCCTGGGGCTACAAACAGGAGTAAGTCACAGACCCTGCTGTCTGGAAGCACGCATGGGAACCACCCACTGATGGTGACCTAGGGTGCTCTGGAGGGCCATCGGGGAACTTTGATCTTCTGGAACCAGGCAGTAATTTCCTGTAGAAATTCCCTTGAGAACGATTTCCTGTATTCCCTAATGTAGCTTCTGATATTGAAGGGTGACAGATTTGCAGCGTGACATTTAATTTTAGTAAATATATCTTTCAAAATACCAAAATCCTGTATTTGAATAAGATCCACTTTGCACATTGATTTTAATGTATATTCTCTAATTTATTCTGATAATAAATGTGAGATAGGTGTTATTAGTGCTATTTCCTTTCTTTCTTTACACACTCCAGTCTGTTGCTTTGCTCAAACTACAGTGGGATTTCTACTGTATCATAGATGAGCAACATGGAAATTTTGTCTTCAGGAAGCCTATAATCTAATAGGGGTTGACAGACACTGTCATAATACAAAGCCTAAGAAATAAGTAAAATAAATATAAATACAGACACTGTATTGAGGGAATTTAGAGGAAGAAGATATTTACTGTATTTTACTGTGTCTAGGCTTATACTTTTTCCACATTTTAACATTCCTAAAATTGGCAGATGTTTTTTTTTTTAATTGATCATTTTACTTTTTCCTTTTCAATTTGAATGCATTTTATTTCTTTTTCTTGCCTAATTGCTCTGTCTAGAAAATCCAGTGCTGTGTTGAATATAGGTAGTGAAAGTGGGCATACTTGCCTTGTTCCTGATCTTAGAGGAAAAGCTTCCAGCTTTTCACCCTTAGGGATGATAACTGTGGGCTTGTCATATATGGCTTTTATCATGTTGAGTTATTTTCCCTCTATACCCACTTTGTTGAGAGTGTTTTTTTTTTTTTTTTTTTTTTGGTGGTTTTGTGTTTCAGTAATCTGTTTTTTTATTTTTGAATTTTATTTATTTTTTTATACAGCAGGTCCTTATTTGTCATCAGTTTTATACACATCAGTGTATACATGTCAATCCCAATCGCCCAATTCATCCCACCCCCACCCCCCGCGGCTTTCCCCCCTTGTTGTCCATATGTTTGTTCTCTACATCTCTGTCTCAAGTGCTGCCCTGCAAACCGGTTCATCTGTACCATTTTTCTAGGTTCCACATATATGTGTTAATATACGATATTTGTTTTTCTCTTTCTGACTTCACTCTGTATGACAGTCTCTAAATCCATCCACGTCTCAACAAATGACCCAGTTTCGTTCCTTTTTATGGCTGAGTAATATTCCATTGTGTATATGTACCACAACTTCTTTATGCATTCCTCTGTCGATGGGCATTTAGGTTGCTTCCATGACCTGGCTATTGTAAATAGTGCTGCAGTGAACATTGGGGTGCATGTGTCTTTTTGAATTATGGTTTTCTCTGGGTATATGCCCAGTAGTGGGATTGCTGGGTCATATGGTAATTCTATTTTTAGTTTTTTAAGGAACCTCCATACTGTTCTCCATAGTGGCTGTATCAATTTACATTCCCACCAACAGTGCAAGAGGGTTCCCTTTTCTCCACACCCTCTCCAGCATTTGTTGTTTGTACATTTTCTGATGATGCCCATTCTAACTGGTGTGAGGTGATACCTCATTGTAGTTTTGATTTGCATTTCTCTAATAATTAGTGATGAGCAGCTTTCCATGTGCTTCTTGGCCATCTGTATGTCTTCTTTGGAGAAATGTCTATTTAGGTCTTCTGCCCATTTTTGGATTGGGGTGTTTGTTTTTTTAATACTGAGCTGCATGAGCTGTTTATATATTTTGGGGATTAATCCTTTGTCCGTTGATTCATTTGCAAATATTTTCTCCCATTCTGAGGGTTGTCTTTTCGTCTTGTTTATGGTTTCCTTTGCTGTGCAAAAGCTTTGAAGTTTCATTAGGTGCCATTTGTTTATTTTTGTTTTTATTTCTATTACTCTAAGAGGTGGATGAAAAAAGATCTTGCTGTGATTTATGTCAAAGAGTGTTCTTCCTATGTTTTCCTCTGAGAGTTTTATAGTGTCTGGTCTTACATTTAGGTCTTTAATCCATTTTGAGTTTATTTTTGTGTATGGTGTTAGGGAGTGTTCTAATTTCATTCTTTTACATGTAGCTGTCCAGTTTTCCCAGCACCACTTATTGAAGAGACTGTCTTTTCTCCATTGTATATCTTTGCCTCCTTTGTCATAGATTAGTTGACCATAGGTGCGTGGGTTAATCTCTGGGCTTTCTATCTTGTTCCATTGATCTATGTTTCTGTTTTTGTGCCAGTACCATATTGTCTTGATTACTGTAGCTTTGTAGTATAGTCTGAAGTCAGGGAGTCTGATTCCTCCAGCTCCATTTTTTTGCCTCAAGACTGCTTTGCCTATTCGGGGTCTTTTGTGTCTCCATACAAATTTTAAGATGATTTGTTCTAGCTCCGTAAAAAATGCCATTGGTAATTTGATAGGGATTGCATTGAATCTGTAGATTGCTTTGGGTAGTATAGTCATTTGCACAATATTGATTCTTCCAATCCAAGAACATGGTATATCTCTCCATCTGTTGCTATCATCTTTAATTTCTTTCATCAGTGTCTTATAGTTTTCTGCATACAGGTCTTTTGTCTCTCTAGGTAGGTTTATTCCTAGGTATTTTATTCTTTTTGTTGCAATGGTAAATGGGAGCGTTTCCTTAATTACTCTTTCAGATTTTCATCATTAGTGTATAAGAATGCAAGAGATTTCTGTGCATTAATTTTATATCCTGCTACTTTACCAAATTCATTGATTAGCTCTAGTAGTTTTGTGGTGGCATCTTTGGGATTCTCTATGTATAGTATCCTGTCATCTGCAAACAGTGACAGTTTCACTTCTTTTTTTCCAGTTTGTACTCCTTTTATTTCTTTTTCTTCTCTGATTGCTGTGGCTAAGACTTCCAAAACTATGTTGAATAATAGTGGTGAGAGTGGGCATCCTTGTCTTGTTCCTGATCTTAGAGGAAATGCTTTCACTTTTTCACCATTGAGAATGATGTTTGCTGTGGGTTTGTTGTATATGGCCTTTATTATGTTGAGGTAGGTTCCCTGTATGCCCACTTTCTGGAGAGTTTTTATTATAAATGGGTGTTGAATTTTGTCAAAAGCTTTTTCTGCATCTATTGAGAGATCATATGGTTTTTATTCTTCAGTTTGTTAATATGGTGTATCACATTGATTGATTTGCATATATTGAAGAATCCTTGCATCCCTGGGATAAATCCCACTTGATCATGGTGTATGATCCTTTTAATGTGTTTTTGGATTCTGTTTGCTAGTATTTTGTTGAGGATTTTTGCATCTATATTCATCAGTGATATTGCTCTGTAATTTTCTTTTTTTGTAGTATCTTTGTCTGATTTTGGTATCAGGGTGATGGTGGCCTCATAGAATGAGTTCGGGAGTTTTCCTTCCTCCACAATTTTTTGGAAGAGTTTGAGAAGGATGGGTGTTAGCTCCTCTCTAAATGTTTGATAGAATTCACCTGTGAAGCCATCTGGTCCTTGACTTTTGTTTGTTGGAAGATTTTTAATCACAGTTTCAATTTCATTATTTGTGATTGGTCTGTTCATATTTTCTGTTTCTTCCTGGTTCAGTCTTGGAAGTTCATACCTTTCTAAAAATTTGTCCATTTCTTCCAGGTTGTCCATTTTATTGGCATAGAGTTGCTTGTAGTAGTCTCTTAGGATGCTTTGTATTTCTGCAGTGTCTGTTGTAACTTCTCCTTTTTCATTTCTGATTTTATTGATTTGAGTCCTCTCCCTCTTTTTCTTGACGAGTCTGGCTAATGGTTTATCAATTTTGTTTGTCTTCTCAAAGAACCAGCTTTTAGTTTTATTGATCTTTGCTATTGTTTTCTTTGTTTCTATTTCATTTATTTCTGCTCTGATCTTTATGATTTCTTTCCTTCTACTAACTTTGGGTTTTGTTTGTTCTTCTTTCTCTAGTTCCTTTAGGTGTAAGGTTAGATTATTTATTTGAGATTTTTCTTGTTTCTTGAGGTAGGCTTGTATAGCTGTAAACTTCCCTCTTAGAACTGCTTTTGCTGCATCCCATAGGTTTTGGATCATCGTGTTTTCATTGTCATTTGTCTCTAGGTATTTTTTGATTTTCTCTTTGATTTCTTCAGTGATCTCTTGGTTATTTAGTAACATATTGTTTAGCCTCCACGTGTTTGTGTTTTTTGTGTTTTTTCCCCTGTAATTCATTTCGAATCTCATAGTGTTGTCGTCAGAAAAGATGCTTGATATGATTTCAATTTTCTTAAATTTAATGAGGCTTGATTTGGGTCCCAAGATGTGATCTATCCTGGAGAATGTTCTGTGCACACTTGAGAAGAAAGTGTAATCTGCTGTTTTTGGATGGAATGTCCTATAAATATCAATTACATGTATCTGGTCTGTTGTGTCATTTAAAGCATCTGTTTCCTTATTTATTTTCATTTTGGATGATCTGTCCATTGATGTAAGTGAGGTGTTAAAGTTCCCCACTATTATTGTGTTACTGTTGATTTCCTCTTTTATAGCTGTTAGCAGTTGCTTTATGTATTGGGGTGCTCCTATGTTGGGTGCATATATATTTATAATTGTTATATCTTCTTGGATTGATCCCTTGATCATTATGTAGTGTCCTTCCTTGTCTCTTGTAACATTCTTTATTTTAAAGTCTATTTTATCTGATATGAGTATTGCTACTCCAGCTTTCTTTTGATTTCTATTTGCGTGTAATATCTTTTTCCATCCCCTCACTTTCAGTCTGTACGTGTCCCTAGGTCTGAAGTGGGTCTCTTGTAGACAGCATATAGATGGGTCTTGTTTTTGTATCCATTCAGCAAGCCTGTGTCTTTTGGTTAGAGCATTTAATCCTTTCACGTTTAAGGTAATTATCTATATGTACGTTCCTATGACCATTTTCTTAATTGTTTTGGGTTTGTTTTTGTAGGTCCTTTTCTTCTCTTGTGTTTCCCACTTAGAGAAGTTCCTTTAGCATTTATTGTAGAGCTGGTTTGGTAGTGCTGAATTCTCTTAGCTTTTGCTTGTCTGTAAAGCTTTTGATTTCTCCATCGAATCTGAATGAGATCCTTGCTGGGTAGAGTAATCTCGGTTGTAGGTTCTTCCCTTTCATCACTTTAAGTATATCATGCCACTCCCTTCTGGCTTGTAGAGTTTCTGCTGCGAAGTCAGCTGTTAACCTTATGTGAGTTCCCTTGTATGTTATTTGTCGTTTTTCCCTTGCTGTTTTCAATGATTTTTCTTTGTCTTTAATTTTTGCCAATTTGGTTACTGTGTGTCTCGGTGTGTTTCTCCTTAGGTTTATCCTGTATGGGACTGTCTGCGCTTCCTGGACTTGGGTGGCTATTTCCTTTCCCATGTTAGGGAAGTTTTCGACTATAATCTCTTCAAATATTTTCTCTGGTCCTTTCTCTCTCTCTTCTCCTTCTGGGACCCCTATAATGCGAATGTTGTTGCGTTTAATGTTGTCCCAGAGGTCTCTTAGGCTGTCTTCATTTCTTTTCATTCTTTTTTCTTTATTCTGTTCCGCAGCAGTGAATTCCACCATTCTGTCTTCCAGGTTACTTATTGTTCATCTCTGTTTGTTTCTTCTTTAATTCTTGTAGGTCTTTGTTAAACATTTCTTGCATCTTCTTGATCTTTGCCTCCATTCTTTTTCCGAAGTCCTGGATCATCTTCACTACCATTATTCTGAATTCTTTTTCTGGAAGGTTGCCTATCTCCACTTCATTTAGTTGTTTTTCTGGGGTTTTATCTTCTTCCTTCACCTGGTACATACCTCTCTGCCTTTTCATCTTGTCTGTCTTTCTGTGAATGTGGTTTTTGTTCCACAGGCTGCAGGATTGTAGTTCTTCTTGCTTCTGCTGTCTGCCCTCTGATGGATGAGGCTATCTAAGAGGCTTGTGCGAGTTTCCTGATGGGAGGGACTGGTGGTGGGTAGAGCTGACTGTTGCTCTGGCAGATGTCTTTTTGATGGTATCTTAGACTTGATGAAAAGTATACTTGGAGAGAAAAAGAAATATAAAGAAGATTTTTGCTTTTATGGAAAACGGAGAACAGTGAAAATAGCGGTCAGCCTTGGTTTTGCAGCGAGCTGTCACAGAAGTAGCGCACTCTGAGCAGCGGGAATGGCCCCACCAAGCTCTTTCCTTGCTTGGAAGCACACTCAGCGTCAAGCCGCCATAGCTTTGAACTCTGTGAGCATCTGTGCTTTATTTTCATCTGTGCTTTTATTTTATTTTATCTTGATTTATTTTCTGCATCTGTTAGCAAGATGTGTCCTGAAGTAATTGCTTTTTTGCTTTTTGCCATTTCAGCTTATGAAAGCTTTCATGGGAATGGTCTGCTTGTGGATAATGGGGGGAATCCTGTAGCTTTCTTAATTTCTTTTTTTGGGTCATTCATTGCAGGTATGTAGGAACACAACTGATTTTTGTGTGTGTTGATCTTATACCCTGCAACTTTGCTGAAATTGTTTATTACCTTTAGTGGGTTTCTTGTGGATTTTTTTAGATTTAAAAAATATGAATAGGATCATTTCTTTTGAGAATAGAGATAGTTTTACCTCTTTCTTTCCAATTGGATGCCTTTTATTTCTTATTTTCTTGTCTAAATGCTCTGGCTAGAACTTCCAGTACATTGCTGAATTTTAGTGGTAAAAATGAGCATCCTTGTCTTTTTCCTGATCTTAGAGGAGAGGAATTGTCTTTCCTATGGAATATGCTGTTAGCTGTGGATTTTTTTGAAGGTGCCCTTTACCATGTTGAGGAAGATCCCTTCAACTTCTAGTTTTCTAAGTGTTTTTATCATGAAAAGGTGGTCTGGATGCTGTTAAATGCATTTTCTGCATCAATTGATATGATTGTGTTCCCCCCCCCCCCCCAATTCTGTTAATGTGTATTACATCAACTGATTTGCTTATGTTGAATCATCCTTGAATTCTTGGGGTAAATCCCACTTGATAATAGTGTATAATCCTTTTAATATGCTGTTGAATTAAGTTTGCCAGAACTTTGTTGAGGATTTTGCATTTATATTGACAAAGGGTATTGGTCTTTAGTTTCTTTTCATGTGATGCTTTTGTCCTTATCAGGGTAATGTTGGCTTCATAGAATGAGTTATGGAGTATTCCCTCCTTTTTAATTTTTTTGGAAAAGTTTGTAAAGAATTGGTGTTAATTCTTTAAATGTTTGGTGTAATTCACCAGCAAAGCCATCTGGTCCTAGACTTTTCTTTGTTGGGAAGTTTTTGATTACTGATTCTACCTCTTTAGTAGTTCAGGTCATTGAAATTTTTCTAGTTCTTCTTGAGTTAGTTCAGGTAATTTGTTTGTTTCTTGGAATCTGTCCATTCATCGAAGTTATCTCATTTGTTGGCCTATCATTGTTCACAGTATTTTCTTATAATCCTTTTTATTTCTCTAAGGTCTATAGTAATGTTTCCAGTTTCATTTATGATTTTAGTTATTTGTGTCTCTCTTTTTGTTCTTTTTTCTAGCTAAAGGTTTATCAATTTTATTCATCTTTATCAGTTTTATTGCTAATGTTGTTTAAACAACAACTTCTGGTTTTGTTGATTTTCCATTATTTTTTAAATTTTATTTGTCTCTGATCTTTATTATTTCCTTTTTTTAGATAGTTTTGGGTTTAGTTTGCCTTTCTCAGTCCTCAAGTTGTAAAGTTAGGTTATTGATTTGAGATCTTTTTTCTTTTTAATGTAGGTTATTTACAGCTGTAAATATCCATCTGAGCAGTACCTTCACTGCATTCTGTAAGTTTTGGTATGTTGTGTTTTTGTTATCATCTTTAATTTCTGATTTCTCTTGTGTGATTTCTTCTTTTATCAATTGGTTAAGACTGTATTAATTTCCACATATTTATGAAATTTCTTCTGTTATTGAGGTCTAGCTTTATTCCATTGTAGACAGAAAAGGTATTTGTGTGATTTCAGTCGTTTTAAATTATTGAGTCTTATTTTGTGGCGTAACAAGTGGTCTTCCTTGGAGAATGTTCTGTGAGGCCCTGAGATGAATGTGTATTCTGCCGTTCTGTGGAGGGTTCTATACATGCTTGTTAAGTCTAGTTGGTTTGTAGTGTTGCTCATATCCTCTATTTTCTTATTGATTTTCTTTCTAGATGTTTTATCTATTATTGAAAGTAGGTGATTGAAGTCTCCAACTATTATTATAGAACGGTTTATTCTTCAATTCTTTTGAATGTTCTCCATTTACATTTAAAGTAATCACTGATGAAGAAGCACTTGCTTCTGCCATTTGTTATTTGTTTTCTATATTTCATATCTTTTTTGCCCCTCATTTCTTCCATTACTGTCTTTTTTTGTGTGTTTAATTGATTTTTGGAGTGAACTGTTTTGATTCTCATCTCATTTCCTGTATTTTTAGTTGTTTTCTTTGTGGTTATCATGAGGATGACTGTTATCCTAAATTTATAACAATCTAGTTCAGATTGATGCCAACTTAACTGCAATAGCATACAAACTGTGCTTCTGTAACACCTCTGTTTTCCCACCTTTTGTGTTGTTTTTGTCAGAAATTATATCTTTATACATTGTATGCCAGTAACATAAATTTATAAGTTTTAAAATGTATTGGTCTTTTAAATCGTGTAGGAAATAAAAAGTGAGGTTACATATCAACAGTGCAATAATAGTGGTCTCTATATTTGCCCATGTGTTAACCTTCACTGAAGATCTTTATTTCTTCATATGGCTTTGAGTTACTTTCTAGTGTTTTTTCATTTAGACTTAAGGGCTTCCTTTAGCTTTACTTATAGGACAGATCTGGTAGTAATGAAGTCTGTTAGCTTTTGTTTATCTGGGAATGTCTTATTTCTTCCCTTTTGTTTTTTAGGACAGTTTTGCCAGATAAAAAATTCTTGGCTGACAGTTGTGTTAGGCAGGGTTCTCCTGAGAAACAGAACCAACAGGGTGTATGCATGTTTATGTGTGTGTGTGTTTAAATAATAAACATATATATTTAGAAAGAGATTTATTTTAAGGAATTGGCTCATGCAGTTAATGGAGGTTGAGAAGTCCCAAGATCTACAGTTAGTAAGCTGGAGATGGAAGAGAGTCAATAATGTAGTTCCAGTCTGAGTCTGAAGGCCTGAGAACCAGGAGAACCAGTCATCTCAGTTGCAGTCTGAAAGCTGGCAAGTTTGAGGTCTAAGAAGAGCCATTGTTTAAGTTTGAGTCCAAAGGCAGGAAAAGATTGAAGTCCCAGCTCAAAGCAGTCAGGCAGGAGGAGTTCCTTCTCACTTAGCCTTTTTGCTCCATTTAGGTCTTCAGTTGACTGGATGAGGCCTACCCACATTTATGGAGGGAGTCTGTTTTACTCAGGCAACCAATTCAAATATTAACCTCAACCAGAAAACCCAGAACAATGTTTGACCAAGTATCTGGGCACCCTAGGGCCCAGTCAAGTTGACACATAAAATGAACCATTACAAGTTTTTTTCTTCTCCTTCCTCCCTCCCTCCCTCCCCTCCCTCCCCTCCCTCCCTCCTTCCCTCCCTCCCTCCTTCTCTCCCATCCCTCCCTCCCTCTCTCCTTCCCTTCCTCCCCTCCGATCCATCCCTCCATCCCTCCCTCCCTTCCCTCCCTCCCTCCTTCCTTTCCCTCCCTCCCCTCCCTCCCTCCCTCCCTCCCTTCCTTCTTTCCTTCCTTCTTTTATTGAGGTATAGCTGATATACAATCTTGTGTTAATTTCTGCTGTACAGCAAAGTGATTCAGTTATACATATATACATGCTTTTTTAAAAATATTCTTTTCCATTATGGTTTATCACAGGATATTGAATAAGTTCCCTGTGCTATACAGTAGGACCTTGTTGTTTATCCAGTCTATATTTAATTATATTTCCTAACCCTGGTTTTTCTTTCAGTACTTCAACATCTCATCTGACTGCCTTCTGGCCTCCTTGGTTTCTGATGGGAAAGCAGCTTTTTATCTAATTGAGGATTCCCTGTACATGACGAGTCATTTCTCTCATGCTACTTTCAAGCTTCTCTATCTTTGAGTGTCAACAGTTTGATTATACTGGGTCTCTGAGTTTATCCAACTTAGAGTTTATGGAGCATCTTGGATTTGTGGATTCATGGAATTCATCTAATTTGGGAAGATTTTTGACCTGTTTTAAATACTCTTCCTGTCCCTTTTCTTCTCTCTTCTTCCCTTGGGACTCCCCTAATATCTGTGTTGGTCAGCTTGATCGTGTCCCACTAGGTCTCTTAGGCTCTGTTTAATTTCATACTTTTTCTCTTTGCCTCAGACTCAATAATTTCAAATGTGCTATCTTTAAGTTCACTGATTCTTCTGCCTGCTGAAATTGCTCTTGAGTCACTCTAGTGCTTTTTTTTCATTGCAGTTACTGTGCTTTTCAGCTTCAGAATTTCTGTTTGGTTCCTTTTTATAATTTCTATTTCTTTATTGATACTCTAATTTTGTTGATACATTGTTTTTTTCTTTTTCATGTTTCATGTTTTCTTAAAGCTTTTTGAGCTTATTTAAGACTTGTTTTAAAGTCTTTGCCTATTAAGTATGATGTCTGGACTTCCTCAGGGACATTATAGTAAATTTATTTTTTTTCTTTGAATGGGAAATACTTTCCTGTTTCTTTTTATGCCTTGTGATTTTTTTTTTTGTTGACAACTAGACATGAGTATTATAATGTGATAACTCTGTAAATCATATTCTCCCCCTTCCTAAGGGTTTGATTTGTTTTTCTGATTGTTGAAGACTGTAATAGTCTATTTGTTTAGTGATTTTCCAAAACCATTTTTGCAAAGACTTTATTCCTTGTCATGTGTAGTCAGTAAATTTTCTGTTCCTTAGCTTGTGTTCAGCTAGTGTTTTGACAGAGATTACCTTAAGTGCCAGGAGCGGAAACAAAAACAGAAACAAAAAAATCCTAAACAAACAAGTAGAAGAACACCTCTCCTAGGCTTTGTAGATTGGACCTGTGCTGGGGCAGTCCTTTAACACTTAGCCAGGCTTGCAGGTAGCTTGGTGATCAATCCAAGGTGGATGCTTAGAGTTCTCTCAGGTATTTTTCTGAGCATGCATCTTGCTGTGGGAATGCATATTGTTTTCTAAATTCCTCTCTATACTCCTAATTTGTCAAAAAAGTTCTCTCCAACTTTTGCTCCTGCTCCTAAGTGATCTGTTATATGTTTAGACAGTAATCTTTTGTCCCAGGCACCTTTAGTTGTTAGCTCTGCTCTGTGTGTTTTCAAATGACCACTGCTTTTCTAGCTTGAGTTCCATGTTAGGTGAAAAAGAGCTGAGCGCCTTGCATCAGTCCTTCAGGTGGCCCCCCAGACAGATTAGAACAGATAAACACACTAATTTGTGAATAACATCTGTTCTGCTCTCCCTGGAACCAGTCCCACACTGCAAATACAGGTTAAGGCTGCCACTGTGCCACAGAAGGGATGGGGCTAGGGCATGTTAAAGCACCACAGAGCTTTCCTATGGTTTTGAAATTGCCTTTTTCTCAATTCAGTGTTTGTTTGGCTGTTCTCCATAGTTTTAAATTTTTTTTTTTTTCTTTTTTTCTGGTCGTGCTGCGTGGCTTGCGGGATGTTAGGTCCCTGACCAGGGATGTCCAATTTATTTTTTCTTTTGTTACTTGTGATTTTGGTGTCATAGCTATGTACTCTATATTTAAGGGGCAGGCAGAGAAAAACAAGTGAGTAGGGAAACTAAGAGGTCAGAAAAGAACCAGGAGAGGATTTTCTCAGATAAATCGAGAAGAGAGGTTTAAGTCAAGGGTAGTTAATTGCATCATATACTGCAAAGGGAGTTTAATGAAGAACGAGAGCTATAGGAGAAGCATAAAAGGTACTATGTCAGCAATGGCTTTTGGCACTGGAAATGGAGGGTGGGGTATATAGCCATTGATAAGCTGGTATCTGCTATCAGAATGACCATTGGGTACTTTATTTACATGTTTCACTTTTGAATGCTGATGACAGGAGTCAGCGAGTTGTGGTGTAGAGTGATGGTGAGGTTTCTCATAGTTGCGCTCTATTATACTCATCACTGTTTTCCCTTGGTGGTGTAGATGTTTTCTGTGATACGTGCTCAGTGTAGGCCCACCTTGTCTGAGAAGTGATAACTCCATTTCAAGAGTGGGCCTCTGCAGCTGCGTTTGTAAGTGGGACCCTCACATTCCCAATACATTGCTGTTGGGCCCATGGGTGGACCTCTGTGCTAAACTGAGCTAAGGAGTTTTTCAACAGTTTGGAATTGTTGGAAGGCAAAGATGCTGGTTGGATTCTGCTGGGCTTTTCTTCTAGAAAGACGTCTAAAACTGGGGCTGGGGCAGCCATGGTTAGCCCATGGCCATAGAGAACCTGGAAGAGGGGACTGGTGTGTGGAGAGCAAAATGAAGCCCACTGCCAGACTGACTGTCACTTTGAGAGACAGTGTGATCCCAGGGAGATAGAATAGCTTCAGTTCTTAGCAGTTTTTTACTTCCTGATTTCCAGCCCCCACTTATAGTTCCTGTTCATCAGTTCTGTGAGATACCTTTATTTCTTTTTAATGTGAGTTTTCATGTGGGGCTAAGTACCTTTGTATAGGTTTCTCTTGTTGGCACCCAGAGAACCTTGTCTAAGACAGTGGCACATTGATATGAGAATGTCTACTGAGAAAAGAGAAGGGAGGAAGGAGACAGTTTCCTATGAGATGCTTATATAATTTTAACCTGTGATGCTGGGCAGTGACAGAATGGTGATGATTATTTTTAATGTGGATTTGAGTACTTACCTGTGGTTCAGATTTAATTAAGCATGCATTTTACATTGTTTATGTTCCTTGGTACTGGCTTTTTTTTTTTTTCCCTTTGGCCACGCCACATGGCTTGTGGGGTCTTAGCTCCTTGACCAGGGATCAAACCTGCGCCCTCGGCTGTGAAAGTGCGGAGTCCTAACCACTGGACTGCCAGGGAATTCCCGGTTCTGGCTTTCTAATTTAAATAACTTGTCTTTGCAAATAATAAAGTAAAAATAATGTAGCATTGCCTGTGAAACTGAACATGCAAGTAACCTGTGACACAGTTCTCCTTCTGGTTATGTTAGAAAACCTCTTGGATGTGTGCACCAGGAGACGTGTTCAAAAATGTTTGGTAGAAGCATCATTTGTAACAGCAAAAACCTGGAAATACTCAGATGTACATTGGTGGTAGAAAGGATGAATAAGTTGTAGCATATTCATACATTGAAGCGTTATATAGTATTGCAAATGAGTGACTTACAGCCACATGCTTGTCTTAGAAACAATATTTAGTGAAAAAATATTTAGTGTTCCTTCATAGAAAAATACACATAGTATGATACTGATTTTAATGAGAGACTTCAAAACAAATTAAAAACTAAACAACATATTGTTTAATTATGCATAAATAATAGGATAAAAATGTTAAGAAAGAGTAAGTGTATGATTAAAGAAAAATGTAGGATAGTGATTTCCTATGTAGGACGTGGGGCGGAAGGTTGGAATAGGGGAGGAACACACCGGGAGCTTAAAGAAATTGTTAATATTTTATTTCTTAGGTTCAGAGATGAATTTATTATATCCATTTTGTTATTGTGCTTTATAATACGTATTATGTGTATTCTTTTACACATAGCAAATACTTCATAATACAAAGTTAAGAACTTTCATAAATTTGGTATAAAAATACTTTCATTTTTACTTAAAAATAAAACCCACAGGACAAAACTCAGCATTTCTAAAACTGAAATAATCATGTCTTTTAAAAAACATTGTTCTCTCCAGACTTCTCTCTTTATTTGCCTCATGCTACCTTCTCAGACCCAAAATCTTAGGGTTCCTTTTGACTTCTTTATCCTCAGATTAATAATGTTAAGTACTAGTGATATAGTAATAAACAAGGCTTATAAGTATTTTCTGAACAAATAAATGAGTGAAGCAGTCTTTCTCTTTTTCTCTCTCGTAACGTCGTCATTCAACAAGTTCTATCTATTCTTATCAATTATATCTAGGTTAATCTGTGTTTTCTGTTTATAGGGTCTCGAGCTGGATTTCAGGCCCTTATATGCCTGCACTGTCTCCCACCTGACTTTCCTGTCTGTATTCTTCCTTCTACTTAGTTTATCGTTCTTAACTGATACAGGATTAATCTGCCTAAAACATTGATTTGATCATTTTTACGCAGTTCCTTGGGAACTTTAATGATAAAGTGTTGAGGTACATATTCTTTAGCTTGGGCACCAGGCCTCTACAGTTTGGTTTTAACCAAGGCCTATTCTCACTCTTCCTTTTTTGGGGGAACAGATACCTCTCTTACTGGCTGCTAAGCCTTGGAGCGTGGGGATGAGGGGTGGGGAGGTAGCCTGCCTGGATGTTCTTATTCTTCATGCTGTTAGAGCCTTCAGATGCCCTCTAGCTTCAAATATCAAATAGCTGTATTTGGACCACTCTCAGAGAAACACTTGTATTTTGCAGCAATTGTACTAGATTCTTCTTTTTAAAAGTTCAATTAAGATTATTTTGTTTTCTGTCTTTTTGTTTTCTGTCTTTCTGGTATTATTCTTAGGTTTTGGTTTACTTTCTGGTTTTCTAGTCTGGTTTTGCTTGGAATCATTATCAGTGGAATCATTATCATTTTAGTGTGCAGCTGTCTTAGACAAGCTTCTCTGGATGCCGATAATAGAAATCTATACGAGATTGCTTAGCTCCAAGGAGAATTTTTATAAAAAAGCAACAAAGGGTGCATTAAAGACTTGAATGTAAGACCTGAAGAAAACGTAGGTGGTAAACTCCTTAACATCAGTCTTGGCAATGATTTTTTGGATTTCACATCAAAAGCAAAGGCAACAAAAGCAAAAATAAACAAGTGGGACTACATCAAACTAGAACGCTTCTGTATAGTGAAGAAAGCCATCAACAAAATGAAAGGGCAACCTACCGAAAGGGAGGAGGTATTTCCAAATCATAATTCTGATAAGGGAATAATATCTAGAATACGTAAAAGAATTCCTACAACAACAGCAACAAACAACCCGATTAAAAAATGGGCAGAGGATCTGAATAGACATTTTCCTAAAGAAGACATACAGTTGGCCAACAGGTACATGAAAAGATACTCAGTATCATTAATAATCAGGGAGATGCAAATCAAAACTACAAGGAAATATCACATGAAGTGAAATAAGTCAGACAGAGAAAGACAAATACTGTATGATCTCACTTACATGTGGACTCGTAGGACAGTCTTATAGATACAGAGAACATACTGGTTTTTGCCAGAGGTGAGGGTGGGCAAAATGGGTGAAGGGAGTCAAAAGGGACAAACATCTAGTTATAAAGTAAACAAGTCATGGGGATGTAAATTACAGCACGGCAACTGTAGTTAATAATACTGTATTGCATATTTGAAAGTTGATAAGAGAGTAAATCTTAAAAGTTGTCAACACGAGAAAAAAAATTCTGTAACTTTACAGTGATGATGTTAACTAGACTTGTTGTGTTGATCGTTTCATGGTATATACAAATTTTGAGTCATTATGTTGTACACTTGAAACTAATATATGTCAGTTATACCTCAGTTAAAAAAAAAAAAAAGACAACAAAGGTATCTCATAGAACTGATGAGCAGGAACTACAGTTGATCTTTTCAGGGCGCTGGAAATCAGGAACTACAAAATCCAGTCTAATTTCTGTGGATTTGGTATGGGATGGGGAGGCTAGAATGTATAGTCCACCATCTTGCTTCATTCTGATTCCAGTTTAAGAATCAATTTGCTCAATAGATTCTTTTACAGATAGGGAGTTTGGTAATAGATATTTTTCCATCATTACTGTCCAAAGTATATCTCTAGCCTAGTTTTATATTTAGAGACCAGCAATTTAGAAGTGCAAGAGTTATGAACCTTCTATAAGTGATGACATCAATTAAAATACTTCAAGTGAGTTATTTAAAGCTCTTTGTATGATCTTGAAAGTTTGAAGAAATGTGAACCAAGCATCATAATTTTGAAGTAAACTTGGCCTTTTATGGAGAGAAGTATAACTATTTTTATGTACTCATTGTTTATTTAGTTTATTTGTATAGTTATGGAGAAGATGTATTGACTGCCATTAAGCACTGTTTGTGCTTAATTCACAAAATTATCATCATCATAAAGAACTCCCAACAACTGTTTATTTTGTTTTACCTGATTTTTGTGTATTAAAATATATAGAAATAATTGGGCCTTGAGCAGGAGCATGAAATATTTCTCCTATTTAGACATTTCGTTGCATTGTTTTTTTTTTTATTGTTGTAAAAGTATTTGATTATAGTAGTTTAATCTTTTCAGTAACTATCCAAGAAATTGAATTTAGGTGTCTGAGCGATTTTAGGAACTTTACCCATAAAATGTACTTTAAAATATTAACTGAATTCCCTGGCGGTCCAGTGGTTAGGACTCCGTGCTTCCACTGAAGGGGGCATGGATTTGATCCCTGGTCCAGGAACTAAGATCCTGTGTGCCTTGGCACAGCCAAAAAAAAAAAAAAAAAAAAAAAAAAAAAAAATATATATATATATATATATATAAAAAAATCTTAACTAACATTTTCTGAGTAAGTTATACTTAACTATAAAAATTTGAATAACTGTTATTGAAGAGAGAAAATAGATATAATGTCATAGCCAGTATATTCTTTTCAGAACACAAGGATCAATTTGCATATGTGATAAAATATATTGGTAGTAAAACGAAGTGGAGATAGTGCGTGGCCTGTAATTTTTTTTGTAAAGTGTTATAAAAGTAAGTGTCTCAAATACAGTATAATTATAAGTGATAATAACTATTCATGATATCTTTGAATTTAAATTATGTCAAATTAAATACTTAGATTGAAACTGCATTTATAATTATATAGAAGTTCATAATTTTTAGACAAAAAGCATTTACCAAAAATTATTCCAAAGTTTAGAAAACTGAGTAATTTAAATTTAAAAACTTAAAATAACCCATAGTTAATGATTTTTATTTACCTTTGTTAAAGAGGACTTAGATGCAAAAATAATAATCTCTATCTCTTTAAATGTAAATGTCAATCCAATGAAAAGGTGACTGAAAATTAATGACTTTATTTAAAAAAGTGAAGTTCTTAAAATTTTAGATTAGATCTAATTTTTTTGTTAAAGGATTTTATACAAATTATAAGAATAGCTTAATTATAAAAATCATAAAGATAATTTTAATTCAGAATATTTAATTTAAGATAATTTAAGCTCAAATGTATAATTATGAAGTTATGACTCCTAACTATATAGAATTTGAAATAAGTCATATAACCTTTCTAGATATTTTTCATAATTAGGTGAAAACAAGTCATGAACTATCTCCATTTGATTTTCTTGTTAATACTTGCAATTTATTTCTAGAGTTATTCCTTAATTGCTGAAAAAAAGTCTGTCACATGGTTACCCATTATTTTTCTACAGTATAATATGTAATAAATTTTAAGGATGCATATTCAAGAAATAAATGTTGGTTAAAAAGTTTTTTTTATTATGTAGGTTTTAGGTGTACAGCATTGTACTTCAACATCTGTATACACCACAAAGTGGTCACTACCGCCAAGTCTGGATTACCATCCATCACCATCTGTTTGACTCTCTTCATTTGTTTTGCTCACCCCCAACTGCCTTCTGGTAACCACTCATCTTTGTATCTATGAGTTTGTTGTTTTATTTTGTTTGTTAACTTTTTTTTTTTAAGATTCCATATATGAGTAAAATCATACAGTATTTGTCTTTTTCCCTCTGACTTATTTCACTTAGCACAATACTCTTAATGTCCATCCATGTTGTCTCAAATGGCAGGATTTCATTCTTTTTTATGGCTGAGTAGTATTCCCATGTGTTTGTGTTTGTGTGTGTGTGTGTGTGTGTGACATCTTCTTTATCCATTCATCTGTAGATGGATATTTAGGTTGTTTTCATATCTTGGCTGTTGTAAAAAATGCTGCAGTGAACATAGGGGTGCACATATCTTTCTGAATTAGTGTTTTCTTGTTCTTCAGATAAATACCCAGAAAAGGAATAGCTGGCTCATATGGTAGTTCTATTCTTAATTTTTTGAGAAAACTACATACTGTTTTCCATAGTGGCTGCACCAATTTATAGTCCCACAAACAGTGTCTGAGGGTTTCCTTTTCTCCATATCCTCTCCAACATTTATTATTTTTTTGATAATAGCCATTGTAACAGATGTGAGGTGATAGCTCATTGAGCTTTTGGTTTGCGTTTCTCTAATAATCAGTGATGTTGAACCTTTTCACATACCTTTTGGCCATCTATATGTCTTCTTTAGAAAAATGTCTATTCAGATCCTTTGCCCGTTTTTTCATCGGGTTGTTTGTTGTTTTCTGTTTTTGCTTTTTGTTTTTTTTGGCCTTGCCACACAGCGTGTGGCATCTTAATCTCCCGACCAGGGATCAAACCTGTGCCCCCCGCAGTGGAAGCTCAGAATCCTAACCACTGGACTGCCAGGGAATTCCCCAGGTTGTTTGTTTTTGTTGTATGAGTTCTTTATATATTTTAGATATTATCTCCTTATCAGAAATATGATTTGGAAATATCTCCTCCCATTCGATAGGTTGCCTTTTCGTTTTTATGATGGTTTCCTTCACTGTGCAGAAGCTTTTTAGTTTGATATAATCCAAAAAGCTTTAAAAGAGTGGCTTACTAATAGCATATGTGTGTTTGTGTGTGTGTGTGTGTAAAGGTAGAGTTGATTCTTTGGTGGATTCAGTGTTTATGGAAAATAGTAGCTGATTAAACCTAGAAACTTATTAGAATTAGCTTTCCTTCAGATATAAAATATGCGCTCCTCTAACAAAGGTATGAGGTTCTGGTTTGAGCAGAAGGGTAAGATCCTTTGTCCCCTTTGTAGTGCTGGATATGTGAAGAAATAGTGTAAACATGGTGCGTTCTTTTCAAGTTGAATTTTAGTGGGATATTGTGTAATGGGAAAGAATTAACACAATTATTTAAAAATACTCAGTGCCAAAGGAAATTAATGGTTATTGTTAACAATTTTGGGTTCCATTCCCAGACCTCCATTGGGAGGTCTTTTCTATTAGGGTACTTATTAGGGGGATTTCAGTGGGAAAATTTGTGATTCTGTGACTTTGGATGTTAATCTCTAGGTATCAGTTATTTCAGTCATTAGTGTTTCCCTGCAGTAAGCTCAAGTCCTCTTTTGACAGATATAGAAGTAAATTGCTAGCCTTTATTTCCTCCCAATTTTAGCTATTTGCAAATGTTTATGATAATGAATTTTGGCTTTGTGACTTGTTTTTATGGATGAAATAAAAAATCTTTGTAGTTTGCCTTTACTTAAAAATATATTCTTAAAGAAAGTGCGTTAATTTTTAGTGTTATCTTACTTGAAAATTTGCTTACTTACTCACTTTCATGTTTTAAGAAGAGATCAGGAAGTACCAATGAAAAGCTTACAATTATGGGAACATTTTCTATACACGGATGTGTGTATGTATGTAGGTATGTTTTTAAAACCTGCTTTTTTTCTCTCCACAAAGAAGACTTGAAGCAGCTAAGGAGAATACAAACAAATGTGGTTATGAATAACTTTAAATAAAAACTCAAAAGTCACTGTGGGATATTTAATTTTTCTTCTTCTTTATATTGGAATGGATTGGTGGTTGGTTAAACTTGGTGTGAGCTGTCAAAATTTTAAATTATAAGGCTAAATATTCTCATAGCCTGATGTTTGTGTCTGGCTGAAATAATGCATTTAAAAAAATAAACTTCACTGTAAATTTCCAGCTTAAATCCATTTTTATTGTAAATTACCAAGTTAAAATATTGTGTGTCTTTTATCTGCTCATGCATTAACTTTGAATCAATATAGCTGTGGAATAGTTTGGGGAAGAATTTCTTTTTTTCTAAAGGATGGTCCAGAGATATTCTTTCAAATTTAAGGTCAGCAGACATAGTGCATGAGGATGTGCAGAAGGACGTTTGTTTTTTAAATTTATTTATTAATTTATATTTTTGGCTGCGTTGGGTCTTCGTTGCTGTGCGTGGGCTTTCTCTAGTTGAGGCGAGTGGGGGCCACTCTGTTGCGGTGCGCGGACTTCTCATTACGGTGGCTTCCCTTGTTGTGGAGCATGAGCTCTAGGCACGTGGGCTTCAGTAGTTGTGGTGCGCGGGCTCAGCAGTTGTGGTTCACGGGCTCTAGAGCGCAGATTCAGTAGTTGTGGCGCACGGGCTTAGTTGCTCCGCGGCATGTGGGATCTTCCCGGACCAGGGCTTGAACCCGTGTCCCCTGCATTGGCAGGCAGATTCTCAACCACTGCGCCACCAGGGAAGCCCCTGGGGAAGAATTTCTTATTTGGACCTTGCCCCTAAGATTATCAAAATGGCTTGAGCTTTTGATTCTTCATGGTTAAGTATGGATGACAACTTTTGCCTTGCTCAGCCTTTACTTACTTTTACCTGATCAAGTTTTAATCACTCAGCCCAGTTTTTTTCTATTTAAATTCTTTTCCCATAGGCCATAGCGGTAGCACCATATGAGTGTTATTCAGATCCAATAAGCAGTTAAATATCTTGCTAAATTGTTTGAATTTGGTGGCACTGAATCAAATAGGTTAATATATCATTTCATTTAGTTTACTTGCTATGTATGCCTAATGATTGTCCTTTCAGTTTCATGTGATGGGGACTGATGGTAAGAGGCAGCTGTTGATTGGATTTTGGGTATCTTTTTATATTGTTGCATTCAGTTTACATATTTTTTCTTGTATATTTTTGATGCTGTTCACCATGTTCTTTCACTTTCTAAGCTTTTAGCCATTATTATATCTGTTCTGTAAAACCCGTAAGGGTATTGTGATGCTTCAAATAGATGTGTGTCAAATATTTGAAAAGTGACCAAACGTTTATACAGATGTTAGTTATGATTCTTTCTCAGGAGGCGTGATGCCATAATTTCTGTTTTGCCAAGCAGGTGTGAATTTATATTTGATTCCTGCTAGATGTCTGAGCAGGGTCTTTTAAATGAACTGCATTTAGAAATAAAAGAATCTGTCGTGATTAGACGATTTAATAGGTAAAGTATGCTGAAGTATTATGTAGCTCACTTCCCATTGAAAGGAACAGTTAATGGAATTGGAATCCTGTTCATTTCAATACAATTGAAAAATATTCAGTCTCTGCTAATAAAAGTTTGGGATTTTTTTTCATAAAGTTACACATTAAAAATAACTAATAAACTAGATACAATTTGGGCAGTATGGACAGTGTTTCCACTGAGAGGAAATCACTAGCTCTTGAAACTTGGTCTCTAACTTTCTTTACTAAGTCCACTTGTCTCTATTTTTGTTTATTTAGAGTACATCTAGAGCTTGAGTTCTTAGATTTTTAAAAAAATGATAGAAAATGCTGGTTTGGAATTGTGTTGCAGTGATTGTGGTGGGTATAGCCTCTACACTGATAAGGAGTTATCCAGGTGTTTACCTGTATCTTTACTTTCTGGTTTTTTTTCTTGCATCTTGGATTGTCCATCTGCATCTTCATTTAGTATGGAAAATTTTCAACCATCATCTGTTTGAATATCATCTATACTCTCTTTTGTCTTTTATATTCTTTTCTAATTTCGATCTGTTTGTGCTTTAGATTGTTGCTGCTCAAAGTGTGGTCCTCAGGTCAGTACTGGTCTGCAAACTGATGTTATTGGTCTGTAATGAACCAAGACAAATTCAAAGTAAACATTTAGGAGCTTTTAATAGCAACTTGATATTATCATGACATCTAAGCACATGATTTTTCAAAAAGAAATTCACGTTTACTGTATTTTATAGAAGTTTTTGTTTGCAGTCGATGGGCCATTTAAAAAATGGTCCTTCATCACCGATAGTTTCAAAAGTATATATTTTGTTAGACCTTCTTATTCTATTCTTTGTATCTCTTAACTGCTCTTACATATTTTATTTTCTTTCTTTGTCTTTCTGAACTGCATTTTAGATAGGTTTTAAAAGTCTTTCCATTTACTAATTCTCTGTTTGTACTGACTCTACTGTTTAAAGTTTTACACTGAATTAAAAATTTTACCTATGTTTTTTATTTCTTGAAGTTTTATTTAATTCACACACATATTTTAAGCGTTTCTATTACTTGAAACATCCTTATTGTATAATCTTTCCAATAATTGAAATATGTGTACTCTAATTCTGCCATCTCTTGTTTATGTTGGCCCTCATTCATTGTGTCTGTTTTGTGATTTTTTTTTTTTTAATTGAGTAAAGTTTTTTGGAAAGTTGTTGGATTCTTTGAGGCCTGGATTGAAGTTATTTTCTTTCCCTGAGAATTTACCTATGCTTCCCCCAGGTGACTAGGGATACTGACAGTTTAAGAGCACTTTAAATAGATCTTCACATGAGATTTATTGGATTGTGCAAGTAGTGTGAATTTAGTCTGAGAACCTTTGTGAAGTTTCCCCTTTGTGATTACAGTGTCAAGAGAATTGATAAAACATGCTTGAAATGACAAAATTATAGAGATGGCACATAGATTAGTGGTTGCCAGGGCTTAGGGATGGTGCTTTTGATAGACTTTTTAGGGTCCATCTCCTGAGCCTCGTGTAGCCATTAAGATGTAAGATCAGTTTCAGCCGTTTTAGGTACATACTCTCAGAATGAAAGCTGGTTTCCTAGGTTTGCTTATTCTACTTTCATTGTGTTTACAGCTTACGTGGATATGGTACTTTCTTGCTAGTTAAGCAATTCATTAAAACAGATTTTCCCACTAACTTTAAAAAGTTGTATCTAGTAGTGTCAAGGTATCTAGTCTGCCATACTGCTGGAAATCAGTGTCCCCATCTGTCTACAGTTTAGTCTTATGAAATATGTTGCTATTTTTGCCTGTGCTGTCTTGTATTTTTGTTAAACTATTTTATCTCTTTGGTCCATCAGACTTCTTGTACAGACCCATTACAATCTATACCCAGTTATGTTTTCTCCTTGGTTTTCCACTGTTCCTTCACTGGTGATATTATGGTTTATTAAAGACATCGTGTGTTGTAGCTGCCATTCTTTCGCTCGTGTCATTCTGTCCTGTTTAAATGCTCTCTCTTCTTCTGACTCCAGCTGCTGCTTCTAGCACTGTTGACATTTTGGGCTGGATAATTCATTTTTGTGGGGGGCTGTCTTGTGCATTGAAGGATGTTAGCAGCTTCCCTGGCCTCTACTCACCAGGTACAAATAGTACCTCCCATTTTCTAACAGTTAAAAGTGTTTCCAGATGTTGCCAAATGTCCTTTGGGGGCACCATCTCCCATGGTTGAGAACCACCGTTCTAGCTCTGTATGAACTTGGCCTCAGTTGAAGAGCCTTCTCTGATGATTCCTGCCTGTGGCTTTTACCTTCTGGATTTTCTGTAGTACATATTGTCTGGATTGTACACTTGTCCCTATTACATTTGGCTGTGAATTTCTTTCTCTCTCTCCCTCCCCACCCTCTGTGTGTGTGTGTGTGTGTGTGTGTGTGTGTGTGTGTGTATTTGTGTCTGTGTCTTTCTTATTTCCCTCAAGTTCTAGAGGGTGGGGACCATGTATTTTACCTTTTTATTTGTTTGCAATTTTGGTCAACCCCATATACTTGTTAGTAGTTTTAAATATATCAATTTCTTGCTTTTTCCTTATTTTTTCATTTTTTTATATGGTAGTAATGGGGGTTTAGGAAATTGAATCATTCTAGAAAATGTGGAGAACTTTGAGGCATTCTAAATTGAGACTTTACTAATGGTAATGTTGAGACTTGCAGATAATAGAATTAATACCAATGTAACAATAGTGTGTATACTCAGTAATAACTCTGGAAAATTCAAGACAATGCAAGATAGTTACAAAGATATAAGAAAGATGTAATTTCTGTTAGATAGATCCATTATATAAGTAACCAGAAAAATGTGCAGTAGAGCAGCATTAAGAAAAATAGACTCAGAAATACAGAAAATGGCAGGATTTGTAGAAGCATGAAGTACGAATGATTAGTTCTACAGAATGAGATGAGCAAAGTAATCAATATGTCAAGGTAAATTGTTAGGAATGATGGATGTAGCATCTGGTTAGGAGTGAGTTGTGTAAAGCTGATAAATGTGATATGTGAATGTTAGTAAGTTGAAAACAAGTTGGGCATAGAGAGGTTAGCTTCTTACTATCAACTCAGGAGGAACATGTATATTTTGCCCCAGTTGGGAAAGATACAGCTCAGCTATAGATCCCCCCCCCCCCTTTTTTAAATTATCTCCATGTTCCAAGTAACAAAATAAAGCTTGAATCTAATTACCTTTATAAGGTGCTTTTCCTCATCTAGGCCAAAATCTTCATGAAAAAAATCATAAGCATAATATGTTTTCATTGTAGAAGAATTAGAAAGCAGTGAAAGGTATGGGGAAAATGAAAGTTGCTTCCCAAAGCCTAAACCACTATTATCATTTAATTCTGTTCTCTTGATTTTTATATGGTCTCAGTTTCTCTCTAGATATAGATATAAAATGTGCCTGTATATAGATATCAGTGTATACTGTGTGTATATGTGTATGTTTGTAAGTATTTATTAAAATAGGGATTATATATATATATATTATTTTATATGAAATGTGTTATAGCCTATTCTTTTTCATATAATATTATGAACATTCTTCCACATCTGTAAAAATTTTTTGAAGTGATATTTAGTGTCTACATAACATTCTGTTCTGAGATTATCCCCAAATTTATTTAACCATACACCTATTGTTAAACATTTAGATTTTCTTCCATAATATATACACACACACATATACACATGAACATACATATACACATAGTTTTTTTTTCCAGGTCTTTTTTTTTTTTAATTTTTTTATTGGAGTATAATTGCTTTATGATGTTGTGTTAGTTTCTGCTGTGCAATGAAGTGAATCAGCTATATGTATAGATATATATATTCCCTCCCTCTTGGACCTCCCTCCCACCCCCACCCCATCCCACCCATCTAGGTCGTCCCAGAGCACCGAGCTGAGCTTCCTGTGCTTTATAGCACGTTCCCACTAGCTGTCTATTTTATGCATGGTAGTGTATATATGTCAATCCTAATCTCCCAGTGAACCACTCTAATGGAAATTTTGAGTACATCTCCCATTTTCTTTGAAGAGTTGTTACCTCCACCATAGTCTGCCTCTCATAATTCGCTCCACAAAATCGTTCTCCCTGTCTTCCTTAATAAAAAGAATCCCAATTTTATATGTGGGCAGTATTACCAAATTTGGAGACTGTGTTTCCTATCCCCTCAAGTGGTTAGGTGTGGCCAAAGGACTAGGTTATGGTTGCTAAGCTGTAAGCTGAAATATGAGCATTAGAAGAGAGTGAGATGGGCCTTTCTTCCCCTTCCTTCTTGCTGCTCCCCATAGCCTTCTTGGAGTGTGAGGTGACTTTTAATAGAACAGTATATGGTAGAGCAAAAAGATGGAAGGAACTTGGATTCCTAATATTTGGAGTGGCCACATCAGCCTTTGATTGTCTACTTCTAGACATTTACATGGGAGAAATTCTCTTCCTTTGATTTTTTCCTCTCAAGTCATTATATTATAATTATTAAAAATTTTTTTTGTCTTGGGAAGGATATGACCTAACCCTAGCTGATAAAGGATGCCATTGTTTGATGCTCTGTGCAGTAATGTGATGGGTCCAATATAAGGAAACATGCATTGTGTCGTGGTAGATTCTAGATCCATGTTGAAAACCAAAATCTACTTTGAGACTGGAGAGAGATTAATTGGTATTGAAAGGGAAATACTTGATACGTATATTCTGGAGTTCTTTGATAATTATATTGCCGAATTTTGTTCTCAAATGATTTTAATAATTATCACAGATATTTCAGAAAACGTATGATAGCTTTTAGGCAAAAAAAATCACTAACTATTGAAGATTATTAATTGTAGTGTATCAAAATAATTTCTTAAAGCCCTATGGATTTGTAATATTTATTAGATATCTTGGCTAGTCATTTAGGCAGAATTAGCTCATAAATGTGACTTTTAATGCTCTCATTAACTTTATTGGAAGAATTTTGACAAATGAAATTAAAAAAATTTTTTATTTATAACTTTAGACGTATTTTGGGGGGTATTGATTCTAAGACAGTTATTCATAACTTTAGTGAAAGAAGTGAAGGATACACATTTAAAAAGTTACTAGACTATTTTTTGAGAAGTTTTAGGTTTATAGAAAAATTGAGCAGAAAGTACAAAGAGTTCCCATATACCCATTCTCCACAGTATACACATTTTTATGCAGGGTGTTCCACACACATAAAAAAAGACTTTATATCCCTGAACCAAATGTGTATTATTTTATAACAGGAAAACTGCACAGCCCTGAAAGACCTTTTACGCTAACCCAGAGTTTCCCACCCTCAGCAGTATTAACATTCTAGGGCAGATGATCATTTGGTTGTGGGAGACTATCCTGTGCATTGTAGGATCTTTAGCAGCATCCCTGATCTCTACCCACTAGATGCCAGTAATACTCTCTGGTTGTGACAACCAAAAATGTTTCCAGACATTGCCAAGTGTCCCTTGGGAGGCAAATCACCCCTCCCCCCCCCCCCAGTTGGAAACCATTGCTCTAACCAATTTTCGAAGCTTTAGGGTTTGCTGTATTTTTAAGGTGGGCTCAAATTGAAGGAGTCTGTAGTTCAGTGACCCTTCACGTGAAGTCGTGTAGAAAAAGTTAGAATCTTCCTGCCCCTTGGGGACCGCAGGCAGCATACAGACTCTTGCTGAGCCTCATTTTCCTTGATTATGAAATAGGTAAAATATTACCTAAGTTGCTTTGAGAATTCATTGAGCTAGATTATAAAAATATTTTAATTTCAGTTTCCTTCTCTTCAGATGTTGTGCTATATATTGTTTGGATTTATTCCCTTGAAAGTGTCAAACACTCATTACAAAGTTCTTATTTCTGTGGGAAAGGCTATCACAGTTTAGGATCTGCTATTTGTGGACTTCAAGAGTACTATACTGTGGGTGGATAAAAACCTGAAGTAAATGTTAAATGAAGACTAATTTATGAGGTCAGCTGTGTTTTGTCTCTTTGTGGTGCTCCCATTTGGTTGTCACGGCATTCACATTGTAAGAGTTAAGTGATCTCCTGTGTTCTTTCAAGGACTGTGAGCTTCTCAAATTGTTGATGGCATTAGGTGTCAGCCAGTCGCTTTGACCTTCGAAGTTTTTGTCTTCACATCTGAAATCCCTCCAATTGTAACAGCCTGTGTGTCAGCTCCATTAGAGGAAGCCAGGCCTCTATCAGCTTGTGCTTATTAGTCCACTTAAGACTTCTAAAAACTTGACAGAGTTCACAATAACCTCCACTTCCCATTGCTACTTTGTAGAGTTATAAAGCATTGTTCACCAGTGAATGAAATGCTGTCTATAATAATTAAGGTTATTCTAACTGTTCTACCCCTTGCAGAAAATTTCCAGAGACTTGGTGAAGATAGGAAAGCTATCAGAAAGACTATAGCACTATTGTACTGTAAGTATTGCTTTGAAAAAGAACTGTAAATTAACAATATTTTAAGTATCCAGTTGTTTGGGGGAAAATATGTTAGGCAGAGTTATTATATGTAAAATATAGAAGAGGATATATTATAATCATGTTAATAATTTATAAGAACTAATCCTATGCAGTCTTTTAAAAATTGAAAATGTATTCTTATGTACTGAGATGAGGATTTTACAAATAGCATTGAAAAATATTTCTAATTCTAACAAGGATTGATCTAGTTTATGTACATTTGCTTATTTAAAACTATCAGAATCCAAAGAATCATTGTAGTTTTGTAGGTTTGTGATTTGTTTGGGTGACTTATTGTTTAGGTTATTTTGCAGAATTATTTATTTGCTGATTTATTTATGTATTTCATTATTTATTTATTTGATTATTTAGTAAATTATTTATCTGATGAATTATTAATACATCTTCATGACATGCTTTAAATTATTTATAACTTAATTTTGAGTTTATTGCTTTTAGATGCTGCATTGTTACTGACTAGTTTTGATTTTTTTCTTTGTGGTTCTTTAAAATTAAAGTATTAGCTCTAAGGCAAAAGTATATTCATTGCAATGCCCAGGGATTTTTTTTTAAAGTAATTTATGGTAGTGATAAAATTTCCGTTATGCTTTGTTTAGCTCTAAATTTACCTGTTTAGGGTTACCTGTGATACAATATTTGTTTGTTGTGTGCATACTTATTGTAGAGTCACTTACAAATTAATGATATAGCCTATAGCCTGTAAACTGAGACAGAACATATAAACCTCAGTGCACATTATCCTTGGTATCTCTAAAGGGCAGGTCGGTATTTCTTACTTGCTATAGAATAGATAATGGAGTCTTAGTTATTTTATTTTAGTGTCAAAGCTATTTTACTACTGGAATATTTTTAGGAAAGCTCAGAGGAATGAAGTCCAACTTAGATTTGGATTGCTGAGATATAAATTTGACTGATGTAGCCCTTTGTTTTTTTAAATACCTGTTATATGTGTATTTGGAAAACAGCATGATATTTATATAGATTTTTATATCAGTCTTAGTGACATACTTATTTTATACCATATCTCTTATGGAAAGTTTTATACCACTTTATTTTAATGAGCTAAAAATGTACAAGGGTCTTTTATAAATGCCAGCTATAATTTCTCTGTCTTTACCTAATAATTCTCTTACGTGAAGTTTCTATTTTTAACCAAATAAAGTATTTCATCTTAGTTCTGACTCTGTTTCGTAAGGTAGCACAAGTTATTAGTGTTCCCTTTTTGAATGGGTTTAATGAATAAGTTAAAGTAATTGGGTTAAAGGGTATCATGCGTACAACATAGTCTTTCTCCTGTGTTTGCTTGCAGTGAATTACTGTGTACTTTACAGTTTTAACATTTCAGAGAGAAGCAACATTGTACATTTCAACTTGAACTATATGCTGTTGAAATATAGGGAAAATGACCTCTGTAGACAGGTTTCACTATAGAATTTTAAACTGTGCATATGTAAACCCAAATTTCTTATTTTGAAATATTGACTATATGAATGTTCAATTGGGATATTGCTTTAGTATCTTCATATGCTTGCCTTAAAGGAAGCGGTTTCATTTGATTTATATACATGGATTTAAAAATGTGTTTATTGTACATATCTGTGACTCTTCTGTTCTCTAGATGAACAACCACAGATGTTGTTAGAGATGGAATTTTATTTTAAAGTGTGCTTCAGGATGCCACTGTGGACTTCTTTCAGAGAAAAAAGCTGCCTTCTCCAATGTTGAATAAGATCTCCTATACTAGTTGTGTAATATACCCAGCCCACACTGTAACATGTAGCTGTGTCATCCAAGTGATCTTTAATTGGAAGATACAGATACACATATGTGCACACACACACATGCACACATATGTGAAATTGTCTCCTGAATAATTTCTTAGGACTTGTTTTTGAAAAGAGATGTTGATGGAGATTGTCATAATAGTAGCTAGCATTTACTGAGCACTTACTATGTGCAGGCACAGTGCTCACATCATCTTTTACATGGATTATTTGTTACTCTTTCCAGTGAGAGAAGTACAGTTATTATCTTCATTTTATGAATGAGGAAACAGAGACTTAGTAACTTGCTCATTGCCACACAGCTGACAGTAAGTGATGGCGCTGGAATTGGGACTCATTTAGTCTGACTCCCAAATGTCCTTCTTAGCCCATTACAATTCTGTAATGTAGCTTTATTGTTGTTTTAATGTAGTTTTATTTGTTGTATTACATTACAAATCTGTAATGTAATTATGCTACATTACAATTCTGTAATGTAGCATAATGTAGTTTTTCACCTGAGTTGTTTTCATTTGTTTGTTTTTAGAGACTGTAGTTATTTATATCTCTGATAGACTTAACTTGCTAAGTATATTCAGTTTGTGTTTCATTTGGTCATCTTTTTTAAACAGTAGGCAGTACTTGAGCTTCTTGAATTTTCTGATTTGATTCTTCTTATAATCCTGTATAGTGGATCCGAATTAAATACAGAAGAAGAATTTGTGCCTCAGGGAGATTGAATGTTTGCCTGGTGGATGTCTAATGCTCAGATCACTTCTTTTGACTCTTAAGCCCAAGGCCATTTCCAGGACTCTGTTAGGTCAAATCTTGGGTGATGTTGGTGTGAGTGCCATAAATAATTGCATCTGTATGAATGCCAGGACAATAGGTGTAAACTAGTACCATCCTGGGCAAATTGGGACCTCTGGTCACCCTAGTAACATCTCAGATTCCTTTTGAGTAGTCCCTAACAGTGTATATAATGCATATTTAAGAGCAATCTTAATTCACATGCAATATTTAAAACAATATTTTATGATAAAACAAACTTCTTTTATGGCCAGTATTTATGTGTTTTTGTTAGCCAACCTAGGCAGCTTGTGTTTATGACTTTTATAAAGTGTGACTCTGATGTTTTACAGCTTTTGGAACCTGTTTTCAAGGTGAAAATAAAGAGGAGGTATTACTAGTATTACTATTGGGAACAGAAAGATGAGTATGGCAAAGTTGGTCATAATATAGTATATAGTTGTAAAGTTTTTCTTTGTAGCATGCATTACAGGATTTTTAATACTTGTTTTGCTTTGTAAATCTTCTGATAAATGGTATATTTGACATTGTACGGAAAACTAATTCTATTTGTTACACCTTCAGAATTTATAATTTTATGTTAGATGATCCAGTAGTTTTTTTTTTTTTCCTTAAAAAATCATGTTACATGTCATTTATATTGATAATTTGGCAGTTTTCCAAAGCATTTTTGAAAACAACTGTTTTTCCTTGGTGAAATTCTGTGTGGGAAAATAGGAATCTGTAGAAGAGAGTTGCTTAAAGGTTTTTGGTTTTTGTATAGTTTTCTTTTTAATTCCTTCTTGACATGTATTTAATAAAGTCACAATTAGGTATTAAATTTAAATTTCAAGTTTTTTTGCATTTAGAGAATAGATGACTTGTTAAGTTGAACTAGGTAACCTGGCATATTTGTATTTGAATGTACATTAAAAAGAAAAATTCTTATGCACTAGTTCTTATTCATATGTATGTATAATATCAGCACTCTTTTTGTTCAGCAAGGCCTGTTAGGTCTTGTAACACAGGTAAGGGCTTCCGTATATTTTGCCTCGAGTTTGTCACAGTATATGAAGCACTTGGCGAAATACTACTATAATTGTAAGAGTAATAACATAGCTTATGTGTTGGCTCTGAGAGTACCTCCTTTATAATTATGACAAGTAAAAGTACAGCCAAAGGTCACATTAAGCACAGAATTTCTTTCACACCTCATCCGTTTTGTGGATAGTCTGTGAAGTAGTTTGCATCCTGCACTGATATTTTAAGACAGCAACCTAAGGTTGTTCCCATGTAAGTGTTTGAAATATCTTTCCCCTACCTCCCGTGTGGTTGCAAAATTTGGCATGAACGTGTATTTGAATCCTGCACTAATTAAATAGAACCTTATTAAATTTAGAGTTTGCAGAGTAAAAAAGGGGACTCTTGTACTGCATGGATTTCCTAGGGCACTAGATAATACTGACACATAACAGTCTTTAATAATACTGAATCCTGTCCTGACTAAATGCAGTGTCTTAGTGTTGACCACCTTAGTATTGGTGCTGCTCAATGAAACACTAAACCCAAACCACACAGCAACAACAAAAACAGAAAATAAAATCACACAAATGAAATTATAGAAGCATGGCATGCCTATACATGCCTATTGATTAGATTCTATTTTTGACTTTAATTCAGCTAAGTAAAAGTTGGAGTATTGAAAAGGTCATATATTGGAAAGCTTTCTATTAAAAAACATATAAGGAGAATATACATCTGTTCTAGAGTGGTTAACAAATCTCTTTAAGTTAGCCTCACTACACAATACCAAAAAATATAGGCTGAAGAAAGAATGTTTGGAAGAGGATAAAATTGCAAGTTATAATTTTTAGTGTAATTGATAAAAGTGTTTCTTTCTGTTTTTGAAACACGTTTTTTCATATAGTTCGGTACCATAGCATGCTTCTTTCTGTAAGACTTCTAGAGTATGATTTCCAAACAAGGGTGGTAAAGCCCTATGAGGGGAATTTGGGAAATTAAGGAGGAGTACTTTAGCTGGTCACAATAATTATAGGAGTGTTTCTGGCATTTGATGGGTGGGGATCAGGGATGCTAGGTGTCCTGCAATGCATGGGACAGTCTCAGACTACAGAAAATTGTCCTGAGAACCACATAACTTTTGAATGTCTGCTTGCTTAAACTCTCTTCAAAGATAAAGCGATAATACTTCAGTATGTAATATTACTGACAGTTGTTTGTAAGATGTTACATGAGCAATCTGATACTTTAGGGGAAGTTTGTGTTGAGGGGAATCTTAAGTAGAATAAAGAAATACTCTCAAAGTTGTATTTACTTCACACATTCTTTCCACTTCCTGATTTATAGCATTTCTAACTAGGTATTTAGGTGAGAAGTTTTCAGTTCAGCAATGCAGTTTACTGGAAGCTCTGTTACACTGGTTGCAAATATGTAACAGGATATTTAAGACTCTTTTAATAACAAACTAAATTTTAAATTAATGGATCTAAATTAAATTAATTGAATTTTATTAGTTAATAAGCATTGTTTAAGATATTTCATTATTGCCATCTTAAATATTAAAATTTTGTTTTTAGAATGATAAATGCATTGTTAAAAATATGTTTTAAAATGATTTATTTTTATGTTGTACTTTTATGTTATACTGCTATTACTCTGGTACCATCTCCAATAAGCAATCTATTATACAAATTCTCTGTAACTTCTTAAATTTCTTTACCCACTCCACTGGCAATATTTTGGGGGGATATAGTCTTTATTGTAGTATTTTAAACGACTAGAGACTTAATTCCTTGACAGTGTGGTAGGTTTTCTGGGATAGGTTGTAACCGCAGTGTAACAACCTAAGTATAGGTAATTATTTTGACACTACACTTAGAAATAAAACCCAGGTCAGTTGTACTAATAACCACATTTCATAATTTTCTCTATTTCAACAGTATGTAATTTGTCTTGACATTTTAATCTTTTTTTTTTTTTTTTTTTTTTTTTTTATAATAACATGTTTCCATACAAATAACCCAATGAAAGTTTAGTATTAGTTGTTTTGTTTGTTTTTTTATACTGCAGGTTCTTATTAGGCATCAGTTTTATACACATCAGTGTATACATGTCAATCCCAATCGCCCAATTCAGCACACCACCATCCCCACCCCACCGCAGTTTTCCCCCCTTGGTGTCCATATGTCCATTCTCTACATCTGTGTCTCAACTTCTGCCCTGCAAACTGGCTCATCTGTACCATTTTTCTAGGTTCCGCATACATGCATTAATATACGATATTTGTTTTTCTCTTTCTGACTCACTTCACTCTGTATGACAGTCTCTAGATCCATCCACGTCTCAACAAATGACTCAATTTCGTTCCTTTTTATGGCTGAGTAATATTCCATTGTATATATGTACCACAACTTCTTTATCCATTCGTCTGTTGATGGGCATTTAGGTTGCTTCCATGACCTGGCTATTGTAAATAGTGCTGCAATGAACATTCGGGTGCATGTGTCTTTTTGAATTACGGTTTTCTCTGGGTATATGCCCAGTAGTGGGATTGCTGGGTCATATGGTAATTCTATTTTTAGTTTTTTAAGGAACCTCCATATTGTTCTCCATAGTGGCTGTATCAATTTACATTCCCACCAACAGTGCAAGAGGGTTCCCTTTTCACCACACCCTCTCCAGCATTTGTTGTTTGTAGATTTTCTGATGATGCCCATTCTAACAGGAGTGAGGTGATACCTCATTGTAGTTTTGATTTGCATTTCTCTACTAATTAGTGATGTTGAGCATCTTTTCATGTGCTTCGTGGCCATCTGTATGTCTTCTTTGGAGAAATGTCTATTTAGGTCTTCTGCCCATTTTTGGATTGGGGTGTTTGTTTCTTTGATATTGAGCTGAATGAGCTGTTTATATATTTTGGAGATTAATCCTTTGTCCGTTGATTCATTTGCAAATATTTTCTCCCATTCTGAGGGTTGTCTTTTCGTCTTGTTTATGGTTTCCTTTGCTGTGCAAAAGCTTTGAAGTTTCATTAGGTCCCACTTGTTTATTTTTGTTTTTATTTCCATTACTCTAGGAGGTGGATCAAAAAAGATCTTGCTGTGATTTATGTCAAAGAGTGTTCTTCCTATGTTTTCCTCTAAGAGTTTTATAGTGTCCAGTCTTATATTTAGGTCTCTAATCCATTTTGAGTTTATTTTTGTGTATGGTGTTAGGGAGTATTCTAATTTCATTCTTTTACATGTAGCTGTCCAGTTTTCCCAGCACCACTTATTGAAGAGACTGTCTTTTCTCCATTGTATATCTTTGCCTCCTTTGTCATAGATTAGTTGACCATAGGTGCGTGGGTTAATCTCTGGGCTTTCTATCTTGTTCCATTGATCTATGTTTCTGTTTTTGTGCCAGTACCATATTGTCTTGATTACTGTAGCTTTGTAGTATAGTCTGAAGTCAGGGAGTCTGATTCCTCCAGCTCCATTTTTTTGCCTCAAGACTGCTTTGCCTATTCGGGGTCTTTTGTGTCTCCATACAAATTTTAAGATGATTTGTTCTAGCTCCGTAAAAAATGCCATTGGTAATTTGATAGGGATTGCATTGAATCTGTAGATTGCTTTGGGTAGTATACTCATTTTCACAATGTTGATTCTTCCAATCCAAGAACATGGTATATCTCTCCATCTGTTGGTATCATCTTTAATTTCTTTCATCAGTGTCTTATAGTTTTCTGCATACAGGTCTTTTGTCTCCCTAGGTAGGTTTATTCCTAGGTATTTTATTCTTTTTGTTGCAATGGTAAATGGGAGTGTTTCCATAATTTCTCTTTCAGATTTTTCATCATTAGTGTATAGGAATGCAAGAGATTTCTGTGCATTAATTTTGTATCCTGCAACTTTACCATATTCATTAATTAGCTCTAGCAGTTTTCTGGTGGCAGTTTTAGGATTCTCTATGTATAGTATCATGTCATCCGCAAACAGTGACAGTTTTACTTCTTCTTTTCCAATTTGTATTCCTTTTATTTCTTTTTCTTCTCTGATTGCCGTGGCTAGGACTTCCAAAACTATGTTGAATAATAGTGGTGAGAGTGGACATCCTTGTCTCGTTCCTGATCTTAGAGGAAATGCTTTCAGTTTTTCACCATTGAGAATGATGTTTGCCGTGGGTTTGTCATATATGGCCTTTATTATGTTGAGGTAGGTTCCCTCTATGCCCACTTTCTGGAGAGTTTTTATCAGAAATGGGTGTTGAATTTTGTCAAAAGCTTTTTCTGCATCTATTGAGATGATCATATGGTTTTTATTCTTCAATTTGTTAATATGGTGTATCACATTGATTGATTTGCGTATATTGAAGAATCCTTGCATCCCTGGGATAAATCCCACTTGATCATGGTGTATGATCCTTTTAATGTGTTGTTGGATTCTGTTTGCTAGTATTTTGTTGAGGATTTTTGCATCTATATTCATCAGTGATATTGGTCTGTAATTTTCTTTTTTTGTAGTGTCTTTGTCTGGTTTTGGTATCAGGGTGATGGTGGCCTCATAGAATGAGTTTGGGAGTGTTCCTTCCTCTGCAATTTTTTGGAAGAGTTTGAGAAGGATGGGTGTTAGCTCTTCTCTAAATGTTTGATAGAATTCACCTGTGAAGCCATCTGGTCCTGGACTTTTGTTTGTTGGAAGATTTTTAATCACAGTTTCAATTTCATTACTTGTGATTGGTCTGTTCATATTTTCTATTTCTTCCTGGTTCAGTCTTGGAAGGTTATACCTTTCTAAGAATTTGTCCATTTCTTCCAGGTTGTCCATTTTATTGGCATAAAGTTGCTTGTAGTAGTCTCTTAGGATGCTTTGTATCTCTGCAGTGTCTGTTGTAACTTCTCCTCTTTCATCTCTGATTTTATTGATTTGAGTCCTCTCCCTCTTTTTCTTGATGAGTCTGGCTAATGGTTTATCAATTTTGTTTATCTTCTCAAAGAACCAACTTTTAGTTTTATTGATCTTTGCTATTGTTTTCTTTGTTTCTATTTCATTTATTTCTGCTCTGATCTTTATGATTTCTTTCCTTCTGCTAACTTTGGGTTTTGTTTGTTCTTCTTTCTCTAGTTTCTTTAAGTGTAAGGTTAGATTGTTTACTTGAGCTTTTTCTTGTTTCTTTAGGTAGGCTTGTATAGCTATAAACTTCCCTCTTAGAACTGCTTTTGCTGCATCCCATAGGTTTTGGGTCGTCGTGTTTTCATTGTCATTTGTCTCTAGGTATTTTTTGATTTCCTCTTTGATTTCTTCAGTGATCTCTTGGTTATTTAGTAACGTATTGTTTAGCCTCCATGTGTTTGTCCTTTTTACGTTTTTTTCCCTGTAATTCATTTCTAATCTCATAGCGTTGTGGTCAGAAAAGATGCTTGATATGATTTCAATTTTCTTAAATTTACTGAGGCTTGATTTGTGACCCAAGATGTGATCTATCTTGGAGAATGTTCCGTGCGCACTTGAGAAGAACGTGTAATCTGCTGTTTTTGGATGGAATGTCCGATATATATCAATTAAATCTATCTGGTCTATTGTGTCATTTAAAGCTTCTGTTTCCTTATTTATTTTCATTTTGGATGATCTGTCCATTGGTGTAAGTGAGGTGTTAAAGTCCCCCACTATTATTGTGTTACTGTCGATTTCCTCTTTTATAGCTGTTAGCAGTTGCCTTATGTATTGGGGTGCTCCTATGTTGGGTGCATATATATTTATAATTGTTATATCTTCTTCTTGGATTGATCCCTGGATCATTATGTAGTGTCCTTCCTTGTCTCTTGTAACATTCTTTAATTTAAAGTCTATTTTATCTGATATGAGTATAGCTACTCCAGCTTTCTTTTGATTTCCATTTGCATGGAATATCTTTTTCCATCCCATCACTTTCAGTCTGTATGTGTCCGTAGGTCTAAAGTGGGTCTCTTGTAGACAGCATATATATGGGTCTTGTTTTTGTATCCATTCAGCCAGTCTATGTCTTTTGGTTGGGGCATTTAATCCATTCACGTTTAAGGTAATTATCGATATGTATGTTCCTATGACCATTTTCTTAATTGTTTTGGGTTTGTTTTTGTAGGTCCTTTTCTTCTCTTGTGTTTCCCACTTAGAGAAGTTCCTTTAGCATTTGTTGTAGAGCTGGTTTGGTGGTGCTGAATTCTCTTAGCTTTTGCTTGTCTGTAAAGCTTTTGATTTCTCCATCAAATCTAAATGAGATCCTTGCCGGGTAGAGTAATCTTGGTTGTAGGTTCTTCCCTTTCATCACTTTAAATATATCATGCCACTCCCTTCTGGCTTGCAGAGTTTCTGCTGAGAAATCAGCTGTTAACCTTATGGGAGTTCCCTTGTATGTTATTTGTCGTTTTTCCCTTGCTGCTTTCAATAATTTTTCTTTGTCTTTAATTTTTGCCACTTTGATTACTATGTGTCTCGGCGTGTTTCTCCTTGGGTTTATCCTGTATGGGACTCTCTGCGCTTCCTGGACTTGGGTGGCTATTTCCTTTCCCATGTTAGGGAAGTTTTCGACTATAATCTCTTCAAATATTTTCTCTGGTCCTTTCTCTCTCTCTTCTCCTTCTGGGACCCCTATAATGCGAATGTTGTTGCGTTTAATGTTATCCCAGAGGTCTCTTAGGCTGTCTTCATTTCTTTTCATTCTTTTTTCTTTAGTCTGTTCCGCAGCAGTGAATTCCATCATTCTGTCTTCCAGGTCACTTATCCGTTCTTCTGCCTCAGTTATTCTGCTATTGATTCCTTCTAGTGTAGTTTTCATTTCAGTTATTGTATTGGTCATCTCTGTTTGTTTGTTCTTTAATTCTTCTAGGTCTTTGTTAATCATTTCTTGCATCTTCTCAATCTTTGCCTCCATTCTTATTCCAAGGTCCTGGATCATCTTCACTATCATTATTCTGAATTCTTTTTCTGGAAGGTTGCCTATCTCCACTTCATTTAGTTGTTTTTCTGGGGTTTTTTCTTGTTCCTTCATCTGGTACATAGCCCTCTGCCTTTTCATCTTCTCTATCTTTCTGTAACTGTGGTTTTTGGTCGACATTTTAATCTTTATTTCATTTAAGCTTATTTCTATCTTTCTCTTTCATATTCAATTTAATTTTTGTCTAATCACTTATCTCCATACTAATTTTTATTCTAGAGTTCTCTTATACCTCTCCTGTTTCATTTTTTTGGTACTTATAGAGAATGACTTGTGATCTTTTTCCTCTTAGATCCAAACTTATTTATTATATATAGATGCAAATATGTGACTATTTTATTTGCTCTTCTTAAGTAGTTATCTAAGCATTTACGTAATGAAATAAATATTTCAGTATAAATTACTTTTTAATTAATAACATGGTTTAGAATTAATTTTTGTTTTGTTTTGTTTTGGCTTCACCACACTGCATGTGGGATCTTAGTTCTCCAACCAGAGATTTAACCCACGCGCCCTGCAGTGGAAGTGCGGAGTCTTAACCACTTGACCACCAGGGAAGTCCCTGATTTTTTTTTTTTAAAGAGACATTCTATGTGTAGATTTTATTAACTCTGAATTTCATTTCAGAATAGTACAGGGAATGAAAGGGCATTGGATCTGGTGGGATTGAGAACCACTGTTTTCAAAATGTGCACTTATTCCTTATAGCTCTTCTAACTCTTATGCTTAAAAGATGCTTCCAGATTAGATTGGAGCTTCTTATATGGATGAAAAAAATGTCAAAGCCAACAATTCACATAGGATTAAATATTTTAGCGTAAACACTCTTCTAGTTAGGAATATATGGGCTTACTCTGATTTCTTTGATTTTTTTTTGACTTCTTTGATATTTTATAAGTGAAAATTTGAAAAATAACTAATGCTAACCAACCATATACACACTCATTTTGTTGTTGGCTTTTTAAGTGAAACCTAGTTATAAAGTAATACAGTTAAACCCTATCTTGGATGAAAATGTGTGTGTATGTGTGTGTGTGTGTGTGTGGTACATGCATTTTTGTATAATATGGTTTTGCTTATCTTCAAAGTGACACTGTTTATAGTGCATGTGAGCATAACTTGAGAGATGAATGTGCAACAGTTCGGCAGTCATTTGACCCTGGTGTAATGTAGAGACTGTCATCTGAAGACTAAGAGCCATTGTCATGGGGGTTCCCTCTAATCTCAGTGGCATCTTTGCTCAAGGAATACTTGCTTCTTTTTTTTTTTTTTTTAGTTGAAGTGTAGTAGGTGTATAATATAAGAATACTTGCTTCTAATTGCTTCCTCTGATATTATTTCCTATTTGTTTAACTGCTACTGCCATTTTCATTCAGAGTTATGCTGTGGTGTTCTCATGTGTTCTAGAAGAAAGTCAAAGATTTGATATCCTTGGAGGTTGGATAGCTTTTCTCTTTTCCTTATATGTGAATCCCAACTCATCGTCTTTTTTTCTGGTTTAACTTCCTCATTATATGAAAAAGATCTTAGGGAGGGTTGAAGTGTCTTTATTTTACTGTCAGACATGATTAGTAGTTTGGTTGGGTATAGAATTTTACGTTGCAGCATAATTTTCTTTTAGAATTTTGAAGACTTTGTTTCACAGCATTCAGTTTTGCTACTGAGAGGCTCCTTGCCTTTTTTCCCCCTTCTACATTGTTTTCTGCTGTGCATGACTTGTTTTTATAATTATGGAAACTTTTAGAATCTTTGTCTCTGAATTTTTATGATGATGTGCCTTGGAGTGGATTTTGTTCATTGTTTATACTGGATTTTCTGGGGACTCCTTCATTCTGGAAGCAAGTCCTTCAGTTTGGGGAAGTTATTTTCTTCCCCCTGTTTGTTTGTTAGCTAAGTCTGTTTTTCCATTTCTTGTAGTTTCCATTTTTCTACACCAGGGTAGTAGAGGTGGGATGTGTGAGGTTGAATGTTCCTGGACTGTGGGCAAAATGGTTTGCCTTTTCCTCAGTGTCTTTTATAAGTTCTTTTATGAGTTACTTCCTTTGATAAGTTATTTATTTTCCAAAAATCTGAGATCTCTTTGGGGTTTGGGGAAGGAGAAAATAAGCCCATGTGGCATGTGGTTAATCTTTGTTCAGTCGATCTTTTTATGTGCTGTTCACTCTGTACCTCTTTTCCTGGCTTACTCAACTTGCAGGATGTAGCTCTTGAGAGCTTTCCCTGATTCCTCAGTGATATCTCCTCACCTTCCACAAACCTTAGTAGAACACATATTATACCATGTTGTAATAATTAGTTCATTGCTTATCTTTGTAATAAAAACAGGAATTGTCTTATTTTTCCCAGTGCCTATGTGCAAAGCATAATGTTTCTTGAATGAAAACATAAAATACAGAAATGAGGTTGATAATAGGTAGCAACAGTACAGTTTTATCAGAAGAATTGTAATTATTTCTTATTTTAATCCTATTCAGTGAATGTTTGATAGATTAAAAAATAAAACTTAATGGAAATTTACTTTTTTTAAATAAAATATTAGTATTGTTAGTATCCTGTGGTAATCAAAAAATGTCTTAACATTGAAGCTAAATTACAGAGTAGTCATGAGAGCTTCAATTTCTTTATGCATTTAATTAGAAATTAATCTACAGGATACGAAAAAATAGATGACTAGTGGATAGTTTTATATATTAAGGAGAGTACAACAAAATCATAGAAAAGAAGCAAGAATGGAGAAAAAAGTTTTGTCATCTTTGGTTAGCAAAGCATATTCCAGTTATTCCAAATTGAAAAATTCTAAGAAAATAAGATATACTTGTTTTGTGAAAGCCTGCCATATCCACAGACGAAAGGAAAACATCTGAATTAGCACAAGATTTCTTTAAAAGACCTCTGTCACTGTCTTGAGTTCACTTTCCACCATCAGAATTACCTATTGTCTCTTTCTGGGAAGTTTTCCTTTGATCGTAATATTGTTTTGTTTTATTAATTTCAACTTTAATGGTAGGGAATAAAATTGTTTTAATCTAAACTGTTTGACTCATGAGTCATGTTTTCATATAAGTTAAAATAAATCAATCAGCAAATATGTACTGAGTACATACAAGGCCCTGGTTGGTATGAAGGGAAGTCAAAGAGGTATCACTTTGGAGTGAAGATGTATGCATGTAAAGAGTGGCAAGTACAAAGTTCAATAGGATGAGAAATGTCTCAACATTGTATATGATTAACTGTCAATGAATGGCCCAGATGGGATTTATAATAATAATTTAGCTATTATTAGCTAACATTTAGTAGAATGTTCACATCCTCTTAAGTCATATCTTAGTCATGATGATAATAAAGCAGTAGGATCAGTAACTTGATGAAGTTACTTAACAGTGTCCTAAATTTTATTTTTAATATTTCTCTGTCATTTTAGCCCGTACACCCCATATATCTTTAGGGCCTAATCATTTTCATCCTTGAGTTCACTTGCTAATTTGAAATGTCTTTAAAATTACATAGAATTACTTTTGGAATATTGTGTTTTTCACCTATTAACTTAGATACATACTATTATAATGTTTTCATAACAATCATTTAAGTTTCAAAAATTAGGAATTTTGCACCAAAAAAGGTAGGTGGTAAATTTTGCTCTACAATAGTGTTTTGTTCCATAAAGCATGGTTTGAATTCTTTGTTTTATGCCCATGTATTTTCATTTAAATTCAACATTCATATTTTTATGGAGTAGTTTCAGGATAAAGTTAGATATACTATATATTTTTTATTCAAATGAACTTATTTTCCCCTATCTTGACACCTTGTAATTCATTTGGAGTTTTGTTAAAATATTTTTCCGAGTGTTTGAAGTTCATACTTAAACCATCTCTGTCAATCCATCTCCCACACTTCTTCCATCTCCTTTTCTTATCTTTTGTTCTGTATCCCACTGAACCCAGTACACATACAAAACTTTATGAAAAAGCTGAAATCAGCTACAGGAAGGTCTTATGGAGAAAAAATATAATTATGTTATTGTATAAACTTTTAAAATGTTGTCTAGCAAGCTAGAACTGCTTAACAGATGTGATTGCTTCATTGTTTCAAATTTATGCCAATCAGAGTTGATAGAATTTGATCACACTCTAGTAGATTTATGAGATAAATTACAATATTGCATGACACGCTTCAGATAGAAAACATCAATATAAGTTGAATATAATTTCTTGTTTAAGATAACAAGCCAGTAATTCTTTAAATCAGGTGGTTGCTACTTTGAGAGAATATTGATCAGTTTTGGTGAAGATTAACAGTATCTTTGATATTTCCTTCATGGTGACAAAAAGTGTGTTAAACTTTTGTTTTCGTGTACAAATATGATTGTAAATGGGAGGCATCTTGTTTCTATTTAGCTGTAGATGACCTGTCAAATTTCCAAAGGCCTATAAAGAAATGAGGCTGAACTTAAATTTGACTACAGATAATTTTAATACAAGAGAGAAAGCTTGTCACTGTGGTCCTGATTTCTTTAGAGTAAAGTTTCGTTACATACATCTAAAGACTTACTAGGATTTTTTTTTTTTTTTTTTAAACATAAGTTTAATACCTCACATAAACAGAGAAAATGAGAAGGAACATATTCACTAATGAAGTGATAGGTTCCCACTGGGAAGTTAGAGCCCAGGAGTAGAGTCAGGTCCTTCAGCCTGTTTGCTCTACAACAAATGATGAAACTAGTTATTCAAAGGCCCAGGAAGAATGTTTTAAACTTCATTTAGGAGGTCTATGTGGTGGAATCCCTCAGTTCAAGTCTGAAATAAACTGTGGAGTCTCCTGAGAACTAATGATTTGAAATTGTTACTAAGCCAAATCATTTGTGAAAAGAGGGTAGAATTTTTAGTTTCTTTAGATTGGAATATAAAAATTTTTGAATATGGAGACCAACCAAAGCAATGATTTTTAAAAAGGTAGACCCTCATGTTTCAGGTAAAAATATTGTAAAATTGCTTTAATTTTTAGGAAGAAAATTATGTACAACATGGCTTAGATTTAAAATATTTAAGAAATCGTTCAAGTATTCACAAAAGTACAGAGGATAAATAGAACAGGCAACCTTGTATTTACCATGCAGAATTCGTATATTGACATTTGCTGTATATATTTTCAAAAAACATTTTAAAGTCCTTCCTTTCCCAGAGATAACCATCACCCTGGAATTGGTTTATATCCTTTCTGTCCGGGTTTTTAGACTATACCTACATTCATGTGTTCATTGAGTGTTCTTACTAAACTGAAATATTCTGTTAGTCTTTATGCAGTTTGCCTTTTTATCTTTTTTACCCAACATTGTTTCTGAGCTATTCCTTGCTTTTGAGTTTACATCTGGTTTATTAATTTTAATTGTTCTTTAATAGGACAACACCGGTACCGCAGTTTGGGTCTGTCCTTGTCTTTGGATGGGCATTTAAGGGTCAGGATACTTTGCCCAGACTTTTTCCACAGATATCCCTGTGGCTCTGCCAGGCTCACGGTTTGCAGCACGTGGGACAAGCTGCCATCAACTTTTAGGCCACTGTGTCCAGGTGCTGGCATTAGGCGGCATCCTCAGGCCATTTGGTGCCACTAGAGTATGCATTGCTTTATCTTTTCTTGCTGAAGTTCCTTGGACATTTAAAACCAATTGCAAAGAAGCCTGCAGACAGCCTTGTCCTGCTGCTTTTTTTAAAAAACATCCTCCTATTCTCTCTGACCCATATGAAAAAAATAACATCTCTTTTTTTGATATTTGCTTGAAAAAGATGCCTTTTGTTACATTTTCCAGGTTTACCATTTTTGTTTTTATTTTCACCTGTGGGAGGCTAGGACCTATGCTATCTGGGGGTTTATTTTGCCATAGCAACAAGTGCACTGGGTCTGTGCGTAAGTACGACGTGGTTTGGCTTGATGTAAACAATATGCTATTGTGCCCATGTCATTATGTAATTGTTTCAGTTAATGACAGTGAAGTATTGAGTCTTGAAAGTGGTACTCTCTTATTTGTGAACATTTTGGAATTTTTAAGAGATTATTCGAACCTTTTATCATCTAAATTACATTCTTTGGATTCACATTTATATTATAATTTTCATTAGCCGGACTTATTTTAGTGCGTTTCATATTTTGGTGGAAGTCATATATTTAGAAGTATACTTAGCCCTGTATTACACACTTAAGATTTGAATTGTGATGTACTCTCAAACCATTGAAGAGAAAGCTGTCACTCTATGAAATTCTTCGACTGTGTGCCCAGCAGCTTGATATGCCTCATAGAATGCCAGATATTAGAATATTAATGTTATTAACCCTTTCACTGAAAGTACTTCTTCTTGGAATAAAACAAGATTAAATAAATTGCTAGGTCCGCATCACTTCTTGTGTATCAGTAGTTTCACAAAGCTGAAAAATGTTTATGCGGTGCAATAAACAGATGCTGCTCTAACAGTGCAATACATTATGTACCAAAAATGATCTCTCTTTTAATCATAGATGCTGATTTAATGAGACAGAGACTAGCTTACATCAGAAATGGATTTAAGATGTAATTTTTTTGGCTTTCTGTGTGGTTTTTCTACATAATTAATGGACATACCTTTTAAAGTCACTCTCATAATTTTTTGGAGTATTTATTTCTTTGATAAAATTGCCTGTATTTCCTTTTTTGAATTTCAGGGTGTATGTAATTGTCTCCTGAACTCATTCAAAATAGTTACGAAAATGTTTTAAAGAAGCTGCCTCATCTTGCCCTGTATTATAAAGTCTGTTTTGCATGAAAAAAATTCCTATGTGTTCACGTTTTAAAGTTTCGACCTTTTTCTTGAGGGAGGACTGCATATTTTCTGTAACTTAGGGGAGTTTTAGGGGAGACGGTAAGCAGTCAATGAATTGACTCTCATCGTGGTTGAAAGTCTCTGGTGTCAGCCTGCTAGGTGGCTGCTTAGGTTTGCTGTCTGCAGAGTCACTGAAACCTTTCCTCATCTGTGTGAGAGCTCTTCCCTAGGCTCTGCTTTCGTTTCCTCTTCACTTGATTTTATTCCCACCAACTCATCTGCAGTTGCTGACTTTGAGCCCTGAAATTCTTCTACATCTGGATTGTACGTCTTGATTGACAAATTTGCCTTTTCATATGGTCAGATAATTCTGTATCTGGAAAAATATTCGTATTGTGTGTTTTATTCCACCGAACCCAGCAGAGTTAAATGTAGGTTGGATGCATAGGGAAGAATTAATGATTGGAAGATGCAGAGTTGGTAAATTATTTATTCTGGCCCCAAGGAAGCTGAAAAGCTGAGTGAAAGACTAATAAATCATCTGTGGTAGTGCTGGTTGTCACTTCCAATTATTTTAGATGGTTTTGTGATAAACTGCAGCACCTGCTCGATCTCCGCACACCCTCCCCTGATGCTGGCAGCGCAGCTTGTTCAATCCGCGATCACAGGCAAGTTTGCGTAAAGTTTATTTAGGTTGGAAAGGAAATTACTCTTTTTAAAGTCAATTTTGTTGCTTTTTCTCACTGTTTTGAGTGCTGTGAAAGGATTTCTATGATGTGGCAGGGAACCTGGAACTTACATACCACTTTAGCCAGGGGATACTGTCTTCATCTTTTGTTAAATTAAATATTTGAAGAATTGAGCTTCTTTATTATTCCCAGACTAATTAAAAACTACTTCTACTGAGATGATTAGTATGCTAAAGATCAAATCATCGTTTTGATATGATACCATTTAACAGAGAACCACTGCTGCCGTTTGACCAGCCCCTTTTTCATCATTCTTTGTTTTTAATGGCTGAGGCTTTGAAACTAGTAGGCCTAAAAAATAGTCACGTTCTTCTTGGTACTGGTCCTGCACTCAGCTGCTGAGATCCTTGGAGGCATAAAAGAACTAGCAAGGAAGCTTAGCCTAGATTGGTCTGATTCTAGCATTCATGAAATAGGGCTACTCTAATAAAACTCCTTCAGAAATAAATTATGAACATCATATAATGTACATTCTTCACGCTTGGAATTATGGTCAATTCTTTTGTTCCCATCAGAGTTTAATAATTATTTATGTTCAAGCCCAGAACATGAAGTTTGTTTATACATCAGAGTAACTTTGTTTTCACTGAGATTTTCAGCTTTAACATAAAAATACGGGATTTTTGAGGGGACTCTTAAGACTGTGTACAAAGAATCTTGATAACTGTCTTGTATTCATTCAGTCACATTTTTACTCACTTAATTCTCCTCACAGTTAATAAGCTCACGTGTGCCTGCTCTCTGAGAACAACGACTACTCCTATTAGTTATGACTAATTCTTTTCTAGAGCTTAGGATGTGCCATATACCATTCTAAGCGTTTTACATATACTTTAATACAACAACCCTATGAGGTATTTACTGTTCTTATCTTTATTTTACAAAGGATCTTACAGAATGCTAAGGCAATAGTGATTTCACTTTTCCTTTAGTGTCTATAGAATCTAGGAAGGTAGTGTTTATGATAAATCTTAATTAGGTTTAGAATTTCAATCCAAATAGTGCAATACTAACTATCATTTATTGAACATTTAGTTTTGTGTTTGGTATCGTATGCATTATTTCACTTTTAACCCCTGATAGTTAAACATTATTATGTGCTTCGTTGTGATGGAGAAATTGAACCTTAAAGAGGTTAAACCACTTGTCCTGAGTTAAGCAGCTTGGAGGTGGAGGAGCTGGGATTTGAATCAAGATCCGACTGCCTCTGCACTCTATTTATGGGTTACAGATGCTAGTTCGTATAGTCTGTTGTTTAGTGAGCAATAGAAAGTGAGGAAGAAAGTAGGTTGGTGGGAACCCACACAGCTGGTGAGCTTTTCCAGAAGAGGGCCAAGAGTCGCTACATCTAGTGATTCTTTTTTTTTTTTTTTTTTTGAGAGAAAATCTAGACTTTTATGTGAAAAGTCCAGATTTTTAAATCTTCACAATTTATTCAGGATAAAGTGTTTGCCCACTGGATGTGGCGTGTGAAGGGCAGTTTGTACCTTTTCTTATTGCCTTTGGTTGAATTTGTTTTGACCAGGAGGTTTGCTTTCTAACTTCATTCAGTTTAAAACTATTAACAGTCTACGAAAGGGACTTCCCTGGTGGTGCAGTGGTTAAGAATCCGCCTGCCAATGCAGGGACACGGGTTCGAACCCTGGCCTGGGAAGATCCTACATGCTGTGGAGCAACTAAGCCCATGCACCACAACTACTGAGCCTGCGCTCTAGAGCCCGTGAGCCATAACTACTGAGCCTGTGCGCCTAGAGCCCATGCTCCGCAACAAGAGAAGCCACCGCAGCGAGAAGCCCGCACACCGCAACGAAGAGTAGCCCCAGCTCGCCGCAACTAAGCCCGAGCGCAGCAACGAAGAGCCAACGCAGCCGAAAAAAAGTCTATGAAAGAGTATTAACAGGATAGTATCAGCCAATTTCATCCTTTAGGGAGATTAACAGATTAATAATTAACAGATTAATAATTACTCATTATTTCAATAATCCTATATAGTTCGATACAACTCAAATGAGTTTTAGTTGGGCTTGGATTTCAAGTTATCATGGGTTGCTACTAATTTAAATACAGTCTATAGCATAGGGCATAAAATCAAAGAATAAAAATGTCAAACTAGAATCTTGGAAAGCTAAGCTGGTATTAAAATATGTAAATGTTTATTGAAACTCTCTTAGTGTTGTGCCTCTGGTAACAAATCCTTTTACTCTCTCCTTTCCCTATTCACACTCGTTTCTTTTCCTGTGCTATGAATCATGTGGAGATTTAAGAACATGTAGGTTTTCACTGGAATGCCTTTACTGGATTATACGTAGATTTAAATAATATGTGGAATGTTGTGACTTTTAATGCAACTCAATGCAGTTAGTCAAAGGCCTTTATTTATATGGGGTATTACTCCAATGGCAAAGTTTTAGTGAATGGGAGACTGAAATAAAAGTCAGTTGTTTGTTATAGTTTTATTAAATGCTTTTATGTTACTTAAAATATAAATAAAATATCCCTGGAGGCAACTTATTGTCACTTCATAAGCGTTTAAAAAAAATTCAGGCTAATCAGTTATTAGAGTGTTCTTCCACAAACCTAGACTAAAGTCATCACCTAATAATTGTTAGCTGCAAATTCACCATTTCAAAATAATTTTTCTTAATGGATTTTCAGGCCTGCCTTATAAGGAAAGACATTCCATCCAAAATCAATAGTTCTTTCAAAAAGAAGGGCTTAATAAATTGTGAATTCTTTAATGTGTCCTTTAGATCCTTTATAAATTATTTTATATATAAAAAAATACTTGTTACTTAATTTTTCTCTTATAAGGTCAAGTGTTTTGACTTACACAGCATTTCATTTAATAGTGTTCAATTATTGTTCAAAGTATGGCTTTAAAAGTTTAATATAAGAACAATGTTACAGAAAAATTGCAGAAAATTTGCAGAAAATTGCAGAGAATTACAGAAAAATTGAAAAATAAAAAACACACACGATCCCACCCCATAGAAATAACTAGCAAACCCTTTCCTTTTTTGAGGTCATTTTTTTTTTTTCTATTTCACTTTGCTTAGCATTTTATATTCATCTTTTCTGTGATATTATTCATAGTTTAGTATATTTATTTTTAAAAGCCATCATAATATTTGACAGAGTTCAAGTGTATCCCCTTCACAAAGGTTCTCATCCAGTAGCTGGAAGTAAATTCTCCTTCCAAACTTCATGTGGCTCCACCTATATTGTGATACCTTGTAGCTACTTATATCTTACCCAGACTTCTGGAGGGCAAGCGCTATCTTACATTTATCTTTATATTCTTATAACATTCACTGACTGTTGAATGAATAAATGACAATAAATCTTAAATTCAGTTTGTCTCCTGCATCTACCACTTGAAATAGCAGAACGGCAGCAAATATATCATGCAATTTTATGTTTTTTTATAAGTTTAATGGGCTATACAGGTAAGGCTTTTGTGGAAAGTCACTAAGAAGTCACTCAAGATTATGGAGCTAGTAATTCTTCCTAGATCTAAAGATGTACCTGATCCCCTACGTCATAATTAATTAATGAAGATATACTATGTTCAGATTTGTCAAGTAAATTTAATTTGAAGGGTAAATTGTGCTAAATTGGTTTCTATACACAATATTAAAGTATTAAAAACTGCAAAAGAAATACTAACTTATTGGAAGGTTTATAATTAAGAGGAGCATGGGAAATTTGAAGTAGAAAAATTTTAGATATGGTAGTCTTTAGATAAAAGGTAATTCATACTGCTGGAGGCGATTAGGTCTTTAGAAGTTATCTTCTTGTCAGTAGGAAACTGAAGTTTTGGGACATAAATAATTGAACCAAGGTTTTGAGACTGCAGTGTACCTAATGCTCATAAGTAATGTGTGTGCAAATATTTTTTGAATGAGTAAATTAAATGTCTTAAGGTGCAGGAAGTTGTTGAAAACTTTGCCATGTGTACTTTAGGAAAGTTATTACAGAAAAATTACCGTGAATTTACATATTAAAAAACAATGTTTGCATTTCTTCAAAATATTTATACTTGGAAGTGAAGAACTTAGAAGACATACACTTTTTAAAGCATGGTGCTATAAGGAAAGATGAAATAGAATGGGTTCTAGTTAGCTTTGTTTCTAGCAGTGCTTTGACTGTATAAGTGGAAGGTATACTTGGGTAAGCTTTACGGAAACTTTTCAAGTTGGAAGAAGATTTCAGCTGGAGTGTCTAAAGGGTCACTTGAAAAAAAAAACCCTCTATATTAAAATAAAATGTGTCCAAGCTTTAAAGAAAAGATCTCAGAGTTTGCAGATGATCCTAAAATTGGAGCTAGAGGAAATAATGAGGAACAATGCAATCAGATTCAAAAAGATTTGGATTGTTTAGGTGATTGGGCCAGCAGATGGCAAATGCAGTTCAGTGTAGACAAATGTAAAATAATTATCTTAGGAACAAAGAACCAATCATACAGCACACTGATCAGGAAAAAATTTGTGGGTTATTGTAGGAAAACCATTCAAACAGTTAACCCGGTGCACAGCTGCAGCAAAAAAGGCAAGCAAGAAACCAAATTAGCAGACGGATAGAATATAAAGCAAGAGGCAATACTTATAGTGCATTAAGAAACTTGCTAGACCCCATCTAAATTACTCAGTCTTGTATTGGTTGATGGAACCACTTTAGAAAGAGTAAATTTTTGCCTTTGCCTTGAAAATAGACTGGAAATTGTAACAAGCAAATCTAATAAAAAGATTTGAACTAATTTTTACGAACTTTCAATTTGTGAACTTTTATAGATTAGAGCAAGACCCTGTGTCAAAGTAAAGGCACTTCAGGTGTGTCCACTATCAGAGCTTGATCTTAGTAGAGGACATGTATGGTTTCAGCTGCCCGGGGCCTTACCTAAGCCCCTTTCCAGTTTAGGTAGGAGGCCGCCCCTCACCTCTCTTGACTAAAGAAGCTTAAAGCCTGCTACGTTGTCCTTCTGCATGCTTGAGAGCTGCCCCTAGAAAGATCATGGACATGAGATCTAAGAGCTGCCGCTGAGATGCTCCTTCCTGTTCCGTGACTTGATGCGGTAACATACGTTCCGGGCTTCATTCTAGGCTGTGGGGCAGGACTTTGTGAGCTGCCTTCCTTGGTTCCTGTGCAAGCCTGATTCTCCAACCATGGCTCAAAGTTTTGAGCTACTCAGTACCCAGCCAATAAACTCCTTTTTGACTTAGATTAACCAGAATGTGTCTGTTGTTTATAATCAAGAGCCCTACCTGGTACAGTGGTATTGTTCTGTTATTTTAGCTTTGGCCAATGCATTGTTCTGTTGTTGTTGTTCTTCAGTGTGTTTGCTTTGTTTGGAGTGGTGTCTTAGTAGAAATCATTTTTTCTGGATGAGCAAATCTCTCTCTCTCTTGCAGACTTTGCCAGTGTTTAAAAGAAGCAAGAAGAATTTGTACCAGTGCCATTAGCATCTGTAATTCTCTTGTAAAAATTTAACTTTATTCATGCAAGCGAATAGTGTTGCTTTGTTAAAAATGGTGTTGGGTATTCAGCCTGATTGTAAGAAGAGTATTTATACATTTCTTTACATACTGTATTTGCTATATCTAAAAATCATCATTTTATTTAGGAGGAGATGTAATGCATGATTTTCTTAGCGTCACATAAGTAATAGGTGGTAGAATCAGGAAGACTGTCCAAAGTTTTTTTTCTGTTACTGTTGATAAGTGAATATTTGTTAAATGACATATTTTGAAAAATAACACTTGTGAATTAGAAATAGTGGATTAGGGGCTTCCCTGGTGGCGCAGTGGTTGAGAGTCTGCCTGCCAGTGCAGGGGACACGGGTTCGAGCCCTGGTCTGGGAAGATCCCACATGCCGCGGAGCAACTAGGCCCGTGAGCCGCAACTACTGAGCCTGCGCGTCTGGAGCCTGTGCTCTGCAACAAGAGAGGCCGCGGTAGTGAGAGGCCCGCGCACCGCGATGAAGCGTGGCCCCCGCTTGCCGCAACTGGAGAGAGCCCTCGCGCAGAAACGAAGGCCCAACACAGCCAAAAATAAATAAATAAATTAAAAAAAAAAAAAGAAATAGTGGATTATATTTTAAATTTGTGATGAATTGATTGGTTAATATTTAGAAATGATTTTTAACACACAATCAGTGTTTTAAATCATGGTTAGATTTTCCGTTTTCACATATGTCATATTGACTTCTTTTTAGCTAAATTGTAGAACTTTTGTCTTTTTTTTTGAGAGGTGGCATGCAAGGCTATTTCCTGGAAAAATTTTGAAAAAACAACTTGTCTTTGAGACTTCTGTCATTCTTAAATTTGAAATGGAGCCCTCCCAAGAGAAAGATGTCTTTGAGTCCATTACTCATACACCTGTGGATTGCCAGAATTCTTATCCTGCCCTAAGACCTGTATGTGTCATGGCATCCGTGGTGTGTCCTGCCTTCAGAAGCAAGTATTCCATGATTCAAATTCGACACCTCCTCCCACACCCCAGCCCTGCCCCACATTATAGATTATGGGTGGTGTTAGGAGGGAAAGCTGTATGACTGAACTGTTTCACACATCTGTATGAATATTTGATAGCCCTTTACTTTGTTAGAGATTATACTTTTATGACGAGAATACTGAGTTCTTTGACATTTTGATCAACATGTCTCAGTGAAGGAAAAACATTCATCTAGCAGTGTTCAGGGAAATGTCTTTGGTCTTGTTGCCCAGTTAGGGACTGCCTGTATTTTATATATATGTCTTTATAATAGAGAAAAGCAGTAGCCTTGGAAAATTAATTATTTTAAGAATGTGATTATTAAGGGTAGTTGAGGTTTTACATTCTAATTTTTAAATTGTTTGAGATCTTTGTGAAATGGAATAGTACTTCACATTGTTTTTATTGAGTTATGTAGTCATGTAGAAAGAGACGGTGGGACTTGGGGCTGAACTACTTGGCAGGTGCTTGTCCCCTGCAGTTGGTGGGCCAGACGGCTGGAGATGAACCTCCACGTCCGCACAGTACTCGTAAGAGTCCTTTTAGGAGGAGAACCAAGACCCAGTACTCCAACCTCCTCCCCCCTCTCAAGAGGAGTTGATTTTATCTTCCTTGTCTGCACTGCAGCTTCCTCTGTGGCCCAGGGTCTGTAGCCAGCCATTTCTGTTGACTCTTGGCCTTGAGCCAGGGCTGCTGTTAACGTTCTCACTAGCTCACAAGGGGGCCCGTTACTCTTGGCTCTTTCTGGTCAGTTCCTGGATAAAAAGGCAGGCCTTTTATGAGTCGTGCCTTCACTTTCACAATGTGCCCGTAGGGTAGTGATGGGGTCTGTGGCTAATGCCTGCTTTGAATACTACTGTTGAATGCTTGGGGCTGCTTTTTCCTTGCCAAAAACTTCTTTTTCTTTAGTTCCTGCTAGGTTTGGAGTCCTTTCAGAAGACCAGTGGCTCTGGATCGCTTAGCTTTATATTGGGTTTTCCTACATTTAGTTCTGGTTGCCTGCCTGTCTGCCTGCTTCGTTTTTCTCCTGTCCTTCTCTCCCTCCTTCCCTTCATTTCTTCTTTCTTTTTTTTCTTTGTGATGATTTTAGTTATTTCTTGTTTAAAGAAAATGGTCATGTTAGAAAATTCTGTGTAAAAATGCAACTTGTCTTCTATTCTAAAAAATACTGGGTTATTATGTATTAGTAAAGAGGGATTAAATGTGTTTAAAAATTTTAAAATATAAATATATGCTCTTATACATCTATTACTATTTTTCATTTAACAGTATATTATGGGCAGGAATTACAAATCTACATCATCTCTTTTAATAGTTGCATAATATTCTGCGCTATGGATGTACCGTAATTTATTTAGCCAGTTCCCACTGATGACTATATGGGTCATTTGAATTTTTCACTATTAAAAATAATATTGCATTTAAAATAAAATTTGATAATGTTTGTATTATTTCCATAGAATAAATTCTGGAAGTAGAATTACTGGATGAAAGGGTAATTACATTATTAAAGCTTCTGAATCTTACTGCCAAAATGTACATGTTTCACTCCCATCTAATAGGTCTGTTCTTCATTTTTAATACTTAAAAAGAAAACATCTCTGCTAATTTTTTTTAAATTGTATTTATGAGCAAATATCATGGCCTTCCATTTTTTTAAAATTAATTAATTAATTATTTATTTATTTTGGCTGTGTTGGGTCTTCGTTTCTGTGCGAGGGCTTTCTCTAGCTGCGGCAAGCGGGGGCCACTCTTCATCGCGGTGCGCAGGCCTCTCACTATCACGGCCTCTCTTGTTGCGGAGCACAGGCTCCAGACGCGCAGGCTCAGTATTTGTGGCTCACGGGCCCAGTTGCTCCGCGGCATGTGGGATCTTCCCAGACCAGGGCTCGAACCCGTGTCCCCTGCATTGGCAGGCAGACTCTCAACCACTGCGCCACCAGGGAAGCCCCTCTGCTAATTTTATAGGCGAAATGTAGTATCTTGCTTTAGTGTGCAATTTTAATGCTATTGACCATTCATATTTATTTTATAACTTTCTCCTTAATATCACTTGTCTATTATTCAGGTGTTTTTCTCATGTTTAAGTACTAAATTGTATATTAGGAAGATAAACCCTTTTCTGGCATATTGGTGGTGTTTTTTTTTTTAATATTTCATTTTTTTTTTTTTTTTAACGTGATAATCCATTTATTTATTTATTTATTTATTTATGGCTGTGTTGGGTCTTCATTTCTGTGCGAGGGCTCTCTCCAGTTATGGCAAGTGGGGACCACTCTTCATCGCAGTGCGCCGGCCTCTCACTATCACGGCCTCTCTTGTTGTGGAGCACAAGCTCCAGACGCGCAGGCTCAGTAATTGTGGCTCACGGGCCCAGTTGCTCCGTGGCATGTGGGATCTTCCCAGACCAGGGCTCGAACCCGTGTCCCCTGCATTGGCAGGCAGACTCTCAACCACTGCGCCACCAGGGAAGCCCTTAATATTTCATTTGTATATTTATTTTTAAACTACTGAGTTGAGGTACTGCTTTGTTTTTTGTTTTATTTTTGGGCCATAGAGCCATTTAAACATTTTATTTAATCAAATATGTCTTGCTTTACATAAATTTTTTCACTTTTAGTATTAAAAATTTTTAGTATAAAATTTTAATTTAGGATTTTTAAATGTTAGTTTTTTGGCATGTTTTCTGTATTGTGTGGCTTGGCAGACATTGGCTTTGCAGACATTGACGTGCACACACACTCACAGTCAGGAATGTAGAGAAGAGCTGCCAGCTGATGTGACCTCCAGCCGCAGCTGCTGTGTCTGTAAAATCAAGTTGTTGCTCTGGTACAGTGCTGTTCACGCAGTTATTTTGTTCATGAACCACAGTAAGAAAATTTAAATCATAACCTAGGACTCACATACTCATACTCATATACAGATATGTTTGTGTGTGTATACCACACAAGCAGACACTAACACCTGTGTTCTACTTTTTGTATGGATGGCATGCCATATCAGGCCATGCAATGCCAGGATATTGGGGGGAGGGGAAACTGCTGTATGCAACTTACCAGATTACTTCCGTTACCCACAAAAGGGGTGTTACTCACAGTTTGTGAAACACTGTTATGAATTGGACACTCAGATGCCTTCTAGGGCTGATCTGATAGCAGATGCAAATACCTTGTCAGTTTAGCAAATCAGAGGGCCTGGATTCTATCTAAAGGCATCCAAATTAAAACAAAACAAAAAACTTGCTAGGTCAGCAAACATATTTTCAGGTGGAATTCAGCCTGCTAATTTGGGCTCCTACCAAAAAACCAAAGACATGAAGTACAAGTTTATTACTCTGTCAGGTAGCTATAAACTGTTTTAAACAAACAGTGCATGCTCCGGCAGTGGACCACAGACCATACTTTGAGTGGCACTGGTCTAGATGCTGATCTTTGGATGCTTCCTAGTACGTCCCTGCTCTGAAATTCTGTGGCTCTGTGACAACTTCTAGACATAGAAATTAGGAGATAAAATGGCCTCACACAGTTTTTCTGATTTGGTAAGATGATGCCTGTGATAGGATCTGAAAAAGAAAAACATGAGATTATTCTAGGTATCTCAGTTACTTTGCAAGCTGATTATAGGGGGAAGTGAACATTGTCCTTCCCATGTCAAGCAAAGATGATGACAATATCCCAGCAACTGTGTCCAAAACCAGAAGGTGCTAATGAGTAACCAGTGACAAATCACATAAGTTCAGTGTCATTGAAAAAATTTAGCAGCATTTGGATGCCTACTGAATCTTGCATGTGTGTATATGTATGCACACAAAATTATTTTGGGACCAGATTTTCTAGATTAGGGGGCAAGATATATACCTACAAGAGAGTCTGTGAGGTACAACCATTAAGGCTCACTTTGGTGACTTGGGTAATTGTAGTGGAACCATGGAACCATTAGGCTCCAGATGGAACTTTAATCTGGCTTCTGATTGAGCCAAGTGTCCTTGTAGAGTCTCTGAGCATCTGTTTTGGAAATATATGTGACATTATTTAAAATTTGTACAAATTAAGCCACCCTTGGGTTATAATTCAATTTTTCTTTATTGAGAAATGTATTGTAAACAGTTTTATGCAATCAAGCAAAACTAGCCTGTACCCATTATTTATTTGCTGGTCATTTATATTTTTGTGATTGAATTCTTAATTGATTTAAGAAGGCTTGCATTATACTTCTAAAATTGTAATTTGTTTATAAAATGTGAAGAGTTGTTTCCTAGTTTCAAATAGCTTTCACATAGTTTCTTATTTTGGAGAGACTATTTAAAAATAGTTAAAATTGTGGTGATTTTACCTTGAATGGCAGAAGCCCCAAATAATCTGCCTTATTCCAGAATGAAGTTTATTTTCTCCCATAGTGGACATTCCAGAGGTAGGGGTGGCTCCAGGGTTTGGTCTCTGAACAGTGTGTGCACAAGTCACCAGCTCGGTTTATCTGTCTCTCTGTTTGCCTTTAGGTTTCCTTCATGATTGCAGGATGGCTGCCACCCCAGCAGCTGCAGAAACAAACGTCTTTTAGTTCTAGCAGAGAGAAAGCAAAGGCTTATTGCAGGCTAAAAGTTCTTTCCTTTAGTTTTATTGGCCCAGGGTAGACCACGTGTCCATATGGCTTTTAATTAATTATTCTCCTATTTACAGAGACACAGAAATTAAAATTATATTGTGGGAAGATATACTAGGTAGGTAGTTTATAGTCACTTTGGCTTTTCTTGTTTAAGTAGAGACTGGAAAAATTACTGTTTTTGTATTGGGGGTAATAAATATTACCTGGTCCAGGTAAAATGTGAGGAGATTGCATTATTAATTAAATGTTAGTGACATTTTCTCAGGAAACTGTCATATATTATCCCTATTATTTGTCCCTTCCCCCAAAAGAACGCATTACAATTCTTTGGACCCGTGGTCCTCAGCGGCTTGCCTTGCTATGTGTAGCTAAATTTCATTTTTTAAAAATTGTAGTATATTATTTTTGGAATCTAAAAAAATGATACAAATGAACTTATTTACAAAACAGAAATAGACTCACAGACATAGAAAACAAACTTATGGCTACCAAAGGTGAAAGGGGGGGAGAGATAAATTAGGAGTTTGGGATTAACATATGCACCCTACTATATATAAAATAGGTAAACAACAAAACCTACTGTATACCACAGGGAACTATACTCAATATCTTGTAATAACCTATAATGGAAAAGAATATGAAAAAGAATATATATATATATATATATGTACATATATAGCTGCATCACTTTACTGTACACTTCAAAATAACACAACATTGTAAATTAACTATACTTTGATAAAAAAACACTGTAGTATAATTTACATACAGTGAAATGTTAAGTTTGAACAACTGAGGATGAGAATTAGAATTGAAGAGTTAAGAATTCTTGGCAGAAAGATCTTACCCTGGATTTAAGTTAGGAAATACTGAAAATGCTGGTGCATGAGAGGACAATTCCTAAGGCAGTATTGGAGCAAATGTGGATTTTAGGTTTGGATTGTCTATCCTTAGATGGTAGTACTTGTATGCAGATTTTCCAGAAGGGGGAAAGCTGTGTTTTTCTGCCAGTTTGTCCACTGTTCTTCATTTTCTTTTGCTCCTTCACTTCATGTGTCAAAAATGCATTATTGCAAATATCATTAATTTGAATTTTGTGATAAATTGATCAGAGGTAGTTTTAACTAAATAATTTGATAAGAAACTAATACAAATAAATAAGGAACCTACTTAACCTCTTCAAGGGTTTAAAAAACAAGGCATTCTAGATATCTTCCTTGCTTTCATCCCTACATCTAATAGGTCTTGATGATTTCCCCTGTTGCTTATCTCTGGAACCCGTTCTCTGTATTCTGGTTTGGACCTTGTTTATCTCTTTCTTATTTGGACTTCCTGTGACAGAATATTCGTGTGATACATACTATTCTTCACTTTGCTTTTTTTTTTTTAAACTTAAAAATATCCCTGGGATATCCCTGGGATATCATAGCACCTTTCCACGTGAACACATAGATCCTCTCATTTTATTTTTAGAGCTTCATAGTATTTCAAAGTAGGGATATGTAGTGTATAATATCAAAATAATCTTTCTTGATGCCAAATCTCATTACGTTGTTCTTGTTAAAAGTTCCCTTCTCTTCTCCTACAGTGGCGATTCTTAGGGCAGGGAATATTCACTTCCCAAGGATGGGTAAATCTGAATCACGTGTGGGTGTTTAAAAACTCTGTCCCTAAAATTTTGATATACCTTCTTGGTTGAGGATTTCTCTTGTAATAAGAACTGTAACCGTTTCTGATATCAGAGATGACAAAGGTTGTAAATTCCATAGTGGTCTGACCTTCTTGCCCCCTGCAATCTAATAATTTTGAATAGCTTGCCTTTTCCTTGGCTGGGAATCTTCTGTTTTCTCTTCTCTTTTACTTCTTTGCGTTGATATGTGGTTTTTTTACCCCGTTTTAATCCCCTTCACCTCTTGTCCTATTCATCCTGAAGCTTTATCCCATGATATTCCCCTCTTTTGAATTATTGCACTGCTATTAAGCTGTTTACTAAGAGCACTTGTAATTTCTTTTAAACTTAACTTTCCTCTGCTAGATTTTGAGCTACTGGAGGACAAGAGTGGTGGTATGAGCTTGATATTTTTGTATGTAGATGGTGTACATAGTAGTACACATAATATGACATGAAATATCTGATTATTTGAATGAACTTTAATGGAATAACCATAGCAATCTACTTAAGTATATTTATGTTTTTGTATAAAATAGCTGAACTTTCAGTGTTGAAAGTTGGTGAATATGTATTTATTATTGGTAATAACTTGGAGTTGCAGAGAGGCTTTACTCAAGCACCTGGTAATAAGGGAAATAAGACAGGCTTTGAGAGTTAAACTTTAAAAATCTACACAGCGGGGAGCAGAGCAGAGATGCAGAGTCTCTGAAGAGGCAGAATGACTGATGGGTTTGCAAGCCTTGGCCACTACCTGATTGGCTGTGTTGATTGACTGAAGAAAGAATATGTCCATTATGGGTGGCCTGTGGATTAGTCTGCCATCCCTGTAGAAGGAAAGGCCCAAAGGTTGAAGTTGGTAATACTCATCCCAGCATTAGCTGAAAGGTTTTTAATGTTGGTTAAAAACCTTTAACCTTCTTTAACCTTCTTCTTCTTAACCTTCTTTTTCTAACCAGGTAGGACTGGTTTCTACCTCTCTATAAAAGATATATGTAAGGATATATAAGTGGATAGTCCATATATTCTTTGCAGGTGGAAGAGCAATGAAGAGATAGACTTGAGCAGACAGGGTTGAAATTCTGGCTTTGTTAATTGTTATTTGTGTATCCTTGGGCAAGTTTCTCACCCTCTTTGTGCTACAGTCTATTCATCTGCAAAATGGTGATGGTAATAGTACCTGCTTCATAGGATTGTGGTGAGATTTCAATGAGATGGTATATGTACTTTTCCTAGAACTGTTCCTGTTATAAGAACTATGTATTAGGAGCTGTTATGCCTTTAATAATTGGGTCTCCTATCTCTTGTTCTAAAAAATCTGTACTTGTTTCGGTTAGCTGACTTCCTGTACTGTCAGAATCCCCTTTCTAGCCAGCGTGGCTAAAGGCCAAATCTCTGAAGCCTTTTAAATCCTAGGGTAATGACTGCCCTCCTATGACACCTTTTGAGAGCCAGCCATTGTGTTGCCCCTGACAAGTCCACACCTCACCTCAGTAGCACTGTCTGTCCAGGTGCTTGAATTGTTCCCCTGTTTGAACATGGCTGTGTGTGTGTGTGTGTGTGTGTGTGTGTATTTTTTTGTATGTATATCTGTATGTTTGATAGTAACTGAACTATCCAGTTCATCCTTTTCTAGTGAAAAATGTATGAGAGCATATAAAATGCATTCAGCACACAAAATATATGCTTGCTTTCTTTTTTTTAAAGAAGTATTTGACATGTACTAGAGTGAACTTGAGAGTGGGGTCTAGGTTTGGGTCTTTATTTCTGTTTTTCTTTGGATTGTGTTTGCAAGGGATGTCTGAAATTAGCTCAGGTTTAAAAGCTGTGTGCGCAGCAGGAAGGGGAGTAGGGCTTTCACAGAAACCTAAGAACAGGGCTTAGTTTTAAGATTATAGGAAGTGGTTTTGGTTTTAAGGCAACATAACAAAACAAACCTATGGGTTTACTCTGTATGCCATCTTTCTGTCTGGCTACCAACAGAGGTGTCTGTTTCCACATCATTTTAGCTTGCATTGTTACCTTTTCTGCTGCAGCAGGCAAGGCAGAAGGCGGGTTTCTTCAGAGATTTCTAGTTCAAACTGTTTAAGAGGCACCAAGAATCTGAAGCAGCCCATTCTTCGAAGCCAGGTGGTGAAGGTCCTAGTTTCCTGATGAGCTTGAGCCTGGTGCCCACTCAAGGTCCAGGCCATTGTTACAGGTGTGGTACAGAGCTGGACAGCCACGCCACCGAGGCTGGGTCCCAGGCAGCTTCTGTTGGAGAGTGATGGCGACTGCCGTGTTCAGTAGGGTGTGCCCGTCTGTAGAGGCTGAGGAGATGGCTAACTTCAGTCTGGATGCTCTTCCAGGGGAAGGCTGCTGTGGGAATGTAGGAGTACAGTGTCTTACTTGCTGCCTGCTAACTGTATTTGTTTCCCAGGACTGCCATAGCAAAGTACCACAAATTGGATGGCCTGCATTTATAGACATTTATTATCTCACATTTCTAGAGGCTAGGAGTCTGAAATCAAGGTGTCAGCAGGGTTGGTTCCTTCTGAGAGCTATGAGAATGTGTGGTCCTTAAATCTGGATCATTTATTTAAATGTCTCTATCTCTTCAGTAATTAGCAGATTTTCGGAAGATGGTTGTCTTAGAGTATTAGTATTGTAGTAATGTAGTTATATATGGTATTTGGATGTCAGGATATAAAATATGATTAATAAAATTGGAAATGTTTACAGAATTTATGTTGGCGGGTTTCATTTAAAAAATTGATCCCTTTGGTCATTGAATACATTTTTAATAGAATTATTTTCAGTAGGAAGGTGCCTCCTACATAATGGATTGGCAACCTAAGAGTTTTATGTCCAGACAAACTGATTTAAGTTAATTATATATAAAATCTTTTTAATCTTTTGTGTTACAATGAATCTAAAGAGATGGTTATAGATTTAAAGTAAAATCACCTCTGATTAAATTATCAAACTGATTTAAGTTAGTATTATTCAAATCGTTCTGCTAAAATAAATACACTTTCCTCATTTTAATATTAAATTTAAAATGTTGTTGTAACCTATAGGAATTATAACAATGTTTTGTTTTAGCTTTTCCTTTTGACTTTGGGTGTTTTAATTTTGAATTCTTCTATTGAAAATGTCAATACTAGTTTAAATTTTATTTAACCTGATTTCTAAGATTTAATTATTCTGATTTGGTTGTCTGAGAAATCTACCTCTTCCCACCAAAATGAATGTATATTTGTTAAGCAGATACAAATTTTATGAATTAAGTCTTGCCATTAGAAAAAGCCCTCAATTTCTTATTCACTTAATTTATTTCAACATTTTCCTAATATACATGTTCATGGAGGAAGTTAAAGTTGGTTGCTAGGCTCTTCCCTCCCTTCCTCCCTTCTTTTCACTTTGTTTTTGGACGCGGGGTATTATTTCCCCTGGCCAGGGATCGAACCCGCGCCCCCTGCAGTGGAAGCGCTGAGTCTTAACCACTGGACCACCAGGGATGTCCCTCCCCTTTTACTTTTTATTTGAAATATTTTAGACTTTCAGAAGAGTTACGAAAACAGTAGTTTTCAGCCAACTTCTCCTAATAGTAACACCTTATATAACCCCATAGTATAATTTCCAAACCTAAGAAATTAACATTGGCATAGTACTGTTAACTATAGTATGGTACTGATTTTATTCAGGTTTCACCAATTTTTCTCCTAATTCCCTTTTCTGTTTCAGCACCCAGCCTCGGAACCCACATTGCATTTATCGTCATGTCTCTTTAGTCTTCCCCAGTGTGTGATAGTTCTTAGGTCTTCCTTTGTCTTTCATGACCTTGAGACTTGGGAAAAGTACCGGTCAGTTATGTTGTAGAATATCTCTCAATTTGGGCTTGTCTGAGGCTTTCTTATGATCAGGTTGAGGGTAAGCACTCTTGGGAAGGATACTACAGAGGTGATGTCCTCAGTGTATCTTATCAGTAGTGCATGATATCTTATTACTGGTAAGGTGGCTGATTATTTATTTACCATCTAATTTTTAAATTCAGGTGAGATTTGCATAACATAAAATTAACCATTCTGAAGTGAACAATTCAGTGGCATTTGGTACATTGACAGTGTTGTGTAACCCAACAGCTCTGTCTAGTTCCAAAACATTTTCATCACCCTCCAAAAGGAAATCTGTACCCATTAATCAGTTGCTCCCAATTTCCCCCATCTCTCAGCCCCCCCACCCCCAATCTGTCTCTACGGTTTACTAATTCTGGATATTTCATATAAATGGAATCATGCAATAAGTGTTCTTTTGTTTCTGGCTTCTTTCACTTAGTATAGTGTTTTCAATGTTCATCCGTATTTTAGCATTTATCTAGTACTTCATTTCTTTTTATGGCTGAATAACATTTCATAGTATGTATATAACACAATTTATCCGTTCGTCCGTTGATGGACATTTGGGCTGTTTCTGTCTTTTGGCTATAGTGAATAGTGCTGCTGTGAGTAAACACGCATGTATATGTATTTGTTGAATTGTTGGATCATATGGTGATTCTAACAAACTTTCTGATTCAGGTATTCTTTACTTTTTCTGGTTTTCATTTGATTGATTTTAATTTTCGTATAGAATAATAAGGTACCACAAAATTCGGAGCAAAAATATTTTTTGTGGATTTTACATGTCAGAGTGAGTTATGTTTTAAAACCTGGAGGTATTTGTCATTCTGATTGAGCTATTTTTTTCCGGATTTGATTGTTGACAGACTTTACCAATTTTTCCCATTTATAATGATAACAAGATACAGTGCTAGAGTCCATGAGTTTTAATGTATTTTATGTATTATCAGGTGATGTTGTATTGCTTTGTCCTTATTTTGGACAGTTTATCTCTCAACTACAGAAAATTTACTGGTTTAAGGAAACATCTGTAACAAATATCTCAAAGAACAGTGTAAGGAAGCTTTTCATACTTTTAAATATATTTTTCATTTCAGATTTGAGATTTTTTTATGTAGTTTTGAACCTTCCTTTGTAATGATTTATTTTCACAAGATAGATATATGTAATGTAGTCTTGATTTTAAAAATTGCTTTATACTTTTCCATATAGCAGATAGAGAAAGGAGGAATGATAATTCTACTCGAAACTTGATAAGATGGCAAATGAGAAAGAATAGAACAGATCTATTAAGGCTGTTCTTTAGTCCAGTTTTCCTTAATCTTGAGTAACTGGGAAACTTGTGTGTAGTCCCTGAATATTTTCCACCAAAGAGGAGTATGAGTTGGTTCTTCAGTGGCTTAAAATAAAATCTTTGGTCTTTAGGTTATCTTGTTCCAAAAAGACCAGTCTTTTATGCCAAACTCTGTTGGCCCAGGAAATCTCCCTTTCCCCACTGGTAGGTAGCTCTGGCAGACCTGAGGCTTTCCAGTAGAGTCAAAGGGGCCTTGAACTTCTGGTTTGGGTGAGAGTTTCATTTCTGGCATTTACAGCCTTCTTGGGCTCTAAGCTCTAGAATAAAACTCATGGCCTACTCTTGATCTAACAATAGACGTCTGATGTAGACACTGATCTGTAGCCCAATGCTGTTCATTGTAGTGGGGAGGAAAATTTGGAATTTTTATGGAAGATGAGTAAATTAATGGACAGAGTATTTGAGAACAACTTGAAGCTACAGAAACTTTTTGTTTCTGATAGCAGTTCTCAAAAATCAAGTGGTACTATGAGGGCCAGACTTACAGGTCTGGTGATGTGACTTAGGGTAGGGGGATACCTCTGAAGAGGTAGCATTTATCCCCTAGATTAATGTCACTCCATTTCTAGTGTGTAGACGAGGGGAGCAGATTTAAACTTAATACTCTTGTTTCTTGCAGTTTAGGTTTTTTTCTCTCCTCTTCCACCATGTCTAGGTCCTCTGGTAGTTAATTGTCTAATGATTTGCAGTGTCACTTGGTTGTCAAACTTCCTCAGACCATTGCTGAGGTTTGGGCAGCTGGGGTGATGACAGGTAAACATGGGGCTGCACATTTGGGAACTGGAGTGTCTGTATTCCGGGATGCTTGCTGATAACAAAGCTGTATATACTTATTAACATTTTTTCTGTTTTGAGAAACTCATTCTTATTTTTTTAGAATTGGAAATGTGCTACTTTTTTGAGTGTTCAATTTTTAAATAAAAATATTTCTGAATTTTAGAAATGTAAAGAGATTTAAATGTTTAAGAATTCTTTAGGTACAGCATGGTGACTGTATAGTTAATAATACTGTATTGTGTATTTGAAAGTTGCTAAGAGAGTAGATCTAAGAAGTTCTCAGCACAAGAAAAAAAACTGGTAACTGTGCTAATGGATGTTAACTAGATTTATCATGGTCATTTTGCAGTATATACTAACACTGCTGTGTATAAAATAAAGCTACAAGGATGAACTGTACAACACAGGGAATATAGCCAATATTTTATAATAACTATAAATGGAATATAACGTTTAAAAATTGTTGTATACCTGAAACATATTGTTTATCAACTATACCTCAATAAAAAAATTGAAAAAAATACTAATATTGACTCATTATATGGTACACCTGCAAGCACTATAATGTTATATGTCAGTTATATCTCAATAAAAAAAGTTAAAAAAATTCTTTTAATTCAAATGAATCGGATAACTCACTTTTACTTTTAACAATAATACTTGACGGGACTTCCCTGGTGGCGCAGTGGTTAAGAATCCCCCTGCCAATGCAGGAGACACTGGTTCGAGCCCTGGTCTGGGAAGATCCCGCATGCCGCGGAGCAACTAAGCCTGTGCGCCACAACTACTGAGCCTGCGCTCTAGAGCCCGCGAGCCACAACTACTGAAGCTCGTGAGTCTAGAGCCTGTGCTCCGCAACAACAGAAGCCACCGCAATGAGAAGCCCACGCACTGCAACGAAGAGTAGCAGCCAAAAATAAATAAATAAATTTACGGAAAAAAAAAATACTTGACTAAGGACATCATCTAGTTTTTGAAAAAGGGATGATAAAAAATTCTTGATTTTTATTAACAAGGAAAATTACATGCAGCAATCCCAAGAATAGTAGTTACCCTGTTTTTTATTGTTAGCGAGTGACTGAATTGATCTGATAGAATCAGGAGTACTATAATAAAATGAAAATTTCATATGTGAACACATTATAAAATCTGAATGCTTCTTTAGTCAGAAGGTGGGATTGCTTTGTAGAATGATGTTTAAAAGGAATTTGATAATCAGAGATGCTGTACCTTAAGTCACTGTTATAACACATTCACCACTTTACACGTTAAGCCACCAACTAAGACTTCAGAATTACATCCTTGGGTACATGCATTAAAGATGATCCCTCTGAAAAAAAGGGAATAACATTCCTTGAGCAACTTTAAATCAGGTGTAAAGAGGGGAGTACTTTCATAAATACAGAGCCACTGTGTGGAAGCCCTGCTTTGAGGCCTGGGAATAAATTCAAAAGTGTGATATATTGTTTTCTTTTTTTTAAAAATAAATTTATTTATTTAGTTTTGGCTTCGTTGGGTCTTCGCTGCTGCGCGCGGGCTTTCTCTAGTTGCTGCAAGCGGGGGTTACTCTTTATTGCAGCGCACGGGCTTATTGCGGTGGCTTCTCTTGTTGCGGAGCACAGGCTCTAGGCACGTGGGCTTCATTAGTTGCAGCACGTGGGGTCAGTAGTTGTGGCGTGCGGGCTCTAGAGCGCAGGCTCAGTAGCTGTGGCGCACGGGCTTAGTTGCTCCGTGGCATGTGGGATATTCCCGGACCAGGGCTCAAACCCATGTCACCTGCATTGGCAGGCGGACTCAACCGCTGCTCCACCAGGGGAATCCCGTGTTTTCTTTTCTTTAAAGAAATCCATTTGGCTTGTCTAGAGTATTCTTTCTCCCCCGTCCCCTCCTCTCTCACTTCCTTGTGAATTTTTCCTTATGAGTAGGAAAGAAGTAAAAATTGTTTTTACCCATTTGAAATTATTGCTTTATTATATTTATTATTTTTAAAAATGTGTTAAACTGATAAATAAAAAATGTCTTATTTAATCATATGCCTGTGTGTATGCATATATCCATCATAATCACCAGAATCCAGCCATTTCTACTACCTCCACCCCATTCCAAGCATCATTATCTCTCACCTGGACTCTGCAGAAGCCTGTTAGCTGATGTCTTATACTGTCCTCCCTCACCAACAAGTTCATTCTCTACATAGCACCAAAGTGATTTTTGGTGTTGAATGTCAGAGCAGGCTACCCCAGAATTCCACTTGTTTATTCATGAATTTCTAAGCTCTTACGATTAGCTTCAAGGCTGTACTTCACTTGACTTCCCTAAAACCTCATCTCTTGCTTTCCCCGACTGCAGTCACAGTGGCCTCAGCGATGTTCCTCCGACTTTGTGCGTCTGCCCCATTGCAGGGTCTTTGCACTCGCCCTTCCCTTTGTCTGGAAAGCTCTTCCCTTAGGTAAACACAGGGCTCTTTTCCTCGGTTTCCTCAGGTTTCTTCAAGTATCACCTCATCAGGGAGGTCTTCTCTGGTTCAGGGAGGAGATCTGCATCTAGATAATAGATTTACTATGAGAATGGGTTCTCTCAGGGAGAGAACCCTTCTCTTCTCTTCTCTGGAGAAGGTAGAGCTAGGTCTAAAAAGGAAGCTAAAGAGAGACGGTTACTTTGTTGAAATGGATGCCTTCATCCATTATAGGAAAAAGAAGTCTTATGAGAAGATCTATCCCTTTACTCTAAATGTCAGTTCTAGTAACGTCTAGATAGTGGATTTAGTAGCCGAAGTGGTCGCTGCATGAACAGAAGTAGAGCTACCAGTTCCTGACAGCTGCGAGTCAGCCTCTGGGCATCTTGCTAAATTTTCAAATATAATTATACAGTAGACTTCCTTTAACAAATTCTGTGTTCCCAGCTATAATTATAACTGCTTTTCCTGCCTATAGCCTGTTCTTTGTCTTACTACTCTCCTCCTCATCTCCCCCTGCTGGTTAGAATTATCCTCTGGTCCTTTGGGATCTGAGAAAATAGGAAGCTTTTACTGCAATTTTCTTTCCTAAGCATAGACTTACCAGTGCACACCAAATTCCTTCTTTCCATTCTAGTCTAAAATACATTTCCAGTTATAAGATATAGTGTTTTAACGTACAAGCTAGCAATATTCTATATTAAAGTAATTTTTATTTTCAAAGAATATGAAGATACAAATGAAGTACATTGTAAACTCTCTATGCAACTGCCAGAAAATGACCATCACAGCTTATCCAGTGCTCCATGTCATAGTTAAGACTCTTTAGACCAAGAGTTGTTGTTGTTTAATAAATTAAGGTTTGTAACCAAAAGTGAAGTCATCATAAATCCTACAACCATAATCCTGAAAGGGTTTCCAGGACTCATCGTGACAGTAATTGGTAAAACCAGAAATATGAGTGGGATTTCCTGTTTTCTCATCTGTTTTTATCACCCAAATATCCATTGTGAAAATAAACCACTTTAAACTATGATCTATTGTCCTTTACAAATATATTGTAGTTTTCTGGTGATAAACTTCAAAGTTATATTTCCATGTCATTTAGATTATATTCTAAGTCATTTTAATTAATGTCTTTCTTAAGAAATAACTAAAATGTATAGATTTCTGAATGTGCAGAAGAAGAGATACGCTTGAACTTTTAGCTTGCAGGGGAAGTAGTCCAGAAGGAATTATGGACCTGTGTCAATTATACATTGTTATATGTATCTTTCGTCACTAACTTATTTGCTAAAAATACTTGAGTGTTTGTTTTGTGTCAGGCACTGTGCTAGTTGCCAGTTTACTGAGGTTTTAGTTTGAAAAACTAGATTAAAAAGGTATGCTTATAATGGTTGAGATATACGTGGGAATAAACAATAGTGTATTCAGTTGCCTATTAAAATAATTCTGTGTATTCTGGGTAGCTTTAAATATTATACATAGGACTTCTCTTATACAGTAATTGGTTGACACTTTTTGACCTCAGTGTAAGACTGCAGTATTTAATGAATAAACAAGGAGAATAAAGTTTTGATAAATAAGGCATCTTCTTGAAACTTATAGGCTTGAAGCCTTTTAGCATGAAATTGACAGGTGTTCCTTTCGTGAAAGAGTAAGTGAATAACGTTATGTTTTCATGCTTACAGGTCCTCGTCCTGTCATAGGAATAATAGTCTTGAAAAGCAGAGCTTTGGAATTCACTGTTCTGAGAGATGTCTCCTTATCAGTATGATTTTATGCTCACGTGGGGCGGCTTCAGGCTGAGGAATGAGATTAGATTTGCAGGGGAAGAATATTTGCTGTCCTCGTTGCTTTGGTTTCTAAGGAATGCTTACCCCTTAGCCTCAAATGTGCTGTGGTATTAGCTACTTCAAAATAGATTACTCAAGACTCTTTATTTGGAAAACCTTCAGTATGCATCGTGATGCATTACTTGCGATAAAAAAATGAGGCTACAATTATATGAAACAAAACACTACAGCTGCTGACAGATGTCATTAACAGCTTTCTCAAACACGGGTCCTTCAAAAGGACCTGCTACACATCTGATGTGGTGTGTTAGGGTCATTAATTCAAGATGGGCTACTGTTGTCCAATACATTTGTTGTTGGTGGTTTTTTTTTTTTTTTTTTTTTGGCTTTAGCCTTTTGATAATTTATTGGGACCTTGGTGTTTGATATAGTCTAAAAACTATTCTTCTGAATTACAATTAATAAATGTAGAGGGAATGAGGGAAAGAGTAAATCACCGTGGTAAACACGACAGTAAGAGTCGTTGTAGGCAAGATCCATTCATGGATGCCAAAAACGGGGAAAGTTTGAGGAGAAACAGAATGTTTCCAGAGTCTAAAAGTATCTCTCCAAGATGTTTAATAATTACAAAGAGAAACATAGTAACTTTACAGAGGCGAAAGCTGGCAGTGTTGAACCAATGTTAATTTTATGTTTTGATAACTGTGCTATAATTATCACATGCGATGTTAATATTAGAGGAACCCAGGTGAACAGTACGTGGGAACTCTGCACTATTTTTGCAACTTTTCTATAAGCATAAAATTATTTCAAAGAAGTTTTTAAAAGCCCATTCTTCTGGAAATCTGATATAGTGCTCTCACGCTTATCCTGTGAGACCGTAAAAGGTGCTCCTTTATTGTAATGAAGTGTCTTTGGTTTCAGAAATAATTATCTTGGACGTAGTTCAGGGTAGACATCTATTAGAACACGTTTTGCTCAGTATCCTGTTGCTGACTATCATTTGTTATCACGTTTCTCCGAATCATCTTTTAATAACAATTATAGAAATACCCAAGTTGTGTAAGTTGTTTAGAGATGTTAACTGATCTCTGCTGTAGTCAGTGAACTAGTATATGGAAGAATTTGAAGATCAGAAGTAGATGACATCTAAAAGTGACACCAAAAGTGAATAAATAGGAGGTATCTGGGGTTGTGTGCCATCATGATTTTACACACGTGTACAAAAATGTGGCCACGTTTCCAAGATGTAAAATGTAAGTTATACAGTGTTCTAAATGTTTGTCCTTTTTCATACAAACTGTACTTTAAATGCGTTTCAGCTATGAGAGAAGAAATCTCTGGGAAGTGGGCCACGGAATGAACTTTCTATTCAAGTTTGTAAATATTACAGCAGCAGGTCACTTGTCGTCCATTTGAGATTAGAGCCACATAATAGACTTTCTCAATAAAAATCTATACTGCCACTGTCTGTGTATGGAAAACCATTAGTTGTAGTTGCACAGAGGAGGCTTATGCCTGCTGTTGCAAATACCACTGACAACCTAAACTTACTGAGGTCAGTGGCTCTGTTACTTTGCAAGAAAAATTTCCATCTAGAATAGTGCCTGATGCTAAATTAATATTGACTGAGTGAATGAATGAACACTGAAGACTGTATAAGGTGGATGTCCATATTAAATGTGAAATTCAAATGTCTACAGTAATGCAACTCTAGTGTTGAACGCTCAGAATCCAAGCCATCAAAGTGGCAGTTTTCTTGAGAATTAACTCCTTTCTACAAATCTACACTTGCTCTAAAGGGCATCTCAAATTTCATGTTTGGGAATTTAACGATACTATGAATATTTCCGTACCAGGGTTTGTTTCATTGTGTTTCAGCAGCAGGCTGGATTCTGGTGATGGCAGGGCATACCTAGCCCCCAGAACGTTCCTTAGGGAGTTGACAATCGTGTTTTTCCCAAGAAGTTGAGATTAGGGGAGTAGAGAGGGTGAATGAAGCATTCTCCTGTTTCAGTAAGTCTTGGCAATCTTGTTAAAATTATTCTAACCAGAAAATATTTCCAAAATACAGTTATTAGTATTATTTACATCATAAAGATTATTTAATGGCGTAGCCAATTTGTGTCATTAGCCAGTTTAAAACATACTCTTTAGAGTAATACATATGAATATATTTATTGGAATATACATACTGAAATGAATATCTTCTGCTTTGTTAAAAAGTTGTTGATTTTACATTGTTACAATTATTTGATTTTGCAGACCTCATTACCCCTCTTTGACAGAAGGGTGTACTTTAAAAATGTCATGTTTTCACTGGTTTAATAAGTGATTCCTCTTCTCCCATCATGGCATATTATGTTTATCCTAGTCATTGCATCTTCTCAAAGTCATTTATAAAAGGTAATGAGTCTCTTAAAAAGTAGATTTGGTTCGCCTACTTGGAACTCTTTGGAGAAGTAACCATGTGCAGTTGGCTGGGGGAAGCAGGGAAGGTTAATTTTGTCTGCCTTTAAGTACTAGAGAATGTCCACAGGAAACTAAAATTGCTCAGTCTCATTTAATGTTTTGCGGTTTTTATAGTGTCTAAAGTAACCATTAATACTCGGTAGAAGAAAGTATTTGTAATTTTATTTTCTATGAGGAACATAGGCTTTATATTAAAAATATGTGGTTCTAATGTTATATGATACAAACATTCATTCTGGTTTAAAACTTAGGGCAGATTGGAAAGTCGGTGGGGGGTTTGGTCCTAGCCCTGCCAGATAGCGTCTCTGTGATCTTGAACAAGTCAATTTGTCTTTCTGAATCTCTTTTTTTTTTCTCATGTGTAAAATACTGAAGTTAAGAATAACTCTGTCCACTGTGTGGTTTGTGAGGGTTACCTCAACTAAACATGATAATCTATCTGTGGTAACACCCAGCACGGGGTCAGGTTGCCCAGCTCCACTTCAGGTCTGTGAACAGCGCCTCCTGGAGGCGAGCTGAGCACCGTGCCTGGAGTACAGTGGCCGCGCTCAGTCGGCTCTGGTTTTCTGATGAAAAGATGCCTGTGAAAGGGTGTTGTGAGCTGTAGTACTGGAAAAACAGAAAGCCCAAAAATACTTAAATGTTAAAACATGATTAACCAAATAGATGCAGAATAGATATCACAAACCCCAAATCTGTACAAACTAACTCATTGAGGTCTTACTTAATAATTAATACTACCTGATTTTGAACCAATAAAAAAAAGTAATACCATGTAATACTATTTGCAAGCAATGGATTTTGGGCTATTTCAGATCATTTCTTTTTATTCTTTTTTTGCGGGGGAAAAAGTCATTAGTCTGCATTTATAATCAGGACTAGCTTCCTGTAACATTATTTATTTTAACTTTTTATTTATAGATTTTGAAATTTACAATTCTAAATACAGCAATAGTAAGGCACTGCATTTTTGCAGGAAACAAAAAGCACAATTAACATAAAGTCAGAGCCAGCCACAAATAAAATATTCCAGCAAACTGTGTAAGGGGGAAAAAAATGCTCTGGGAAGCAGATGCCAAGAAATGTTGCAAAGGTGGCCTTGTTACACTGGAAAGAAAAGAATACAGGATTAGTAGTAATCGGAGGAGGAGGAGGAGGAGGAAGGTAGGGAGCAAAGAATGGTGAATGCGTGCTCCGTAAGTGGCAGGCACTGTTAGCTCTAAGCACTTCATGCAGATTCTCACATCTAATCCTCCCAGCTACTTTATAAGTTAGGTCCCCACTTTACAGATGAAGTAGCTGAGGCACAGAGAATGTGAAGTAATTTTTCCTAAAACATTATATCCAGGATACAGACTCAGGCTTTTTGGCTCTGGAAGTCATGCTCTTAACCTACTCTGTGTCCTGCATCGCTACCATCTACTTAACAATGCAGATGACGCTCAGAATGTAGTTTGTATATATTTTGTGAAGAAGTTTTAAATGGTATCATACTCCGAGATATTGATTTGGCCCTTTAGAAAAGTAATTGGTTCATTGATGGGATCCCTGGTATCCTCAGAAATAATAACCCCCTCAAGAATACCTTAGTGGTAAGACCTTAACTGTCTTTCTAGATGGATTTTTTTTTAACATTCCCTCCATGTATGCATAAAGTGTATTATTACATATGATAATTTCATTTACATACTTCTAACTTTTGATAATTATCAACATAAGTAAGTAGATGAAAGGAACGCATAGGGATGGTAAAGGGTAGGATTATATCACCGATGTTTTAGGCAGGGATTGTTTATGAATTTTTGTACTTCCTGGCAGACTATGCTGTGCCTAAATGAGAGTATTTTATTTCTTTAATAGAATCTCACGTAGTAGGGGCTTAATACCTAATTGATTGCATTATTCTAGGTATAGAAATAATGAAACTCACGTAGTTCTTTCTTTGTGAAAATATTTTATTTCGAATATTTCCTTTCTGCTTGACAAAAGAGCATTGGATTTTTGCTTTAAAGAAAAAACTGTGATTTTTTTTTGTTTGTTTTATTTTTATTTTTTAGCCTGGACTGTGGCAGAATCAAATGACCAATAGTTTCTGATGACTAACACCTGTTCTTTTTTTTAACTGCAAAATTCTTAAAAAGGTATGGTGACTAAATTATCTTATTCTTAGGCATTATGTTTTCCTTCTTTTTGTCTTCTAACTTTTATAGTGCTCTTTTTTATTGCAATATCCTTCTCAGCCCTAGGACCTAACTTCTAACATTAGCCAAATTCTAAAAGAGGTCCACTTTTAAGAGAAAATTTTGGTTGGAAGATTTTAGCCAGATCTGAGATTCCCTATCATAATTAAAAAATCTTTGAAGCAATTTTTATTGTTAGTTACCTTAATTCAGATTGCTAATCCTGGATTATTTTTCTCTTCAATTGATTATTTAAAAAAGATAGATAATCTTACATTATCTACCTTAACTGTACCAAATGGCACCTGATTTAATAAGAAAGTTCTAACTGTATAAAGTACAAAAGTCAGAAAATATGTTGTGAAAGTGTAGAGTTTGGCATTTGTTGTTATTGTAGTGGGCTCAGCCTTCTCCCTCACCCCCATACATGTATCTCCTATTTTGTACACCTCACCGTGGTCAAGAAGAAGGCCAGTTGTGTAACTTTGCTCTCAGCAGAGCATGTAATTGGCTAAAGCTGCAATGGCAAATATGTAGCTTACATGCATCCCCTTTCCTGTGCTTATTGTAGACATCTGCTCACGGCATACTTTCTTGCTTAGCCAAAGATAGTTTCATAATGTTCTGTATTTTAGGGAGCCATTACTGGTCAACCAGAGTTTCCATGTGAGAAAACCTATATGCTGTTGCTGGAATAGAGAGTTTGGGATGAGTACTAAAAGTTCTACATCTTCTCCCTTCATGCCTAGGATTTGATGTAGCCCAACATTAAGAGATCTTACTGTCTTAGATTGGTAAGTGTGTTAGCAGTTTAGTAACCTTCTAAGTATACTTAAACACACTTGAATTTAGCACAGCAAAATTGATCCCCTCGCCCCAAAACACCCTTTTTATGAAATATTCTGTTAGGAAACCTTCTTTAGATACCACTGCAGTTCATTTGTGGACAGCTCTTCTATAAATTTACACTCAAAAAGTTATCCTTGGTTAGGGATGGGGAATGGGCTGTGTCTTGTGATCTAACTCCAATTCATTGATAAGATTGATATATTAGTCAGGTTTTCCCAGAGAAATATATATAACTAATAAGGTGTGTGTGTGTGTGTGTGTGTGTGTGTGTGTGTGCGCGCTTGTGTGTTCAGAAAAAGAGAGAGAGAGATTTTAAGGAATTGACTCACATGATCGTGGAGGCTGAGAAGCCCAAAATCTGCAGGTTAGGCCAACAGGCAAGAGCTGATGTTGCATTTTAAGTCCAAAGGCAGTCTGTCGGCAGAATTTCCTCTTCTTCAGGGGAGATCAGGCTTTTTAAAATTAAGGCGTACAACCAGTTTGGTGAGGCCCACCCACCTTAAGCCCAGTAATCTGTTTTACTCAGTCTATTGATTTAAATGTTAATCTCATCTAAAAAATACCTTCACAGAAACATCTAGAATAATGTTTAACCAAATATCTGGGTACTGTGGCCTAGCCAAGTTGACACATAGAATTAACCATCACATTTGAGAAAGACTGACTGATTCAGTGATTATTGAATACCTAATATGAGCCAGGCTCTATGCTTGGTATTGGAGGACCTCAGCAGATTTAAAAAGAGAAAAATTTAGTCGACAATTTTTTTCCTTGTCAACTAATCTTAGAATAGAAATTAGTCATGCTTATACTAAGTACAAAAAAGGAAGCTATTTCTTAAAAAATATGTAATGGGGGAGATACATTCAATGTCCAATAATTTTATATTTAATTTTAAATTAAATTTAGTGAGAACTACATTGAATTTAAAAATTTATATTCAGTTTTAGAATGACTTTATTCTTAGTAGATTATTTTAGAAATAGTCTTTTTCAAGCATAACAAAATGCCAATCTCTTTAGGAGTAACTTATGTTGAAAGAGAAAATGCTATTTCATCCAGACCCCTGGCTCTGTTCTCTCAATGATAAAGAGCATTGTTTTTTTGGTTTTGTTTTGTTTTGTTTTTTGTTTTTCATCTTAAAGGAGAGGCTAAGTTTCAGCCTAAGTAGAACACTTTACCTCTTCTATTGAAACGTATTATCTGGCCTCCTCTGCCTAAATTAGAGTGAGTCGTTTTTAACATGCTGAGGAAAGGGACTTTTCAGAAAGGCAAGTCAAACCTTTTCTATTTTATTTGGTTGTGAATTGTTATCAGAGATGGTGAAAAATTTTATTAGGAAAAAAAGTAAGGATATGATATAATACAGAATGAAAGAAACTAGTAGGTGTTAATACTTGGAATGAAGTTTTAATTGTCGTGGGTATTTGATGACTATTTGCAACTTCTTGCGGGGCTTAATATGTCTTAATTCATTTCCAGAAAAGAATTAACTAAAAATGATTTGGATTAACATTTTCCACTGTTAAGGTAAAGGTATGAATTCTGTATTGGATAAAATGATTCTGGGGCTTCCTTGGTGGCACAGTGGTTAAGAATCCGCCTGCCAATGCAGAGGACATGGGTTCGAGCCCTGGTCCGGGAAGATCCCACATGCCGTGGAACAGCTAAGCCTGTGCGCCACAACTGCTGAGCCTGTGCTTTAGAGCCCGCGCGCCACAGCTGCTGAAGCTCACGTGCCTAGAGCCTCTGCTCCACAACAAGAGAAGCGACCACAGTGAGAAGCCCGCGCACCAGAGTGAAAGTAGCCTACGCTCTCCGCAACTAGAGAAAAGCCCGTGTGCAGCAATGAAGACCCAACACAGCCAAAAATAAAATAACTAAAATGAATAAATTAAAAAAAAGATTCTGTTCAGAAACACATACTAGTGAGTTAGTTGTGCAAGTGGGTGCTAGTTCTGAGCAGGGTGATCATAAGCCCAGTTTGCTTGAGACAGTCCTTTGAATGCCTGCTATCCTGCCTTAATTCTTTTTAGCACCTGTGTATTTGTTTGTTATTGTTCCCAGGAAAATTATTGCAAATTTATTGGTTTAAGACAACACAAATTTTTAATTATATAGTTGTATAGTTCAGAAGTCCAATATAGGTCTCCCCAGGCTAAAATCAAGGTGTCAGAGAATCTGTTTCCTGTTCTTTCAGTTTGTTGGCAAAATTCAGTTCCTTGTGGTTGTAGGACCTAGGTCTCCATTTCCTTGTTGCCGATACACCTCGAGCCCTTTCCAGCTTCTTTGGGAGCTACATTTTGGCTCATGGCCCCCTTCCTCCAGTTTCAAAGCCAGCAGCAGCAGTTTGAATCCTTCTGATTTGCACCGCTCTGACCCTTCTTCTCTCATAGCATCTTTCCTCTGACTCATGTGATTAGATTCAGCTCAACAGGATAATCTAGGATAATCCCTCCAGCTCAAGGTTCATAACCGTAATCACATCTTCAAAGGCCCTTTTGCCTTGTAAGTTAACATATTCACAGGTTCTAGGGATTAAGACATGAGCATCTCTGGGGGAGTTGGTGAATTATTCTGCCTCTGATGCACCTTTTCACTCTTAGGAATGTCCTGGTTTGGCTGCTAAATTACATGGTCATCCAATTTGAGTAGCCAGTTGAATTATTTAAAACACGAATAAAAACCAAAGCTCAGCTTTCTTCCTCCCTCTCTTTTAAATTTATGTTTCAGTTCTTTCCTTTTCTGTTCCCTCTCCTGCGTCCCTTTGACACCTTTGCAAAGGTTCTGAATCGTTTTCCTGGCTGACTTGTCAGAAGTCAGCAAGGAGGAAGTGTACGTCATTTCTTTTTTGCCCATTAGTTATGGATAAAGGAGCCACACGTTTTATGGTGTGAGGGCTTCCATCATTCTTTTAGTCTTTTGCCTTTGAAGCCTGCCATTCTCATGTACCTCAGTGTTCAGTGACAGTGTAACTGGCGAATCTTGAGGTTGTAGCGTCTAAATGTGAGCTGCTACTAGTGCTTAACGCTATCCTTAGACTGTTGCATGGGGAGCGGAGGAATTAAGACAGGCTTTTCTTCCCCCTCTACCTTTAGACTTTATTTTGTACCAGAGAGGTCACTGGGCATTGCATTCATTTAAATAGCTGCTGATTTTTTTCAGAGGGGGTGGTTTTATACTCTAGAAACAATTTTACGAGTACAGCTGCCTTTTTAAATAAAGTAAGTACTTGAATGTTTTTGTTTCACATTTTTGCAAATTTTAATTTATTCAATTACACTACATTAATTGAAGAAAACAATTGTGTATTTTATGTGTGTCTGAAGACCAAATTGCCATTTATGTCTATTCTTCAACTTAAATGTGTAATCTGGAATTTTTCCCAAAGCAATTGGGAAAAATACTATTTTGTATTTAGATAGATTTATTTGTTCCTTGGACAATCTAAAAAAAAAGACCAATTTATGATTTTTAACCCTATATCTTAATAAGCTAAGCAGATATTGGATACATGCTAATTTATAGATACTTGAGTCCTTAATTTAGTAGTGAATCCATCAGAGTTTAGATTTAGTTAAGTAACACCTAAGATATAAAACCTGTGCTACATATCTCTAAAGTTAATTTTTTTCTTTTCAGTTTACAATGCCAGTTTTACACTCCATTTGCTGTCAGTGGAAATGTAGGTGGCAGACACAGCACATATTTATCATCACCGAGTTCACTATATCATACAGGAAAAGCACATTAATATGCCGTACAGAAAGCCTAACACACATAAACAACCACTTAGCATTTTTAAGAACATATCTGACTTATTGATTAGCTTAAATATCTTTCAGTCGAGCGTGACACCCACGTGGAGTGCATGCATTCACGTACTTATCTCGGAGCAAGTGCTGCTTGGACTGATGAATGAGCGTGTCTCTTCTGTATGTATCATGACGAAGATCAAACCTTAGAAAGCTTTTCCCTACCCGTTGGAATCCCTAAATCTTGTCACAATTAAATTATTCTCAGGGTTCTTCAGGTAAAGTGCACTCTGGAAGACAACTTTAAAAAACCCTATTCTACATCTACATTTACGTTTGGTGTTCTGAGCCTCTTTTCCTGAAGTCTGTGCTGCTGTTCTGGGTTCCAGGCCCAGTGGTGGATGCAGTGGGGTATGGGATGTGTCTTCATTTCTGTTTCTCATGAACTCTTATGTTCTTCTATAAACTCTACCCTGTAAATTAGCCTCAAAATGTGCGTGTATGTTTTAAAAATATGTACAATACCTGTTAGGTTTTTTTCTCATTGGAATACTTCATCGAAATTAGGAAATATCAAAATATAATATCTAGTTTACATAGATAACTGACCTAAACCTCAGAGAACGAAATAAAGAAATAAGAAATAATATAGATGTGAAAAAATGGGGGGGGGGAGAAATGCAATTTATATAAGGGATAAAGAACAGATGAGTAAATTTTTGCTTTTGACTTTTATGGGAATTTATGTGCATTTGAGAATTGGGACATTTTAAAAGAAAAATGTCCTAGCTTTTTCTTTTAGCAAAGCAATACAGTAGGAAGTAACGTATTTAAAAGTTTTATGGTTTCCTCAGGTACTCAGTTTATTTTCTAATATTTTCTCTCTCTAAAACAAAAAGAAAAACAGAATATTTACAAATTATGGTTTCTTGTGTACTTTCTACAACCCTGCTTGGGGGAGGTACTGTGAGCTCTCTCTCTGTGGACACTGTTCTCTCTCTGTGGACACTGTGCCCTTCTTCTTCCTCTAGTCATTCCTTCTGGGCTGAACTGTCTAATGACGCCAGTCAATCCATTTCATTTTATCTTAGTTAATTTCCACACGTATATTTATAGAATTTGTTAAATAGTGTGGTATAATCTTCAGTCTCTGTTTTCTACTCATGCTTTCCCTTCCTTTTCCATATTTGTGCTATCACATCTTCATAGTGCACTCTAAAATCTGTAGTTTGGGATTGACATGTACTCACTGCTATATTTAAAATGGATAACCAACAAGGACCTACTGTATAGCACAGGGAACTCTGCTCAATATTATGTAACAATCTAAATGGGAAAATTTGAAAAAGAATAGATATATGTATATTTATAACTGAATCACTTTGCTGTACACCTGAAACTAACACAACATTGTTTATCACCTATACTCCAATATAAAATAAAAAGTTAAAATAAAATCAAATCTGTAGCTCTGCGTTCGACCACATTCTCAGGTTTCCATCTCTCCGTTTCCTACTATTTTGAATACTTTGCTTCCCAACATGGTGAATGTTTGGGAGAACTGAAAGCATCATTTTGCCCCTAACCTTTTTTTTTTTTTACCCCCAGAAAAATTTAGCTGTTCTTAGCTTCCCTCCCATTATCCTTTAGGGTCTTTATCTTGGACCTAGGAATTCATTGTCTCCATCTCCCTTACCCATCATATCTAACTAGTTTATAGTCTTAGTAGTTTTTGCTCCTGTCAGTTCCTTACCATTCTCAAAAGCCAGCCTCATCCACTCCTTTACAGCCTTATTCCTAGAATACTACAGAAGTTTTTGCTCTCCTCAGATCTGAAGTATTTGATATCCTTTCTATCCTCAAATCCATCCCATACATTGTCAGATTAATCTTCCTAAAACATTGCTTTTACTCTGTTATTCTTCTGCTTAGGAACCTTTAATGGCCCCACTTTGTTTATAGATTGAAATTTGGAATCTCTATCCTGATTTTGTTAGGGATTTCATATTTTTTTTAATTGAAGTATAGTTGGTTTATAGTGTCATGTTAGTTACAGGTGTACAGCATAGTGATTCAGTTTACATATATGCTTATATGTTTGTATATTTTTTTTCCAGATTCTTTTCCTTAATAGGTTACTACAAAATATTGAGTCCAGCCTGATTTTCAAGGTACTTTCGTAAAGTTGTCCTACTTTACTGTTTAGCCTTATCTTCCACTAGTGAGTAGCAAAAGTTCTCCCGTTTCTGTCAAGATGGTCCCAGCGTACTGAGAACTTTCCTGCTTTTGCATATCCTTCCTCACTTCACAATACTTTTAATCTTCTTCTTGCCCTGTGACGTCCTTCGTATTTTCTTCTTAACATGCTCATCTAAAGCTTACCTGCTGTTTTCCTAACTTGGAGCTCATGTCCTGTACGCTCCGTGAAATCTTTCTGAACAATATGGTCTACTGTAATCTCACCCTCTTCTGAACTCCTGTTTTTTTTTTTTTTTTTTTTTTTTTTAATTTATTTATTTTTGGCTGTGTTGGGTCTTCGTTTCTGTGCGAGGGCTTTCTCCAGTTGGGGCGAGCGGGGGCCACTCTTCATCGCGGTGCGCGGGCCTCTCACTGTCGCGGCCTCTCCCGTTGCGGAGCACAGGCTCCAGACGCGCAGGCTCAGTAGTTGTGGCTCACGGGCCCAGTTGCTCCGCGGCATGTGGGATCTTCCCAGACCAGGGCTCAAACCCGTGTCCCCTGCATTGGCAAGCGGACTCTCAACCACTGCGCCACCAGGGAAGCCCTGAGCTCCTGTTTTGATTTTTGCCTCTCACAAGGCACTTTCTGTTTAGTGTTTTGCACTAGTACTTGTTTGTAGTTGGGTCTAGAGTCTGTATTGTTAACTGGATTTTAAGTGTCAAGAGATCAGGAACCATGTTATACTTCTTTAGATCTCGCTTATGGACTAAGTATCATTCATTACAAATCTCAGATGATACATTGATATTTGCTCACTCATTATTTCCATAAATATTGATTACCTATACCCAGGCACTATTGATTATGAGTTAAACAAAAGAAGTAAGGACCCTATATTCATGGACCTTACATTCTAGAAGGGAGAGATAAATATTCTCCAGCAAATTTAACAGTGTCTGTTTAATCACAGTTGGGGAATGTGGTTTACTACTTTTTTGACAAGGGAAAAACCCAAGAATTGCTTTCTTTTTTTCTCTGCTGTCATCGGTATGTATAATTTTTAAAAATAAATTTTGATAGAGTAAATTACTCTTGAAGTCACAGGTTTTCAAATGGTAAAACAATTGTTTTCTTTTAAATATACATAATACTGATATGCTCTAAGTCTAAATTCAGTAGACAAAATAATGGAAAGTATGATTCATATATTTTTGACATTTAAACAATTATAGTAAATTTGTATATCATTTATATGATAGGTAACCTGATGTGAAATAATTAAAAGGTAGTGAAAATATTTTTAAAAGGAAGTTTCCCTAAACTCAAATCTATGAAAAGTTTTTATTTAATATGCTAAAGCTCTCTTTTATAGAAGAATAAAATGAGATTAAAATTAAGTAATTAGATACATGATTATTTTAGCTTTAAGTGTTTCTTCCAATGGCTCGAACAACATCATTTGTTTCATAGGTATGGTTTTTTGAGATTGTAATAACCACGGAAAGTTAATGTTGAAAGAATGGCAAAGTATGCTGTGAAACGAAAAATTATTGTATTTGCAAATGTAAAATCATAATTTACATAAATGTTATAGTTAGGCACATTATGAATGTAAATATGCGTTCTCTATTCTCAGTCCTGTAATGCCATTCTTTGTCCAGTGGGAGATGAAGAGTGATGTTGAGACTGCTGTTTAACCTATTATAACAGCTTTAAAAAAATTAAATCGCGTTGATGTAAATATGAGGAGGGGAAAGAGTATTTATCTCCATTAAGTGACATAAAAAGCCGTGGTAAGAGTAACAGGCAGTGGGTGTGCATTAAGCGGTGGAATCCCTAAATGCAGATGCTAATTATAAGCACAAGGACAGTTGCCTCCCACATACGTAACTGCTGTATATTTTCTTTAGTTAGAGTATAATTCAGGCTTCTTGAAGTGCTGAATATGGCTTTTATTTTTTCACTTCCCCTTAGCATATATATTTAAAAAAAAAAAACCAATAAAAGCACTTTTGCTGAACTGTGATTTTGATGGATATAGGTGGAATATTAAACCAAATGCTGTAAAGATAATTCACATGATTTGCTCTTGGATGGTGTTCATTGAGTGCCTTACTTGCTTCCCGCTATTGAAAAACAAATGTTTAGCAGTAAGGTTAAAATTATTTAAACATATTTGAGCACAGTTTACTTTGCTGTTGTGTACCAAGGACTTTAATTTAAGGCTTAGATTATGAAAAGATGTATTAGTACAGACATTAAGAGTATGTTTGTTTAGATTATTATAGTCTTTAAAACTTATTTTGGTGATGGTCTCTGGCATCATGTCTTGAAAGTGATATATTGCTTCTTCATCATCAGTTTTGACATTTTTTAAGTAATCTGAGAAAAAGGAATTTCCTTTGCATATTTTACAGTCCCTTTCAATGATGATTTTGTAATGTATTCTTCAACTGTTGAAAGGTATATAGTACAGAAACCCTGTTCTTAGAAGGTAGCTGGCTTTTAAGTGTAGAATAGCAGGGAAAGTGTTACAGACTTAAATTATTTTTAAAACTTTGTTTTTAGAAACAGGAGTACAAAAAACCCCTTTGTAATCTTGCCACTTTTTTATTCTTAGGTATGCTTTTTCTTTAGCTTTTAGTAACTTGTAATTTAAGATCACAGTTATTAGGTAGGTGTATTTCTGCATTTTATATATCGCTCCCAGATGCTACAGTATTAGTTTTTATCACTGCATATTTTATGAAATGTCAGCCTTCTGTTGGCTGTTCACGCAGCATTGTTAGTGATCAAAAAGACACAACACGAAGGAGAGGAATCTAAACAGTTGACTTATCTTTGTCCTTCACTGTGACAAAAATACTATAAAATTACTTTATTATAAAAAGTCAGGTAAAGGCATCATTTAACATGCAGGGAAAGGATAAATGTCTTTGTTTTTTAGTGAAATAAAATCTTAAAATGTTTAATATCAAGAAATACAGTTATAAAGAGAAATAATATCTAATTGTGCTAAGTTTGCCTTTGTAAGGAACCAGGGTGATATGTTGCGTGTGATGTGGTGGCAATGCTATCCCTAGAAAAAGCCCCACGATTTTTGACAACACAAGAGGTGACACAGTTTGAACTCTTAATTTTTGTCACTCAAAGTACATTCTAGAAAAGTGGGTATTAGTTTTAGTGTGTGCATTAAGTTGTATGTGATCTGGTTTATTATTTTCTTGAATTGACTTACTTTGTAGTTTAAAACTTTATTCCATAGATTTAAAAATTCTTTTTTCTCTAATTCAGTGATTTCAATGTCAAGATAAAAGTATAGAATGGGAAGAAATTTTCAAAGCCGGAAAGAAAATCTGTTACGAATAAAAATCTTGAATGATTTTGATCAGCTGTTGTGTATGCCCACCACAGCAGTTGGTTCAATCAATTTTATGTTTTGGGATGGTTTTATTAAAATGAGCTGCTGCTTTCAGTAAATCATTGAGAAAGATGCTGGCTTTATACATTGTCTTTTGGGTGGAAGCATGGCAATAATAGTTTCTCTTTGCAGCCTTGTAAGTCACTATTGGTGGAGACAATTCCTGATCACCATAGATGTCAAGGCGTTTTTGTGTCACTGGTGTGGGCATTAGACTAAGAAATGATTTTTGTATAAATACATGCACTTTCACGGCAATCTGTAGGAAACTGCAGTTTCTAAAGAAAAATAATTGTTAGCAGATAATAATGATTTTAATATCTTCTTTTTATTGCACACAGTTTCAGTTTTTATAAATGATTGAAAGCTTCATTGTTTTCATTTGGGAGAATTAGACTTCTGAAAAGCAGTTTGAAGGACAGCCATTGGATACTTATAAGTTAGCGGCCTCTTTTTTGTCACAAGGTGCCCGGAACACTCCCCCAGAGTGAGGTCCCTAGTTCGACAGCATTGGTGTTACCTGTGAACTTGCTGCACATGCAGAATATTGGGCCCAACCCCATGCCTACTGAATCAGAATCTGCATTCTGATCAACAGGTAACTTGTATACCTGTATACCAGGTAACTTGTATACACATTAAAATTTGAGAAGCACTGCTGTAATGTTTCTCAGCCAAAACCTCTCGTTTGCTCTGCATGTGTGTGTTGTAATTGTGGGATGCTGATTGCATTTGGTCATCTGCAGTTCAAGAGTTGGAGGAGGCAATAGGAAGTTCACATCAGAATTTTCGTGGGACCCTGAAGTAGGCAAGTATTTGATGTAGAACTCCAGGGTTTTGGTCGTTAACTAATTACAATTAGAATCAGTTGCTACTTTGTATAGATATTATAGGTGGGAAGCTTCACGTGACTCTGTTAATGTTAAGCAGTTGGTTTCTTTTTTCTTTTTTTCCAATTAGTTATTTTATTTTTGGCTGCATTGGATCTTCATTGCTGCATGCGGGCTTTTCTCTAGGCGAGCGGGGGCTACTCTTCGTTGCGGTGCATGGGCTTCTCATTGCAGTGGCTTCTCTTGTTGCGGAGCACGGGCTCTAGGTGCGCGGGCTTCAGTAGTTGTGGCACGTGGGCTCAGTAGTTGTGGTTCGTGGGCTCTAGAGCTAGGCTCAGTAGTTGTGGTGCACGGGCTTACTTGCTTCCCGGCATGTGGGATCTTCCCGGACCAGGGCTTGAACCCCTGTCCCCTGCATTGGCAGGCGGATTCTTAACCACTGAGCCACCAGGGAAGCCCCTCTTTTGGTTTTTAAGTGTCTTAGCAAGTTCCAGATATTCTGATGTGTTCTCCCAGCAGTAGTGTAGTCAGCGTTTCCAAAGTATATTCTGTGGTTTGTTTTTCCCAGGAGATGCTCTGAGTAGAAAGAGCCCCATGGTCAAGTAAGTTTGGAAAGCACCGTATATTTTGTTCCTCTCTAGGATAATCACAATATACATTGGTTTATATTAAAAGATCTGAGAACCTGGGGTAGCTTAACTCAATTTAGCATTTTCCAAATTTACTTGACCGTGGCGTCCGGCATCCTTTTCTTTTTCTTTTTCTTTTTTTTTTTTTTTAAAAACACAGTGATTCTTATCTTTTCTTTAGCAGATGCACACGCTGGCTTCTTTCCAGTATTTATTTTTCTTAATCAAAATAAGAGATAAGGACAACTTTTGAAATTGCTGTGATGTTATGCCACATAAAACATACTTTCCAATATTGTTATTTATAATAAGTGCGAAAGGTATTGGTACAGCCCTTGTGTGCTGAAGGGATTGAGCATGGCAGACATTTCCAGAGCTGGAATAACTGAGAAAGCATCTTCCAGAAAGTGAATGTTGACTAGATCTCAGTCAGATTTGGTGGGCAAATGGACGGGAGGAAATTGAGCATTCCCAATATTTGCTAGAATGAGGAAAGCCATGAGCGAGCGATGAAACCAGTTAAACATTTCAGCTCAATGAATGGTTACTGAAATCCCAAATATAGAGTAAGGTTTATACTTGACCTTGGGCATACAATAGTAAGAAAGAGTCAGTTCTGCCCTCCAGGTGCCTGTTGGAGTAGGTAAAGTATAGCCCAGTAAATGTATGAGAGCTAAAATCCAGGATTTTCCAGCTAAAATAGGATTTTCCCAGGGGATTTGTAAGAAGTAAAGTTGGCCAGTGTACTGTATGCTGGAGAGCCTGAGGCACGATGCAATTGTAGTGATAGGGGCCTGCAGTTAGGGGAACAGAGGAAAGAAAATTAGGAGAGAAGAGCAGAGGTAAGATAGGGCAGACCAAACAACCTTGGAAATCTTAGAGCTAAAGGTGCCGGTAAGTCTTAAATGCAATGTGTTTTGATAGTTAAAATCAGTGCTAGACTCTGAAGTAAGATGGAGTGGGCTCACCTCCTGATGACTTCACATCCTGGGGCCTCATTCTCTTCAACTTAACGTGGGATTAATATGGTAGGAAAAATGGCAAGTGGATGGCTTAAAAAATACTTTTTAAAAAAACTTTAATTAAATTAAAAATACTTTAATCTGTACCCAGATTCACCTACTGTTAACATTTTACCTCATTTATCAGTTGGGTGTGTCTCCTCCCTTTTTCCCTCGAGAGAGAGACACACACACACACACACACACACACACACACTTTTTTCCCCCTGAACTTTGAGCAGAGATTGCATTTATGCCTGAAAGTATGTCAATGTGTATTTCTTAGTAGGGATGTTCTCTTCTTCCATATCTATAGTACAATAACCAGCTTCAGTAAATTTAGTATAATACTTATATCTAATCTGTTGTCCATATTCCATATTCGTCACATGATGCAATAACATTCCTTATATAAGCATTTTCTCCCTTCAGTAAGAATTAAGTCTAGGACCAGCTAATGCATTTAGCTGTCATGTCTCTTTTGCCTTCTTTAATTTGAAATGGTCACACAGCCTTTCTTTGTCTCTTATGACATTGACATTTTTGAATGATGCAGTCCTTCATTTGTCTGTCTGTCTGCCTGTCACTCCTCATTTGGGATTGTCTGCTGTTTCCTCGTGATTAGATTCAGGTTCTCTGTTCAACCAGAAAACTACATAAATAATGATGTATCCTTCTCGGGATATCTCATGTGGAGGCACGTTGAGAATGTGAATTGTGATCATTCGGTCAGAGTGTTATCAGATTTCTCCACTGTAGAGCTAGTTTTTTTTTTCTTCTTCTTGGAAGTGTAATAAGCAGTCAGTGGGGAAACACTTCAAGATCATGCAAATATCCTGCTCCTCATCAAAATTTCCACCTAGATGTAGCACCTGTTGATGATTCTTGCCTGGTACAGTTTTTTCTATAAAGGTTGCAAACTGCTGACTTTCCAATTCCAGCCTCCCTTCCAGTCAGCATCAGTGTTCTGCTGTAAGCAGAAACCATTCTGATTGACTGATTGATCGACTTATTCATTCAGTCATTTATCATTGGTATGAGCTCATGGATATCTGTTCTTTTCAATGATTTGTAATTCATTACTTAATTATTTTGATGCCCAAATTGTCCAGGTTTGGTTAGTAGAAGTGCATGGCATTCCCCCATAAGATTTTTGAGTGCTTCCTTACTTTCTGGCAAAGCAAGTGGTCATAGACTTATCTCTGATCTCTTCTGCCCTGGCGGCTCTTGGCAGCCATTTCTCTGAAGAGCTCTGATTGTTTGTTTTTTTTTTAAATTAATTAATTAATTACTTACTTTGTTTATTTACTTTTTTTTTTTTTTATTATTTTGGCTGTGCCGGGTCTTAGTTGCGGCATGCAGGATCTGCTTCCCAGACCAGGGATCAAACCCTGGCCCCCTGCATTGGGAGTGCGGAGCCTTACACACTGGACCACTGGGGGAGTCCCGAGCTCTGATTGTTGTAAGTGGGGGAATGGTATTAGTGTTCTCCTTGCTAGTGGACTGTGCTCATCACTGTGGGGTCTTGGCCTTTAGGCCCTTTTAGAGGAGAGAGCGCTAGGAAGTAAGTACGGGTGTATGTATGTATACACATTTACATTGATACATAAATGTATGCAGACATGCATACTGGGAAACACACATATTCACATTTTAGAAATCTTAGTTCACACCAGTATCTCTATTTCTAATCCGTCTCCACAGGGTTCTTTCTTGTTTTCCACTTTTCCATATTTATGTGTCCCTTCTTTCACAGTGACAGTATTGGCTTCCAACAGCATCAACACATTAACTTATTTGTACAACTCCATAACATAACAGATCTAAAATAGTTTCAGAATTGGTTCATTATACCACTAGAACAAACACCCTTACCAAAAACTTTACCCGTTCAAGGTTTGTTTGAAGTTCTCCATCCTCACGCCACCCAATTCTGTGAGTATATATAATCAAATGCTGTACTCATAATTACTTGGATTTCTTCTTTCTTTATAATCCGTGTGGATACGGTAAGTGTGGATACGGTAAAATACAGTTGAGTGCACTCATTTTAGTTTTCTTTCAGCTTCACATCCTTGTTGACTTAATTTTTTGAATATGTAGAAAATGATTTACTTTTCCAAAAAATAAAATTGTATGAAAAGGTCTTTCCATGTTTCCCATTTACTCCATCCTTTATAGGTAAACAGCGTTACTGTTTTTTAGTTCATCCTTCCTTTTATAAAGATAAGCAGATAATTTTTCCTACATTTTTTAATTTCCCCTTTCTTATTAAAAGTGTAGTGTACTATATATGTTCTTCTGCAGTTTGCTATTTTTCATTTTTCAATATCTCTTGGAAATCACTTCATATCAGTTTATAGAGATTTCTCATTCATTTTTACAGATACTACTTTATTTTGTGTATGTACCATGGTTTATTCAACCAATGTCTTACACATGGGTATTGAAGTAATTTCCAGTATTTTGCAATTGAAAATAATACTGTGATGAATATCCTTGTGTATATGCATTTTCATATTGTTGCACGTTTATCTTCAGGGTAAATTCCTGGAAGTGGGCTCACTGGTTCAAAGAGTAAATGCTTATGTAGTTTAATGAGATATTGCCCAGTTCCTTTGCATAGGGTTGTACCATTTTGTGTTTCCATTAGGAGTGTCTGGGAGTGCCTGTTTCCCCACAGCCTTGCCCACAGAGTGTACTGTGAACGTTTTGAATTTTTCCCAATCTGATAGGTGAGAAATGCTATCTCAGTGTACATTTAATTTGCATTTCATCTTATTATGAGTGGAGCTGAATGTCTTTTCGTCTGTTTAAAAGCCACTTTCTAGGGACTTCCCTGGTGGCACAGTGGTTAAGAATCCGCCTGCCAATGCAGGGGACATGGGTTCAAGCCCTGATCCAGGAAGATCCCACATGCCGTGGAGCATCTAAGCCCGTGTGCTACAACTACTGAGCCTGTGCTCTAGGGCCTGCAAGCCACAACTACTGAAGCCTGCGCACCTAGAGCCCGTGCTCTGCAACAAGAGAAACCACTGCAATGTGAAGCCCGCGCACCTCAACGAAGAGTAGCCCCCGCTCTCCGCAGCTAGAGAAAGCCCGCATGCAGCAACGAAGACCCAACACAGACAAAAATAAATTTAAAAAAAGCCACTTTCTATAGGACATTTTGTCCTTTCGAAAGTTGTTTGTAATGATATTAACCATCTATCAGTGAGTTATAGTGTAAATGTTTTCTTCCAGTTTGTCATATCTCTTTTGATTTTGCTTCTGGTATTTTTGTCATGTATAAGTTTTGTATTTGTATTTTAGTTCTAATTAGAAAGACTTTTCTTTTATAATTCCCAGGTCATAGGAGGAATTCAACTTATAAAACAGTACTTGTATAGTTTCATTTTTTACACTTAAATCTCCGATCCATTTAGAGTTTATTTTTGTGTATGGTGTGAGAAACAAATCAAGTTTTTGTCTTCTTTTTCTTTTCCCCAAATGTCTATCAATTTGTTAAAAAGCCCACTCTTGTACCAGTGTTTTGGGATGTCACTTTATCGTAGCTAAATCTATTTTTGGACTTTGTGTTCCGTTTCATTGGTCTGTCTCTTCAGCAGTGCCACACTGTTTTAAGTATAGAGGCTTTGTAGTATGTTTTAATGAGAGTCATTCCCTCCCCCGCCATATCTGTTCCTTTTCAGTGTTTCCTAGCTTTTCCTGAACTTTTCTTTGCCACTTGAACTTCAATATCAAATTGTCTAGCGCAAGTTAAATTTGTAAATATATGACATGTTGATGTTGAGATGTCCTAACCAAGGACAAAGTGTTTCTTTTCTGTTGTTTAGGCCTACTTTTGTGTCTTTGAAGAGTGTTTATTCTTCTTCATGTAGGTTTTGAACATAGTTCTGTTTATTCCTAAATATTTAATTGTTTTTATTACTATTTTAAATGGGACTTTCTCATTCATTAGATATCCTCTCTGGTTTTATTTGTATATGTGAGTGATTTTTGCATGTTTATTTTATATCCTGCTACCTTGCTGAATTCTTTTGTTTTTTGAGTTTCATCATTGATTTTCTAGGGTTTTCCAGCTCGTCTGCTTCAGGTCATCTGCAAATAGCTTTGTTTCTTCTTTTCTAATTCTTATTTTTTACATTTCTAATGGTTTTCTCTAGTCTGATTTCGGTGACTAATACGTCCAGAAGAAAAGTAATAGTGGTCATGGTGGGCATTCTTGCCTGTTTTTGACCTTGGTAGGAATGAATGTTGCATTGAGAGCTATCAGTGGGAGAAAATAATGCACTGTTCCAAGAGCTTTAGAGGCACTCTGTGTATTTACATGTGTATTTATGTGTATTATTATATATCATTCTCTGTAATATCTCTCTTCCCTTTCATAGCCAAGTGTTTTGAAGGAGTTGTCTCTACCTGGCAACTTTTCACCTTCATTTCCTCACCTCCCACTCTCACTCCAGCAACTCCACTCTGGTTTCTCCATTGTGAAAACTAAAGCCACCTTTTAAGACCTCTGTGTTGTTAAATCTCATGGGATTTTCTTTCCCCTTTTCTTTGTCTTACTTTCTTCCTTTTCCTCTCAGTAGCATTCAACATTGCAGAGCATGCCTTCTTCTAACTGTGCTTTTCCTCCTTAGCTTCTATAAAATCACATTCTTCTGCTTATTCCTTTTCAGTCTTCTAGCTCTTCTTTCTCTACTTGGCTTCTAATGGCATGTTCTAGGCCTCTTCTTTTAAAATTCTATCTTCTTTTTGAACTTTATGTATATTAGCTTTCTAAGCAAACCTATGGCAAATTTTCATTACAGTTATAAATAAATATAAATATTATTACAGTTAGAGTGACATTGCTAGTCTACACCTGTCTTCTGAGATCAAGATCTACATGTCCACCTGCCTATCTGGTATCTGTTTCCACTTTGAGATGTCAAATCACTTCACAGTGTAAGTTCTAACCCCTCTCTCAAATGCCTCCAGTTTTATTTAAGTGACTAGTGTCATTATATATCTTATTGTAAAAGCTGGAAATATGAGTAATTTTCATGATCTTTCTTATTCACTCATCACATTTATCCACTGCAATATCAGGTTGTATTGCTTCTCTTTCTACTCTCTAGTTTTCTCCAGCCCAAAGGAAAGGGAGACCCAGACAGAAGAATCATCACGAGTAAAGAATAGAGACATTATATTTGGTAGAATACATAGAGAGTGGAGACATACAAGTAACATTAGAAGTAACTAACAGCCACGTTGTCGAGGATACTGATTGTAAGGGTATGGAATTTGTGTGGCTATTGGATGCTCATAGGTAAACGAGATGATCAGTTTACTTTTGCAGCACTTAGTAACATTGAGAAAAAGGGAGAAGGACTGCAGATGGGAGACTAGTTAGGAAGCTAGCAGCTTTCGGAGCTTTGTTAAGAGATGTTAAGTGCTTATATTAGGACATGACATTGGGGAATAAAAAGAGACAAATTTGGTTGATACCACAATGTTATTCAGTAAGATATGATAACAAAGTGGATCTAAAGGTACGAAAGAGAATTATTGAAGACTCAGGATTTTCTTACAAAGCGAAGCAGGTGAGCAGAAAGTTTTAGAGAAAGATAATGAGTTCTGCATTTGATAAATTGTCTATAAGGTGCTGATATGGATTATCAGGTAGAGACATTTAGGGAATGATTGGATGTGGTGAGTTGGTTTCTTCTTCAGTGTTGGCTACATCTGATAGTGTGGTGACTGTCCAGAGCAGTGCAGAGATGTCATTTGAGCCAATATCCAACCAACTGGCAGTGTCTACTTTGGGTGTTACGTACATGCCAGCTGTGGCCTAGTTCTTGAGATCCAGGCCAGGACCAGAGACATGAGGACAGAAAATGTTAGTTGAAGGCATGAAATTTGAATGAGGCTGCTAAGCCAAAAGAGGGGCGGGGGAGAGGGTGAAACGAGGAAGAAATCAGCCAAAGAAAGATCTTGGAGAACCTCCTATATGTTCATAAGGTGGCAGCATCAGAAAAAGGGTTAGAAACTGATGGGTCTATTGTTGGAAAAAAAATTATATAAACAAGGGAAAGAGAATTTTAGGAAGGAGATCTTAGTTGTTAGGGCTATAGAGAAATCAACGAGTATAAGGACGTGGGAAAGGACATTACATTTGGAGCTTGAGAGTACAATTTCAGTAACTTGGAAAGGGCAGGAGTTATATAAAAAGGGTTTTGTACTTCTCCAAAGATATTGTTGATGAAAATGTCCCATAAGCAAAATAGGGAGAGTTTTTGAAAAGTTAAATAGGCAAGTAATGCTAGTATTTTGCTAGGCTTTGAAAAAGTTTGTAAAATGTAAAATAAGTGACAATTTAAAAAATCCATCATGAATTGGAAACTGAATCAGCGATAGGAAATGAAAAGTATGGTGAGTAGGTCCTTTTAAATGGAGTGGTATATGTAAGCAGCAGGAACCCTCTGGAAGCATGCAGTGAAACATTCCAGATTTTCACATGGTACTCAAGATGTAGGAAGCAGGATGCTGGTAAAGCAAATGGTGAGGAATAAGTGCGGGAATACCACTGCAGGCTGCAGGCGGGCAGGGGCCTGGCAAAGGGGCTCTCATTTTTGTCAGCCGCAAAGTGATATTTTAAGTAAATTGGGTTATGTTTTACGAAGAATAATGAGTTGTGACTGGTTTATTCTGATATAGGAAAGAAATGGGATATATCGGAGATAGAGTATACCTAGAAATACTGGCCTACTCTGATGATCTGGCCAAAAGCGGCCACTAAAAGGGTATTTTAATTATAGAAGCAATTTGGTGTAAGAATAGAAAGAGATGAAAATGTAACAGGATCTGAGAAAGGAGGTACATTATCTCATTGTTATCAAACTTTAGCACTTAATACATTGTGTAGTTCTGGTTGGTGACTCTTAAGTAAGACTCAACTCTCTATAGACACCAAAAAGGAAAGAGATAATCATGGATTAGGGAAAGTGGACACGTTAAATCAAAATTGGAAACCTTATATCCAGCAAACTTTCAGAATTTTCCTATTAAATCTAATAAAGTGTCTTTAAAATCCCCTTGGATGTCTTCAGTTGACTATCATAACTGAAAAAATGACAACTTTGTTTCTTTTTTTATTCATTTTGCCTTTTATTTTTTATCTTAATGTGCTGTCTTGGAAATTTTAGTACAGTCTCTTATAAAAGTGGTGATGGTGGGCATCTGTCTTACTCTTTTGTAAAGGATAGTGCTTCTGTGTGTCACCACTGTGTATTATGTTTGCTATGGATTTTTGAAAGATGCATTCATTCACTTCATCACTTTAAGGTAGCCTTCTTGTTTTTCTAGTTAAAATTTGTTTTTTGATTTAAAAAATCATGAATGGTGTTGAATATTATCAAAATGTTTCTTTCTGAATCTACTGAAACGTTGCTATAATTTTGTTCCTAATGGGTTGCGTGATATGCAGTGTTTTAATAACAGAAAACCTCTAGTAGACTTCATACATAAAAAGATTGTTAATCTGTTCTCTAAGAAATGAGCAGCCATTTTGCTCCTTGACTACTGTAGGTCCTGTTCTGAATCCTGTGGGTTGATGGTAGCTCTTCAGAAGTCAGCAGGAATGCAACGGAGTTGGGGAGTAAGAGGGTCAGTTATGAATTTGCAGATGTGCTCTACCTTTTTTCCCCTTTAAGCCCAATTTTGGTTTCTTTTTCTTCATACTCTTTGATATCTGTAGGTTTCAAATATGGAAAAGGAAACATTGATAGTTAAGTGCAGGTGTATTAAGTGATTAAGTAGAATGAGTACAGAAAGATTGATAATGTGGATTCTAATTTATACGGACGTGGAGTAAAAGTGTAGGTCATGTTGGAGGGAGGCTGCAGGCCCCACGGGTCATTATGTAAAACTTTAAAATGGATTAAATTTGTATTCCATTTTTATTTACTACTGTTTATGGAGCTTTTAAAATAGTGCACACTAGATGTTATTGAGAAGATATGTTAAGTTGCAGTTTGTATTAATGGGTTATAATAATCTCAATCTAATGATACTCTTTTAAATTGATTGCAAATAATGATGGTTTTAAAAAATAATTACTTTCTAAATCAATAGTTACCTGAATTTTTAGATCACTTTTCTCTGGGATATTATCTGTATCTTACTTTCCAAAAGATAGTCTGGAAAATACCTGATTTTAATCTAACAGCTATAGCAGCTCTTGCATGGTTAATCATTCTCCTCAGTAAAATTAACTGTTGGAGGGGAATTTAATTAAGCCATTTCTTCTCAGTTTTCTCCCTTTTCTTATTATGTTGTGCAGTATAGCCAGAGTTGGAATTTCCCGTTTTATCTGAAGCTACTGGTGTGTATTGGGATCATTCTTTGGGGGCCATGATATGATTTACTAGTTTTGGGTTATTTGTTGTTGTTGTTGTTTTTGTTCACTATAGAAATTACCTGTTTGTCAAAGTGTATGTATGACTTTAAAAAAAGATTTTTAAAATGTGTGAGCTGAACCCTTACAAAGCTTTACTATTGTAAAGTGCTATATTTAACTTTTCTCTTCTGAAGGACATTCTCTCACATTTAATTATATTAAACCAAATATTTCTTATGCTAATTATTTTAACTTCATTTGTATATTCCAAAAATTATGAAATAAATTTTTCCATATAAACTAATAATTACTCATCATAATTTTCCTTATTAAAATGCTATATCAGTCCTTTATCTTATGTTATCATTAATTATAATATTCTCATGTTCCATATATCATAGATAACCAAAGATTTGAGTAAAATAATAAAAATACTTGAGGAAAATTAAACCCTACTAAGAAGCTTATGATTGACTTTATGGGGGCAAGGGCAGGGAGGTGGGCAGTACGGTAGTGATGGAATAAGAGACCCATTTTTCTTGTGTTCTAGTCTATCATAGTTTAGAAGAGGGAGACTGGAAAGATAAATGGGCCTGGGACTAGAGAGCAGGCTTGTATGATTTATCATTATTTTCCAGAATATAATATAGTAGTCACAATAATTTGGTGAATGATCTTCATCTTTGTGTGAAAAAGTCTATTCAGTATCATGAAAGCATCTATTATTACATGCAGCGTAAATATAATTTCTGTATTGCATTATTGGATGTTAACAAAGCCCCCCCCCTGCCCCCCCACCCCATTTTTTTGCTTAACTCACAGAAACCTCACACGATTTGTCTGTCACAATTGAGCGTGTGAATATATACATGTTAATATTTACTGTTGTGCTTCCCCAAAATGATACACACTCTACTGATCTTTCATCACAGAAGTTGATAAAATGAACCTCCACGTATGGTGAACTTTGTTTTCCTACCTGATCACATTTTCTGGTTACTAAAAGACTGTTGTTTTTCCTTTTTAAAAATATTTGGTCCTGTTTTCTGTGCCCAAACAAACTCTTTTGAACATAAATTAACCTTTGTGGGATGATTAAAATGGGCTGTACCTTCAGAAAATCAAAAGTGCTGTTGAGCAGAATTCTAGTTGCTAAAAATGCCAGGTAAAGTAGATATTTTTAGTACATGTAATTCATTTCTGCTAAGACTTGAAGTCTTGAGAATTCTGGAATTTTCTGAGATACATTCTCCTTAGAGTGTTATAATTTGGCTTGTGTATATTTGAATTGTGTGGTGTTGTAAAAGTATATGATATTATGTAACTAATATTTGTTGTAGTTTAAGAGCTTGACTCTTTAAAAAAAAAATCAAGTTAATGAGTCACTCATTCGTGCAGACACACTGAGATTGTTAATTATATGAAGCTGGGAAGGCCGGTCCTTCCAGCAGCTTGAAACGCAGCTCAGCTGCTTTGCGAATAGTTCGTGCTCCGATGAGAGGTTTTGTACAAGAGGAAGGATTAGCCCTGAATGAGAGCTGTCCAGTCTATAGGTGGATGTTTTGGGCATGTGGAAGCCTAAGCTGAACTCAGAATATCATGGCTTAGCAAATTAATAAAGTTATGTTAAGTGGTTTCTAGGCACCAAATCTTGGTTAAATAGAGCTCAAAATAGACTAAGCTACCAAGGGTCAAAATAGAGGAATCGTAGTTTAAAAAAAAATACACCACAGTATGTTTTGAACTTAGTCTTTATTTTTTAAATTCTTATACTTGAGAATTAAACTCTGTTTCCTAAAAATAATTTATATATAACATAATATATACATGACTGAATCTTATTACCATGTGAGCTCTGTTTTCTGGTCAACATTATTCCTTTGTTTTAAGAGCTAGAAAAAATGGCTTAATGTGCAACTTACTGCCTCACTTTAAACATGTTCTGATTGAAGAACTCTTATCAGGTGTCAAAACAAGTCTACCCTCTGGCAAGAGTGATAAGTTCTTCATGAGGAAATTCTGGAATTGCCTTTGGGAAGTATTTTAACAATGTCTTTGGAACTCTTTTTCCAGTTGGTTATGTCAGCTTTGGGTGTGGGTGGAGTAGGCCACAGATCTGAATTTTCTAGAAGTTTTACTATCATTTATTCTTAGTATAATAATTTTCTATTTGAAGACTTATTCTGGGAGTTATCTATCTTCTTGTACTGATACATTTATACTTATGAGGCTCAGGATGTAGTTTGGTATTGTCTGGCCAACTGCACACTGGTTTTAGGGATATTTGAGAAGGAATGCCGTTAAAAATGTCTTTCTCAAGTGCATATGTATGTAGGGCTCTCAAGGATAACATGTTGAAAACTATGTAGGAATTAGCCGTTTAGGAAGTTTAATCTTAAATTAATGCCTGTCACATTGACTGAAGCACAGAGCTTGGCTAGGTATGTTTTCAGAGAGAGCTTTCTTGTTGTACTGAATTCAAGAGATAATGTATTTCAGAGTGAAAATAAGTGAGGGAAAACGATGTCTGAGCTCCAGGAATCACAGATTTCAATGTTATGAGCCCACGGTCCATGGTTATAGGAGGCACAAACTTCATTCCCCGTGGTGGGTTTCCAAGGTACTCCAATGAAATACGGAGATAAAGGAATCACTTTAATTCACTATGTGATTTTGACTTACATTACTCATAGATATACTTGAGGACATTGTGATGGTGTGTAAAGGATCGGCTTGTGGAGTGTCACAGGCCTGAGTTTAAATACCACTTATTAACTGTGTGATGTTAAATAAGTTTACTTAACAATGCCTATAATTTCTTCATCTGTATAAGTGGGATTAATGATAATAATAAAACCTTTGCATCGAGCTGTTATGGGGATTAAATAAATCGACATTTTCTGAAACACAAAGAAGAGTCTTTTAGGACATCCTCCTCGTACCTCCACTCCCACCCCAAGTACCATGGGCTGAGAAATTAATGTCATCAGACGGTGCTCAGAAGGGCAGTTATAAGGTTAAAAGCACATTTTACATATGGGTAGTCTTTAGATAAGGACATTTCTAAATGTTTTCAATGAAAGATAGTAGTATTTCAATGATTATTTAGGCCATGGTGTTTTAAAAGCAGCAGCAGTTTTAGATTAAGTAACCTGGTCTTTCAGGGTTTTTTCCCCTGTCCACAAATGCTGCTCTGGGAGACGGCCTAGTGTTCAGTCACTTACACAACAAGTGGTCCAGTGCACAGGACTGGGAAGGATGTCCTACTAAGGATCAGGGTTACCAGCCTTTTTGAAGGCTTCAACAAGCCTTTTTAAAACTCTCCTTGTAGGGGGTGTGGTAGCTGACTGTCACCTTTCCCTTCATGTAACTTGGACGAGAGAAATAATTGTAAAGATGAACACAGAAGAATTTGAGGATCATTTCTCAAGAGGTTGACTCTGGGTGATTTTTTTTTTTTTAAGTCCCGAGAGTTGGGCGCTTTATTTGGGCTCCTGCCCTTGGAGAGTAATAACCAATTGCCTGAGAGTTCTTGCTTAGTTTCCAGTATCCAAACTGGAAAACATTAATTTAGAAAAATCTTCAGGGCTTCCCTGTGGTGCAGTGGTTAAGAATCCGCCTGCCAATGCGGGGGACACGGGTTCGAGCCCTGGTCCGGGAAGATCCCACATGCCACGGAGCAACTAAGCCCTTGGGCCACAACTACTGAGCCTGCGCTCTAGAGCCCGTGAGCCACAACTACTGAATCCCGCGCACCTAGAGCCCGTGCTCCGCAACAAGAGAAGCCACTGCAATGAGAAGCCCGCACACCACAATGAAGAGTAGCCCCCGCTCACCACAACTAGAGAAAGCCTGCACACAGCAACGAAGACCCAACGCAGCCAAAAATAAAAATAGATAAAATAAATAAATTTATAAAAAAAATCTTCATAACCCATTTTGGTTATAAAACCAAAAGTTTTGGTATACTGTATTTATCATATTTATGATTTTCCTCTTTTCACTTCACAATTTATAATCTTTTAACCTCCTAGAGCATTTTTTCTTATGGGATTTTGAATATTCTTAGTTTTATATATTTTGTTGCAGTATGAGACCATAATAATAATTTTGCTTGGAATCTTTAAATATTTTAAAAATGATTTTGAAGAATACATTCAAAAAGTTATCCTTCTGAGTAGCAAAAAAAAAATGGCATTAGTAACATAAATTAATTGATTGCTGTTTTATTGAATTATTAGACTGAAAGCACTGATACACGTGTGATCTTCCTGTATCTGTTTTGCTGAAGTATTAGTTTCAAACCTACTAAACAAGTAACCTAATGCAAAATTTAAAATTCAGCTGGATAATTTATACCAAGAAGTAGCTCAAAGTGAGATATTATGTGAATTGTAGAGACCACAACTTGGCAAAATTTTTAAAGAGAGTACTCAATTGAAGATACTTCTAGGCTTGAACCAGTGTATTTAGAACTAAGGAGACTTTCTAAAATAAAATGAAATCTCAAAAACTTGAGGAATTAGTGGCGTGATCTAAACTTCATTTTACTCAGTGAATTCAGGTTACTTAATGTTACAAGAGTCAGCAGAATTAAAATTGAGATCATTCATTTGTTACTTCTTTTGTCCTCGACATCCCTTTTGCAGGAGTGCAAGATACTGAGGTAGGCATGTTTATGAAGTGATATGTAGTATGTGCTTTTTCTCTTAATCAGCCTTTTTTCTTATCCCTTTCTCCTCCTATCTTTTAAAAAATTTTTTATTCCCTTCATGGCACAAATAATCTAATCTGCCTACCTGCTAGATTAGAAACCTTGGAAATAAACTAAACTTCTTTCTCTTCTTCCATTTCTGTGTCTGGGTACCACCATTTTTCTCATGTTCTTTTGTCTCTCACTCCTCCATTTCTATAGCCACTGTGCTAGTTCGGTTGTTAGCACTCTATCCCACTACTGGAATTATCTTTCTAAAAGACTCACTAAGTACCCAATAATTGGTTCAGCTATTTTTCTATGCTGCTAATAATTAGCAATATTATCCAGTTTAGGTTTCTTTTATTCTTTTTGAGAAGGGGCTAATAGGCAGTGAGATCAATAAAGGAACAGTAGTTTGGTAGTAAAGTAAGTGATGGGAAAGTCATGAGCCACAAAACAGAAAAAATACATGTGTTAAATAATTGAGTCCTTTGTAGAGCTAACTTATTATCTGTTCTCTTCTGGTTTTAATTACTATTGTGCACGTCTGTTTTCTGAGAACTAAAGCTTCCTCAGAATTCTGGAATAACTTGGGACAGTGACTGCTTTTCATAGGCTTTCCTCCAGTGCAGTCAGCTATGGTTCGAGTTTTCTTTTTGCAATTTGAACAAGATAAATTACAGTTTTTATTGGATAAAAGGTGACAGGCAGGTGATGTTACAAAAAGGCAATAGATTAAAAAAAAAAATGGAACTCTGAAGCAAATGGAATAACATAAGGAGGAGTAGTTAATGAGATGTGGAATAATTTAATAAGCCTGGAACAGAGAATTTAGAATACAAAATAAAATTATGGTAATGCTTAAAGTTTTAGCCTGTTTAATCTAAAATAATTTCTTCAGAAATCTTATTTATTTTCATCTTAGTTACAGGAACACACTTAAAAGAAGGGAATACCTTAATTATAAATATGTTTGTATCCTTGTTGCACTGTGAAGGATGTCTACTTTGAAAAGTCCCATGCCTCATGTCTGCCACAAGAAATGCACAAAAACTAACATATGCTCAAGGGAATTTTTCATCTCTTGGAGTCAGGTTGAATCTGCAGCTTTCTTAAGGAAACCACAGTTCCAGGAATTTTCTAACTTTTCATGAGCATTTAGACTGGTCTCCGAGATTGAAATGGACCTCAGGTGCCCAAAGCAACTCTCAGAAATGACCCAGCCTCTTTTGGTTTATTTAGAGTGATGGAGACTAATCTGTTTCTTATTTGTAAGCGAATTTGAACTTGGTATCAGAGCTTGATCCTAAATGAATCAGGATATAGAGAAGAGAGGCTATGTTGGCATCAAGAGCAAAATTAGAAGATATAATCCTCAAATCACAAGAATTTTTCTCTTCTTTAATTGTGCATACATTGGTTTCTGTTTTGCCTGGAGCTTAGGGTAGTGTGGGATCAAACTTGGTACCAACTATTTGTGAGAAATGAGCATGACTGTTTGAGAGAAAATAATGTCACATACTACTATAAGAATTCTAAGATGAAGAGTGATTTTGGAAGTGAAGGTATGTTTTATTATTAGGACAACCTAGAAGTATTTCATTTACCATAAAAGTCAAAGAAACATACTTAGATTGTGTCAGTGCTTTGGGGATAGTGGCTATATAAAGGTTTATAAAATTAAGGGAAGTTATGAACAGAGTGAGTAACAATCAGGTATATTACACTTATAATTGTCTTTGAATTGAAATGGCATGATACAGTGGTTAAGACCATATGGCCTGTGGGTTAAGATTTCTTGGGTTCAAATCCCAGCTTTACCATTTGTTAGTGATGAGGTCTTGGGCAAGTTAGTGTCCTTAAGTTCTTATTAACTGTTTTGTTTGTTTGTTTTGGTGGGGGTGGGGTGGAGGTAAGGTGGCATCAAATGAGATACTTCATATAGATATCAGTATCATGGTAGAGTATTGATGTTATTGTCACTAAAGTATTTTTTCAAGCAGCTTTGTTATCCTTAGCTTTCTATTCCCTGTCGTGGTCATGTAAGTCATGAGGTTAAAAACAAACAAACCTGAGTGGGTATTTTCTTTGATTCAGAGGAATACAAGGAGACCGTATGTACTAAACTTTAAACTTTTAACTGCTCACATTTAGCTTCGCACATAAGCCTTGAAAGAATAACACCCATCTTGAAATTTCAAAATTAAAAAATTAAATTCCGTTAACCTTGGGTGGAAATTTGGAGTTTTAGAATTCGTCAGAATCTCTTAAGCCTCTGGAATGTTGTTAAGGCAGCCCTGACTCAGTGTGCCCTGCCTGTAGGTCAGGTTAATGGGGGCTGCTGGGGCAGTGACCAGAATGTATACTTCCATAGTGACAATTGTAGTTCATGTAGAAAGTAAGATGGGCGTACTTTAATTTTCTAAGTGATCTGAAGTATCTGGAAATACAGTAGACATTTTCGGTCTTGAATGCTGTTTTGGTACCAGTGTCTGTTAGCATCCAGTGGTATCACTGAGGGTTATATGTAAGCTCTTACTCCATTTTTTTTTTTTTTGATAACTGTTACTGCTTTAGACCCTTTTACATATTTTTAAGATTCTTTACTAATCAACAATATATTTTATTTATCCAGTGGTTAACTTGTGTGACAGAAGTTTCCTTATGAACCATTCATCTCCCTTAAACATTCCTATGTGTTTTGACATGTAAATCCATAAATGACTTAGTTTTAATCACAAGACTAAAATCTGGATTAAGGAAAATCAAATTTGGTAGAGACATTTTATGTATAGTTAAAACTGCTGCTGTTTAGTTATCCCTCTTTCTATAGAAAAGGAACCTTGACAGTAGTTGTTCAGAAACATATTTGAAATTTTTGTATTAAGTTGGGTACAATTTAATTGGACAAAATAAAGTATTATATGTGTCCAATAAATAGTTTAAAAATTATGTGCCTGAAGAATGGAAAGTGATTGTTGTTGGTAGAGATCTTTTAGAAAGCTTGAAGGAGTCATCCCTTCCACTGCTGTATCAGAATCTTTGGGAAGGTCTGCTTGGGAATCTCCATTTTAAGAAGCTCCTTAGGAGATTTTTATGCACACTGAAGTTTTAGACCCACTGCTGAATTCTCCATTGACAGCTTTAGGATATGGGCTTCTGCTCTTCTGATGGAAGCTGCTCTTCCCCAGTTGGGGGAAGAACAGGGGTGAGCTGAGGCAGCCCTTCCTGATGCCCTGCCATGCTCTGTGCTGGGAAATTTCCAAAGCTATCAGTGTTTTGGGTCCTCTTTCAACTGACACTCCTGTGGTGAAGGAACATGTCACGTTAATGGTGATGCCCAACCCAGAGCCTTCACGTGTTTCCTAAAATGTTAATACTTCCTAGCAGGGGAGGAAATTGCAGGTGAGGAAACGTAAGAGAGATTAAGTGGTCTTCTGGAGCCAGGACTGGAACTGAGGTTGATTTGATTTTAATGCCCAGACTCTTTTCTTTCTGTCTTTTTTTTTTTGCCGCGCTGAGCAGTTTGTGGGCTCTTAGTTCCGCAACGGGGATTCAACCCGGGCCCCGGCAGTAAAAGTACCATGTCCTAACCACTGAACCGCCAGGTAATTCACTACTTTTTTTTTTTTTTTAAGCCCAGACTCTTTGATTTACAATATTATATAAATTTCAGGTGTACAGCTTAGTGATTCACACTTTTTATAAAGCCCAGAGTCTTACACTATCCTAGCTACCCTCCTTTTAGTGGAAAGAACGATGGGTTGTTGGTTAAGGTAGCCTTGGGTTGGAAGGATGCCTCTATCGTTTACTGGCTTCACTAGCGACTTTACACATCCCCAAATTCAGTGTCCTCATCTGAAAAGCAGGCATGAAGATTGTAAAATTCTAAGGTTATTGTGAGGATTAATCTACCACATTTTTAGAGTGCTTCAGCATGTTTTTATAGTTCTGTCCCAGAGTAGGCATTCTAATAAATGATGACTGTTATTCCACAACTTAAGGGAAGGCGAGTGTGCCTTATGGAATGAACCAGTTTTAGGCTAAATGAGTTTGTCAGATTATGAAATGTATGTTTTCCTATTCTGATGTGGTGTGATAACTAGAAACAAGGAAGGTGCTGGATGTGTGAAGGGGTTTTCTTGTGGGAAAACAGTGTAGATCTCTATTTTTTATCTAGTACCCATATCCTGGTAAATTCTAAATTTGATTCTAGCCCAGACCCTTCCTATAGCTCCAAACTCTAGTAGTAGCTCCAGATGTTTCTGTTGAAATGCCCACAGGATGTTTCCATCAGCTAACCCCTTAACACGTCCAAGTCTAAACTTGGGCTCTTCCTTCCAACACCTGCACCCTTCTGTTAGGGTTCCCTGCATCAATGAATGGAATTCTCTCCATCTGCATCCTCCACAAAATCTAATCTTCCATCAAAATCTGCTGATTGTTATCCCGTGTCTCTTTCTGCCTTCTCATCTTTGTCTTCCCCACCATCACCTTAGTCTACGCTACTGTCACCTCACACTCAACTCCTCCCCTGCATTTCTCTTGCCCCCTCCATGATTCTGCCACATTGGATATTTTTTCAACATACAGTTGGTTGTCATACCTTATTTAAAACCCTTCAGGAATTTTGCCTTATTCACTTACTCTGCCTTTTTTGTTTCACGTACGTTCCATCTTTAGCTGTGGCTGGCCTCTTTGCTTCTCTTTCCTGACTTTGAATGTGCTTCTCTCATAAGTGCTTTTAGACCTTTGCACTTGATGTGCCCAGATTTGAACACTTCCCGTACCTTTCAGATCTCATCTCAGTCTTACTTTAGGTCTTTGCTGCTCTCTGGGATACATCAAGTCTCCTGTTATAAAATCTCATGGTGGGGAATTTCCCATATTTTTAGTAGCATTTATCTCTGTTTGCAATTATGTATTTGCATGGTTGTTGGATACTATTTGGTTCTCCAAATAAAATGTAAGTTCTGTGAGACAATTTCAACATCTACAAAGGCCTAGAACAGCCCTGACAGCAGATGAGAAATATTAAATGACTGACTGAACTACATAACTAGGCAATTAAAAGACAATCTTTTAGAACTAAAAGATTAGTTCTGAAGTGAGGTAAGTACACATGAAGTCACAGTGTTGGCAGGTTAAGCATTGTTACTTGGGAATACATTTGTTATTGTAGCATTGGTTTCATGAGCCTCTAATTTTACTTAAAGACTAGTAGTGTTTTGAATTTTGAATTTCCGAGTACAGATTAAGAGCTTCCAGAAGTTGATTGTACTTTAATGACTTTTAGAGTCAAAACTTTCCCCTTTCCTCACATCTGGACAGCATTTGAAGTTCACAATTTAAAAAAGATATAGTTGGTTGTGTACTCCTTGATGTTTACTATATGGAATGTATTTATTTATGTTATTTGCCTAAGGCATAAAATTTTTAAAATGCTACCAAAACTTACGAAGACAAGAAATCATAGATGTTATAAAAGGTTTTTTCAGCTCTTATAAAAGTTAGAAAAAATGAAGAAGATTAATATGATATTGGAATTGTGCTTTTATGTTACTTTTTGGTATTTGGACCTTAATTTACTGTATGATTATTGTTAGCAGATTGAAATGTTCTTGTGAAAACTCTTAAGGCTGTAGTATTTTCTTGAAAATTGGTTCAGTACTGTTGTTTACATTGTAAAATTAGTTCTTTCAATAAGATTTTGGTTTCCATCTATCCTGAATTCTCCTTAGGAGTGCACAACTTAAAAAATAAAGAGGCGCAGTCAGCAGAAAAAAGAGGTGGTCTGAGCATTTATGCGTTAAATATGCATGTTAATTAGGAAAAAAATTAGAAAGATATGAAAACAGATGTTACATAAATTATTGCAGTCCCAGGGCAGCAGTAACTTATACACTGACAGTAATTTTTATATGTGCATGTGTTTGTCTATTTCTAGATTTCTCAATGTTTATGCAATTCCGTAGAGAATAACTAGAAGAATGGTATATCCTTTCAGTGAGACAATGGTAAACATTCCTTCTGCATGTGGCTTGCTGAGCGAGTCTAGGCATAACATACACTTTTCCTGTACAGATAGCCTTCCGTGTTTCCTAATTCTTCCTGTAGTCTTCTTCCTTCCTTCTTGGTTTCTTTGATAGTATGTCAATGGAATCTTTTATTGGATTATGTCCTGTCAAAACAATAAAGTGAATCATGATCCCAGCAGTGTAAGAAATGTAAAATTGACTGGGATGTAAAGTATGTGTTTAGAAACAAAGCAAATCACAACTACTGAGGACACTGATTGTAGTGTCACTTTTTCTTTGGTTACTGTCATACTTTCTGAAGAAATAGCCATCATTCTCTGAACAGTATTGACACAGTAGTGTGACAATCTATACTAAGTGTTACATAAACACACATTTATCAAATACACATATATTGGAATAATTGAAAGATACTTGAATGTCTTTCACTCTAAAGAGACATCCATAATATAAAAATGGTTTATATTTTTACAAGGGAATGATGAGAAATAGAGACATGCTTTATTTCAGTGGTGTGGCGATTTTTAGTTCAACCATGGAGAAAAACCATGTGACTATATTGCTGTCCAAGGAGCTGCTGACAGTATCTAGATATTTTCCATACATAGATTATATAATTTAGAAACATGTTGTTTGTAACTTTTCAGATGAGATTGAAAGTTAAAATAAAGAAATCCTCCATCAGAATGTAATAAATCATTCTCTTTATCAAATGAACAAACAAAACATGAACTATATTCAGTATAGGGGCACAGAACAGTTTCCTTAAATCTGTCTGGAGATCAATGCTACATTCATTGGTATTCTTCAGAAATCATACTTTGTTATTTGGTTTCAGTAGCATATGATGCTCAAATGTGTTTTAAATAATTAATTTCTTTTGAATCCCAGTAGGTTTCAGATACATCTATTATCATAATGTTTTTCAAAAGTTCTGTGTTTTTGATTTATATTTTACCTAACTACTGTTGTCCTTTTGTACATACGCTGAGTCACCAGTAAGCTGTAACAGGTTATTGGGAGTAAAGTAAACTGATACAGAATCAAATCTAGAAAAGAGTGATAATAATATATTTAGTAATTTATTATAATTTAGAGGTTCTTTACCTAAATTAGATATTTAAGAAATTCCATCATTCTTGATTTTATGTAGAGATACATACATCTATGTCAGATATGATTTGTGGAAGTAGATTGAAGTATATTACTAAAGATGATAAATGTTTTTCTACAGGCAAAAAGGCTATGGAAATTAACTTTTAATTCACAAATAATATTTACTTGCCACACTGGTACATCTGTATTCTAATTTTACTTTTTATTTATGCTTTGGAATTCATTTTCAGTGGAATTTTTTTTCACATTTGTTTGCAAATGTTAGATTTCCATTTTTTATTTTATGTGATTTTAATACTTGATATTATTTTACTATGTATTAGTAGTGTATTTCTTATTTGAACACTTTTATTTCATTTCAGTGAAACAAAGTGATAACAGGTGATTTGTTTTATATTGAGGTGTTTTAGGGTTTTTTTTGTATGATAATGCTTTTTATTGTAGGCATTATAAAGTGAATTTCTTCTAGGAGCTAAAATAGATGATTGAAAGAGTGATTAAAGAGTAAGCTAACATTTGTCCCCTAAGAGCCAGAAATATTATGACATAAACTTTTTCAGCTTGCTTTTTGCATTGATGGCTTTGGTTTAGGGTTCCTTTGCTTAGGGAGAGGATATTTGAAGCTATTTTATTTATTTATTTTTCTAGGTATTTGCTGTTTTTCCTGCAGCTCAGTTGAGGGATAACTCAGCCAATCTCTATTTCTTGATTCTTTACTTCCAATTGGCCAACCAAGACTTTTATTTGGCAAACTCTGTTGTACAGAGCCTGACGTCATCTATGACCCATAACAAGAGCACGCGTTTTCAAGTGTCAGTTAGATTTGTGGATCAATAAAGTTTTCTTGAAAGGTAAGTGTATATTTATTCAAAACGTACATTTAAAAATTCAGTACTATCATCAGCTGTCTTAGTCTGTTCGGGCTTTTGTAACAAAAATCCCATAGACTGGGTGACTTATAAATAACAAAAATTTATTTTTCACTGTTTTGGAGGCTAGGAAGTCTAAGATCAAGGTGCCAGCAAATTTGGTGTCTGGTGAGGACCCACTTGCTGGTTCATAGATGGATGTCTTCTTGCTGTGTCTTCACTTGGTGGAAGAAATGAGAGAGCTCTCTAGGGTCTCTTGTTTATAAGGGCACTAATCCCATTCATGAGGGCTCCACCCTTGTGACCTAATCGCTTCCCAAAGGCCTCACTCCTAATACCGTTACACTTGGAATTAAGATTTCAGCATATGAGTTTTGGGGGGTGATAAACATTCATTTCATAATAATACCCTCATTATAGTTACAGTAATGTGTTTTATAGATTTGTGTACAAAAAATGTGTGTGGGTGTGTATGTGTGTGTTTATACACTGCTGCCAGGTTTAGATTGCAGGCTCTTTCAGGGAATAATGTTGCCCTCTAACACAGAGTTCCCTGATCAGTTTCTTTCTACTTATATATCTACCCACCGGCTTCCAATCTCTTCTTTTTCTTCACTGTTTTCCTTCTCTTTTAATTGAGCCTGCATGAGGGCTTTAAAAATATTTTCCCACCAGCAGACTTTTAGCACTTTTCTTACTGAATACTTTTTGTTCCATATTTCTTTTCCTTCCCTTTTCGTCTTTCCTTCTTTCCTACCTTCCTACCTCCTTACCTCCCAACATTCATTAAATTTGTTGGAGTTGCAAAATTAGAATGATTGAACTTAGCATTGAAGGTATCTCAGATAGGTAGCATTCACATTTTTTTTTTTAACCACAAACCATAGTAAGAAATAAATTTTATACTTATGAGCCATTTCCCACAGGTATAAATGGACAAATGAAACAAACAAGAGTTAAAACCATTCTGCGCTGGCTACCTTGAATGTATGCTGTGCTCTATTCTATTACCTTTTTTTTTGGGTATATTTCATTTAATATATGCTGATACCCATAATTAAATTTACTTCCCTATCCAATAGTGGATCACCTTTGCAATTTCAGAAGTCATACTTTAGATCACTTGTATGTTTGTTCATGACTGACTTGTAGGGAAAATAAATGGAATCAAGCAGTTTGTTTTCTGTTTCAGTCAAGCTGCCTTTTCTTCTGCCTCCCCTGTGCTTCTCATTTCTGTCGATTCATTACAAGTTATCAAATAACTTGGGGAAAGAACTGTGTAACTGCTGGGAAATACTAGAGCACTTATAGGTTCTTCTGTAGTAAGAACACAGATACCAATGGTCATATCTCAAAATATAAAAGGAAGATAAATCTTTGATAGAATCTTTCCTCTATAGTAAGGTGTATATTTCTTTATTCTCTTCTTGTTCTTTCTATCTACGTAAATTGTATGTGCATGCTGATGCTCTCAAATCATTCTTGGTTTAAAACATTTTAAACTTCCAAAGTCTTTTACATCAGCTTAGAATAACAGATTTTTCCCCAAAGTGGTCTATTCTAGTGCTCCTTCCCATTTCGTTTAACATTTTTATCCTTTTAATAAGTTGCAAACATTTAAAAATTGTGAATGTAATATATTTTATTAGAAAGTTTGGTATATACAGAAAAGTAAAAAGAAGATAAAAATTATCCTTAATCCAATGCAGCTAAAGCAGTTCTAAGAGGAAAGTTCATAGCCATAAACACCTACATTAAGAAAGGAAAGCTCAAGGGTGTCCACTCTCATCACTTTTATTCAACATAGTTTTGGAAGTTCTAGCCTCAGCAATCAGAGAAGAAAAAGAAATAAAGGGAATCCAAATTAGAAAGGAAGTAAAACTGTCACTGTTTGCAGATGACATGATAGTATACATAGGATATCCTAAAGTCACCACCAGAAAACTGCTAGAGCTCGTCAGTGAATTTGGTAAAGTTGCAGGATGCAAAATTAACATACAGAAATCTGTTGCATTCCTATACACTAACAGTGAACTATCTGAGAGAGAAAATAAGGAAACAATCCCATTCACCATCTCATCAAAAAGAGTAAAATACCTAGGAACAAACCTAACTAAGGAGGTAAAAGACCTGTACTCAGAAAACTATCAATATGAGATACTAATGAAAGAAATTGACAATGACACAAACAGATGGAAAGATGTATCATGTTCTTGGATTGGAAGAATTAATATTGTTAAAATGACCATACTACCACAGGCAATCTTACAGATTCAGTGCAGTCCCTATCAAAATACCAGTGGCATTTTTCACAGAACTAGAACAAATAATTTTAAAATTGGTATGGAAACACCAAAGACCCCAAATAGCCAAAACAAATTTGAGAAAGAAGCAACAAGCTGGAGGAATCATGCGTCCTGACTTTAGACTATGCTACAAAGCTTTGATAATTAAAAAAGACTCATACATCAATGCAACAGAATAGAGAGCCCAGAAATAAACCCACGTACTTATGGTCAGTTAATCTACGACAAAGGAGGCACAAATATACTACAGAGAAAAGAGAGTCTCTTCAATAAGCGGTATTGGGAAAACTGGACAGCTACATGTGAAAGAATGAAATTAGAACATTCACATACACATACACATATACCACATACAAAAATAAACTCAAAATGGATTAAAGACCTAAATGTAAAACTGGATATTATAAAACTCCTAGAGGAAAACATAGAACACTCTGACATAAATTGCAGAAATATTTTTTTGGATCCATCTCCTAAAGCAAAGGAAAGAAAAGCAAATATCAACATATAGGATCTAATTAAACTTAAAAGTTTTTGCACAGCAAAGGAAACCATCAACAAAATGAAGAGACAACTTACTGAATGGGAGAAGATATTTGCAAATGATATGACCAATAAGGGGTTAATATCCAACATATATACATAGCTCATACAACTCAACATCAAAAAAACAACCTGATTAAATAATGGGCAGATGAACTGAATAGACATTTTTCCAAAGAGGAAATGAAGATGGCCAACAGGCACATGAAAAGATGCTCAACATCACTAATAATCAGTGAAACGCAAATCAAAACCACAGTAAGGTATCACTTCACACCTGTCAGAATGGCTATCATCAAAAAGAACACAAATAACAAATGTTGGCAAAGATGTGGAGGAAAGGGAACCCTTGTACACTGTTGGTGAGAATGTAAATTTGTGCGACCACAGTGGAAAACAGTTTGGAGGTTTCTCAAAAAATTAAAAAAAAAACTACCACATGGCTCAGCAGTTCCACTCCTGGGTGTGTATTTGAAAAAAACAAAAACACTATGTCAAAAAGATACATGCACCAGAGTGTTCATTGCAACATTATTTACACTTGCCAGGGTATGGAAGCAATTCAAGTGCCCATCAACAGATGAATGGATAAAGAAGATATTTTGTGTGTGTACACACACACACACACACACACTGGAATACTACTTAAAAAATGATAAAATTTGCCATTTGCAGCAACATGGATGGACTTGGAGGGCATTATGCTAAGTGAAGTAAGTCAGACAGAGAAAGACAAATACTGTTAGGTACTACTTACATGTGGAATCTAAAAAATACAACAAAATTAGTGACTAAAACAAAAAAGAAGCAGAGTCACAGATATAAAGAACAAACTAGTGTTTACCAGCTGGGAGAGGGAAGGGGGAAGGGGCAATATAAGGGTAAGGATAAAAAGGATTATTATAGGATTATATGAAATCATGTGTGTGAAACTTTTGAAAATTGTAAAGCACTGTAAAAACTGAGGAATCTTTCATTCAATGGAAAAAAGAAAAACCACACACATAAAAAAAAGGAAAAGAAAGCCTAAGTAAATAACCTAAAACTACATCTCAAGAAATGAAAATAGAACAAACTAAGCATAAAATAGTAGAAGAATAGAAAAAAAGAGCACAAATAAATGAAGTAGAGATTAAAATAACAACAGAAAATATCAATGAAACCAAAGCTGTTGTTTTGAAAAACATAAAGTAGACACAACTCTAGCTAGATATCCAAAGGGCAGGGTGGAAAAAAACTGACACCACTGAAATACAGAGGTTCAAAAGAAACTGCTGTGAAGTTATTCACCAACAAATTGGACAACCTAGAAGAAATGGTTGAATTTCTAGAAATATACAACCTATCAGTCATGAAGAAAGAGAAAATCTGAATAGTCCAATAGTAAGGAGATAGAATCAGTAATCCAAAACTTCCCAGCAAAGTCCTGGACCAGATGGCTTCACTGGTGAATTCTGCCAAACATTTAAAGTAGAATTAATGTCAAACCTTCTCAAACTCTCCCCAAAAATAGAAGAGGAGGGAACACGTCTGTTTTATCAGGCGAGCATTACCCTGATACCAAAACCAGGCATGGACACAACAAGAAAAGAAAATTACACACCAGTATTCCTGATGAACACAGATGCAGAAATCCTCAACAAACTATATTGAACCAAATTCAACAGCACATTAAAAGGATCACACACCATGATCAAGTGGGATTTTTTCCAGGGATACAAGTATGGTTCATTATCCACAAATCAATGTGATACACCACATTGATAAAGTGAAGGATAAAAATCATGTGATCATCTCAGTAGATGCAGAAAGAGCATTTGATAAAATTCAACATCATGGTATGAACTTTCAACAAACTGGGTATAGAGGGAATATATTAATAAAGACCACATATGAGAAACCCATAGCTAACATCATACTTTATGGTGACAAGCTGAAAGCTTTTTTTCTAAGATCAGGAATATAACAAGAATGCCCAAACTTGTTGCCCCGCCCCCAAAAAGAACCTGAGTGTTATTTTCTTGGGCTATTTATCAGGGTTGTTTTTTGCAGTGAGTAACCATGAGAAACAAGATGGTGTTTCCCATATTCAAAGAAACAATCTCACCAATTTTATTTGACATAGTCCTGGAAGTTCCAGCCAGAGCAATCAAAACAAACAACCGAAAACCAAAAAAAAAAAAAAAAAAAAAACCCGAAGTATTCAGATCAGAAAGGAAGAAATAAAACAGAGGTATGATATATTATATGTAGAAAACTCCACCAAAAAAACTGTCACAATTAATAAACACATTCAGTAAATTTGCAGGATACACAATCAATATATAAAAATCTGTTGCATTTCTATACACTAACAATGGACTATCAGAAAGAGAAATTAAGGAAACAGTCCCATTTACAATTGCATCAAAAAGAATAAAACTCAGGAATAAATTTAACCAAGGAGGTGAAAGATATGTGTACTAAATATTTTAAGACATTGATGAAAGAAATTGAAGTAGACACAAATAAATAGAAAAATAGTCTGTGCTCATGGATTGGAAGAATTGATATTGTTAAAATGTTCATACTACCCAAAGCAATCTACAGATTCAATGAGATCTCTATCAGAAGCCCAACGGCATTTTTCACATAAATAGAAAAAGCTATCCTAAAATTTGTATGGAACCACAAAATACCCTGAATAGCCAAAGCACTCTTGAGAAAGAAGAAGAAAGCTGAAGGCATCATACTTCTTGATTTCAAATTATATTACAAAGGTACGTAATCTAACCAGTATGGTATTAGCATAAAAACACACATATAGACTAATGGAAAAGAACTGTGAGCCCAGAAATAAACCACACATAGATGGTCAATTAATTTATAGCAAAAGATCTAAGAATATTCACTGGGGAAAGGATAGTCTCTTTTAATAAACGGTGTTGGGAAAATTGGACAGCCCCAGGCAAAAGAATGAAATTGGACCGCTATCTTACACAAAATCAACAAAATACACAAAAATCAACTCCAAATAGATTAAAGACTTGAACAGAAAACCTTGACCATAAAAACTCCTAGAAGCAGATGTGGTAAGGTGCTTGACATTGGTCCTGGCAATGCTTTTTTTGTTTTTTAAATTTGACACCAAAAGCAGAGGCAAAAATAGCGTAAATCAGTAAGTGGGCAGGAGTACGTCAAAGTAAAAAGCAACACAGTATACGCTTTAAATATCTTACATTTTATTATATTATATTGAGGTCAGTCATACATCAGTAGAGCTGAAAAAATAAAAGATAAAAATAATGTAAGAAAGAAACAAGCAAAAAATCCCTACTCCTATCTTCTGGTGATGAACTGATGTAATAGATGAAAAATATAACATTTTAAAAAATTTTACTTGGATTTAACAGAGGGGAAAAAATGAAATGAAACTTAAATGATTAGTGAATCTGAGATAAATGTTCCTTCAAATCATAAATATTTGATCCTAAGAGCCTTCCAATATGAAAGAAGATTATGGAAATCTTTAAATACTCTGGAAATAAAATACGAAAAGACTGATCTAAAAGTAGAATATCTTTTTTTTAGAATAACTTATTGAGGTGAAATTTATGTAACATAAAATTAAGTGAATAATTCAGTAGAACCCACCACCTCTCTCTAGTTACACACATTTCCATCACTCCAAGGTAGAACACCTTACTTTTTAAACAGTTTCTCCTCATTCTGACCTCCTCCCAACTCGTGGTATCCATCAGTTTGTATTCTGTCTCTAAGGATTTATCTATTTTGAATATTTCATATAAATAGAATCATGTAGTACATGACCTTTTATGTTTGGCTTTCACTTGTAGTACTGTTTTCAAGGTTCATCCGTAATGTAGCATGTGTCAGTTATGTGTCAGTACTTTATGCATTTTCACAGCTGAGTAATATTCCATTGTATATATAATTGTTTGGTTTGCTTCCAACTTTTGGCTCTTGTGAGTAGTGCTTCTGTGGATTTAGGTGCACATGTTCTTATTTGAGCACCTGTTTTCAGTTCTGTTAGGTATATACCTAGGAGTATAATTGCTGGGTCATGTTGTAATTTTTTATTTACCTTTTTGAGGAACCAACAAGTTGTTTTCCACAGTGGCTGTAGCCTTTTATCTTCCCACCAGCAATGTGTGAGGGTTCCAGTTTCTCCACATGTTGTCAAAACTTGTTATTTTCCATTTTTTTTTTGATAATCAGAATATGATAGTGATAAATGATTTTCAGCAAAGTAACATTGTAGAGAGGTGATTATATTCATTATTTCTAATATAGTGATTATATATCAATTCAGAGTATCACTTAATTCTGCGTTCCGTGCAGAATTAACTGACCAGTAGAAATTGTTTTCCAGAACAAAAGATTTCTTAGTTTTCTTCATCTTCTCAAAATCATACTGTATTTTGCTTCATATTTATACCGTTTTTTTCCCCCGCCTGTGTGTATAGTTCTTTGTTTTTACCAGAGTTTTAAATTACCATTCTTTTCGCTTAATGCTCATAGGAGGTCTGCGTCTCTCCATTTGTGGGTAGCACACCACAACTGTACTTTTAGGCTTCAAAATGTATGATTTTAAATCGTAAAATAAATTTTTGTTAGGTTACCTACTGTCTTGTTGAAGAAATACATCACTTAACCTGGACCTTCTGTTTTAGTATGGACCAGAGCTTCGTTGGCCTTTTGCGGAACTGTTACACTCATTTCTTTTCATTATATTTCTGGGTTAGTTCTAATGATTCTTGTGTCCCATTGTCACAATTTAAATAAATTTTCAGAAGGTTAAATGGTGCAAGATGAATTTTCTGAGTTATGCATATTAGAAAATATTTTTATTCTCACAGTTGATTCATAATTTATCTGGGTATATATTAGTATTTCTAGATTTAAAATAATTTTCCTCAGAACTTTGAAGACTTTGCTCAGTTTGTTTCTAACATCCATTATTCCTCTGAGAAATATGAAGCCAGTCTTACTGATTGAAGAGTTTTCTAGGAGATATTAACAGTGAAAACAAAATAGAGAAAAATTCGTGATTTGATTACGCTTGCTTTTTAGGGTAGAGAGGTTGACAAGAAGCAAGATAAATAAGTAAAATATGTAGTCAGTTAGATAGTGGGGCTATAAAGGAAAATAAAGGCAAGGAGGGGAGGTTAGAGAGTTAATAGCATAGGGGGACTGATGGAAATTGTAAATAGGGTGGTCAGGGAGTACCTCCCTGAGAACGGAACACTTTAGTAAATGTCACATGGAGGTGACGGAGTGAGCAACTCAAGCAGAGCGAACAAGTAGTACAAAGGCCCTGATGTAGGAATATTACTGATGTGTTCAAGGAACAACAGAGAGGTCAGTGTGGCTGCAGCAATGTGAGGAGAGAGTAGTAGGGATTAAATTAGAGAGATAACTGGGGATCTAGTCTTTTAGAGACGTGCATTTGGCTTTTATTCTGAATGAGATGGGAAGTTATTGGCAAGTAAGTATCAACATCTGATGTATCGTTTAAAAGAATTACGTTCTGCCTGGTTGAGAAGGGATTGTAGAGGGAGCAAGGGCAGAAGCAGAGGGACGGTGCAGAAGGTTAGAGGTGAGAGGTAATTGTGGTTTGAACAACAGGATTTGCTGATGGATTGGATTTGAGTTATGAGTGAAGGCGGGGAGTCAAATACGCCTCTGGTAATGTTTTTGGTCTGAATAACTAGGAAGATAAGAGTTTTATTTAATGAAGAAGGGGAAGCTTATAAAAGGAGTACACTGGGGGAGAAGGTCAGGTGTTTGGTTCTGGACATGCTAAGCTGAAGATGTTTATTAGACATTTAAATGGAGAGGTCAAGGAGACAGATACTGTCCCAGAGTTCAGGGGAAAGGTCTGAGATGAAGAAAAAGCTGTGAAAGTTATCAATTGTGGATGGTATTTTTAAAGGGGTAATATTGACGCAATCCAGTAGATACAGCTAGAGGCAACTGAAGGCCCCAGCTTTGGGGCCCTTTACATCTAGGGGTCAGGAGAAGAGGAATTAGTTGAGGAGGCCAGGGAAGGAAAACCGAGCTAGGTAAAAGGAAAACTCCTTTGGCTTTCGGAATATCTGAAAGCTCAGGAAATTAAGTGATGTAAATGTCCCAAGGAAGGGGGGTGATCATCCGTGGCACATGTTGCTGAAACGTGAAGTTTTACATGAACTGTGAATGGATTGTTGGATTTAGCAGTGGGAGATCATTGGTGACTTTGAGAAGAGCAGTTTCAGTGGAGGACAGAAGTCATAACTGGAGTGGGTTCAGGGTGGAGTGAGTTCAAGGTGGAGTGGGAGGAGAAACATATGTGGCAACTTAAGGGGGAAAGTTGGTCAAGAGAGGATTTTTTTTTTTTTTTTTGAGTAGAAGAGAAGCAGCATACATCAATATTGAGGATGCCCCAATAAAGAGGAGTAAACTGATGATACAGGAAAGAGTAGTGAATTGCTGAAGCAGGGTGCACAAGTGGAGAGACTGGCCTTAGGTAGGAGCATGGGTGGTTTATCCTTAATAATAGGAAGGCAGGCAGCACACACAGGCACAGATCCATCTGTAAAAGTCTTTGGTCAAGCTTTGTATTACTTCCGGGATATGTCACATGCCAGAAGCGTCACGACTAGCTGCCTCCCACTTCTTTAGGCTTGTCCTGTTCAGCTTACCGCTTTGTGATTTTTATTGTAGTAACGTAGATGAATGGTGGTTTCCAGTTTAGGAATTTTGTATTTTAAAAAATTCTGTTACTGTAATGAAGACATACAACAAGCATTTATGAAGGATGCACCTCTTGAAGTTTTTGAAAAATCTCAAATGTGTAAATATTTCTGGAGTATGTTCTAGAGAACCACCGAGCTACATTAGGATCAGAAGCAGAAATGCTTTCTCACACCAGCCTTAGGCAGCTTGTGGTTCAAATTCACTTATCAGAAAAATGATAAATTACTTCGTGTCCTGGATTGCTTGAACAAGGGTGAAATCATGAATGTAAAAATCTACGAATGCCTGGAGTCTATTGTGTTCCTTCTGACTCATATTTCTCCCAGTCACCTCAGCGCAGGAGCACACTTGATAAATACGGGATATAGTGATAACGTTAGAGTTCCAGCATTTTCTTCCTGGTATAAGGTGATCTCTGGGATCACTGTCATGTGTTTCTGTAATGGAATAATGTTGCTCTTCCTACGCATTCTTGCTCAAGTTCCCAGTTCTCGATAGTGATATAACTTCCCCTCTGGCCGTAGGAACTGCTCATGTTGTCTTGGGACATGATTCAAGCAGCGTGTTTGCTGTGCTCCAGTACTGTAGAGTTTAAGTTAGGAAGGATAAGAGGTGGGAAAGGAATTAGGTGACCCTTGAACAAGACAGGTTTGAACTGCATAGGTCCATCTATATGTGGATTTTTTCAATATAAATATAGTAAATGCTGTAGTAGTACACGGTCCATGGTTGGTTGAATCTGCAAAGGCCTAGCAACCTTGTATACAGACAGCCAACTGTAAATTATATTTGAACTAACCCCTGCATTATTCAAGGGTCAGTTGCAATTGTGAGACCAAAAAACTGACTAGCCTTGTGCTTACTTTTCCTCATAGCACCTCTAGTGGGTCCCTCTTGGGTTTAAATAACTAATTTTTATTCTTTGCAGACCCTGCGTTTTCCTAAAACCTGGCACAAGTTCCTTGGTCACTGGACTGGAAGACATTTTTGAGTAATATCTCCTTTATATCCATACATTCACTTGTCTTCCTAGGACACATTTACTGAGAGTCAGTATATTTGGTTTACTGTCAGTTTACTTAGTTCTCTGTCTTTGGAAGCTACTGTTATGGAAGTAATAATTAGAAATAAGATGACTTCGGCTTCTTATAACTTTATTCTGATTCCCTCTAAAGGCAGGGTCTAGCTTATTGCATTCCCCTTTAAGCAGGAATGAAAGTTCTCTCTCATTTTTCTTTGGTATGTGCCCACATTATATCATGGTCTAACACGTGACATATAACTGTTATTTGTGGTGAGGCCACCCAGTACATCACGGGCTAACTCTGAGAAGGGTCTTCGGTGAGTTCTCCTTTTTACAGGCAAATAGTCAAGGTGTCACAGGCCACTCTTTCACCATCTTCTTGGCTGATTCCCTGTTAAATAACTTTATTATTTAACGTCATTTAACTTGTCTCCTTCCCTGGGCTTCACATATACATTTCTCCAGTAAGCTGCCATTTTGTCATCTGGACTTGGCTTCTGTGTTTAGGTTGTTGACTTAAACCGGTTGCAGTGACTTTCCCTTTATAAGCACAGACTTGTTTTCAAAAATCCCAGCTATCTCATTCTGACACACTTGTGTTCCTTTGCAAGTTCCATCCTCAAACTTCCAAGTCCATCCTAATAGTTTTTCCAGGTTAAACAAAACAATTAGCATCTCTGTGAGGTTTTATGCTAATGGCATATTTTGAATAACACTTAAGAATGGTTCTTCCTAAATATTTTTCATTGTAAAACATTTTAAGTGGAGAAGATCTTTGGGAGTGTCAGGAGAAGATGAAAGGGTGATGCTCTATTTATAGACTCTAAAATGTCATCAGCTTCCAGAGTAGAATCAATTTGAATTCATCTATTCATTTGATCAACAAATATTTATTGATTGTTTACACTATGGCGGGTATTACGCTAACTATTAAATATGTCATTTTATGATGTTTTCCTTTTTAAATTGGATGACGTAAGGAGACTCAGTTTTCTTTTTTCTTTCTTTCTTTTTGTTTTTTTGTTTTCTTGGGGTTTTTTTGCCTAGTTCATTGTGAATTTTTCTAGGTTTTTCAATGTACACGCACCAGACATAACTCTCACTTTTTGATAATGGAGAAACAGCCAACTCTAGATAAAAAAGAAATGTGGAAAATATGGAATCTGCTTCGCTTTCTGTCCCCCTTACTCACTTTTACAGAGACTTATCGGACAGTGAACTTGATCACCACTTTCACCTCCGCTTCCTTGCAGTTTTGCTAGTCTCTGTGGTACCTGGTAGACCTGAAAGGAGCATCATGAACTGGAAGGGAGACGTTAGATGAACACGTAATTAGACAAATAGAAAAGGGGTCCGTTTTACGTGAGAGGTAACTGTATTTCTACTTTACATAGAAGTTTGAAGTTTTTACTTTAGGTTATTCCCGTTTAGTAATACTTTGTAGGCTGTGAACAGCTAACCCATTTAAAGGGGATTTTTAAAATCTTTAATTTGTAATGATTTGACCATTACGATGCTAATAACATTTTAATATTGTGACAAAATAAGTTTTCCGCTATTAAAAATATGTTTTAAAAATTTTATAAATGCTTAAGAGTTAATTTCTTCAGTGTGTAGGGAATATTGACTGAAGATACCTTGAAAGCCTAAATTACTTGGAATATATTTGAAACCTCTCTTCTCATGTACTTATCTTCAACATATTTTTGGGTCATTTATAGTATAGGCTTAAAGTTTGAAGTTTTACATTTTTAGTCTTATAAAGACTTATAAATATGTTTCTGTTAGTACTATTGGAACTAAATAATTTTATCCACATAATTGTCCTTCAGCTGTAGCTGTCTAGAATAAAATTTCTTGAAATAAGCAGTCATTTTCCATTTGAAATAACCATTTAGAAATGTTTTTCATCTGATAACATGTATTTTATTCTTTATAAATAGCACAGAGGAATTGAAGTATTTATGTATCTAAGGGAGGTTATCAGCTCAAGTTCAATAGTATGTTTGACATTATTAGGCTGAGAATATTTTATAATTAAAAAAATAGGTTTATTATTACTTTTGTAAAATACGTGTACTTTTGTTATATCTTATGTGTTAATCTCATTTCCTATTGAAGTCACCGATTAAAAGGGAATTGTGTACCAGTGAGGTTCTAAAACCTTGACATTATTTTAATCTGATAACAAATGGGTTTAAGTTCATGTTCTTTCATTTGTTGGCAACAAATCTAAACCTGTATTTTTTGGATTTATGAGGATAAGTCCTGCTTTGGCAATCTTGTAGATCCTCAAGAGAATAGTTAAACAGTGATTAATCATTGTTTCTTCACTGAGTGTGCAGAAAAGAATGGAAAAGCTGCATTTCACACTTCTGAAGCAATTAATCCCCATGATCTTAGCCAGGTTTGTCTTGTAGATAAGTCGGGATACAAAACGCTACCTAATTTATCAATGTATGCATGCCATAAAGTATAAAACACACAATTTATTTCATATCATTTATAGTCAAATGTAAAAAAAGAGTGACTTTGCCATATCCAAGAGTGTTTCCTACATTACCTTCATATAAACTAAGTACCAGAGATTACAATGGGATTCCTGTTTATTGTGCACATCTGGCGCAGTCACTATGCATTTTCTCATTCACTTGCTGGCATTTTTAGTGATTGTGGCATAAATCACCTTGCTAATCAGAAACATAAGTGACGGGAAGTCATCTCCTTTTTTTGAACAATGGGAAAAAACATATGGCTTCTTAGACAGGACTTGGCGGTTATACTATTTATGTGGCATTATATTCTGTATTTAGAATTTCATATTAATTGCAGTGATTTGATTGAAGGCACTGAACACGCAGGGCTTGTGGTCAAAGTATTTGTTTTATATCATTTTCATAACAAGTAAACAAAAAAGGGTAAAATGACATGCCTTGCATTAAATTTTTTTTAAAATAAAAACTACTCTGTGAACAGTTTTAAGATTAAGACAAATTGAAGAAAATATATATATATTTAAAAATGTGTGGATGTTTCTATAGATGCATAGTTATAGTAATTACAAGTTAGTTTTTAATTATACCTATTTCAAGTCACTGCATAGGTAAGAATAAAAATTACTGTCCTTTAAGTGCTAAACTGTAATCGACAGTAGTTTGCTTTTCTGGAATTACTATTATTTCAAGATGGGTTGCATTTTTGGATGAATTGTTGTTTATTAGTTGGAACCATATACAGCATATACTACAGCTAAAAGAAATTTATATGTGCAGTGCAGACTTTAAAGACCACCCTCAGTGAATTTGTTGCTGCTTGGTACAGAATGCTTAGTCTAAATTTGGAGGTTTTTTTTTTTTTTTTTCCTCAATAGGTAACTTACTTCTCAAAAGGTAGTGAATATAATGGCCTTTTATACTTATTTGACTTTATAATACTTAACCTTTCTATCCCTCATCACTTTCCATTTTCTTACGTGGGTGGCAGGAAAAGATTTATTTTGAACGTGTAAATTTCAAATGCAAATTTATTTGTTCAGAGAACGTTATGTCGTTTAAAGTTTGTTTTCTATATTATATTTGACTATAGATTAGTGAGGTCAATTTTAAAATAAATACATCAGAACCTGTTGATTCAAATGTGTGTTATTCCCTTTGAAATAGTCCCCTTGGGAAGATGTATACATAATCCATTAATCAAAGTATTTTAGCAATGCCTCTTTTTGAATTCAGTGGAATTGATGTATAGCTGCTCAAAATGGATATTTTGAAGGGAGATAAGATTCATTTTGTGTATATATGTGCTAGTATTTTTGTTTAAAATCAATCCATTATAATGGCTTGTACTGCAGCTTGTATATATCTTGTAGATAATTGGACTCTCTGAATAGAAATAGAGTTTTAAAAAACTGCCTGAATTTTAAATAAATGGTCATATTTATCCATTTTGTTTTAGAAGTCTTTTATGTTATTGTTTCAAGGACCACCTGCAGTAGGAGTCCACAAATTGAATAAATGCAACATAAGGAGAGGTTGTTTTTCCCCCGCCGTTTCGTTGCTTATTTCAAAAAATGCCACCATCCAGATTCTCTAAGGGAATAGTGTGCTATTTTTTAAAATATATTTATAACTGAATTGAGGCCTTCTTTCTAGATTAAAATTATCCAGTGCTTAAAATTGCCTGAAATCTACACCATACTGCCTCAATCCTTGTCCATTTTTATTTCCTTTATGCCTTTAAAGCCTCTTCTCTCTCCTTTTAAAGATCGAGTTGTATTTGTTGTAAAGAATAATTTTTTAAAGCATAAAATTTAAAACACACATATGTATTTCCTTTTTCTTTACGAAAATATAAAAATTCTAGGATGACTGGTTGTTAAAATCCAAAAAATAGGCAATTTATGAGACGGCTAAAAGTATCAAAATAGATAAGGAAAAATAAGGAGCTCTATTTTTAGTGACTGAAGACTTTGGAATTTGTTAGTGTTGGAGCTTTGAGGAAAATTTTCTCTCATAAAATGCTTGTGGTAAAAAGTATATTATCCTGAAGTATTTGCTTATTCATCATGTTTATAAAGCCAAGGATTTAATTTCTAAGTGTATATCAATTTTTGAATGAAATTGAACTACCAGTAATGTTGATGTTCACTGCACATTTTCTGTAAAATGTGCTTTTGTTTTCAGAGACCTTGCATTATGTTTTTTTCCTCTAGTCCATTCTTTGTCTTATTTACATTCATACTTTATTGGTACAGATTACCCTCTAATGTAGAGTCTGAATCCAGTGTGGAACTTGCAAGAAAAGTTATTGTTCTTTCTTGCCTGTGTTCTCGTGGCATAAAGAATGGATCCTCCCATTGTAGGGATGACTCTCTGGTGATCCCCAGCCAGGCGGCTTCTTGCTTGCTCTCCTCTCTCTGGCCATTCTTTTCCCACCCTGGTGTCGGTCTGGAAATGCCTTTCGGAATGCCGACAGAGGAGGGATGCCTGCTACTGCCCGACGTGCTGCGGGGTGGGTGATGTGACGCTGCTGGCCTAATCACCCTGGAATTCAGATAAAAAGGGTAATTTGTGAAATATTTCCCCAAAAGGGAGGCTTTCGTTTGTCAGTGGGCAAGCTGCTTTGAGTGACACACATAATTCAGGAATTTTAATGTAAAGTTTTTAATGGAGTGTATTAAATATGAGAAACATGGAGCACGAAAGGGCAGTGCATGTTTCAGTAGTTGTGTGTTTTGTTTTAGTGTTTAAGACTCCTTCTGTGCAGCATGTCCCCCGTGTGGCCCTTGCTTGTGTTCCTTGCAGGGGTTCAGCCACATCTGGGGCGTGGCTGGCCTGCCACTGGTCTTCGATGTGTAGGAACAAAAGTGAAAATTTTGTAAAGAAAAAATAAAGACTAAAGAGCCAGACCTGGTGATGCCATCTTGACTGCTAGAGAAGGAGCATTTCTGAATTCGGCCTGGAGTCTGTTTTGCTTTCGGGCCTAGACCTCTCAGGCCTTGCGTCAGAGACCACTGGAGATAGAAGGATACCTGGGCTGTAAGAAAAAGAAATTGAGAAAGAACAAGAGAACAAGGAGAAATATAAGATGTTTGGGGACAAGTGGCATGGCCCTTGTACCCTCTAAACTGAGAGTCCAGTAGAAAGGCATTCTTTCCCCTTTTTTGCCACCATCCACTGAGTGACTGGCATTTTACGGACCACACTGCACTGGCCGTGTTAGAAAGGTGGGGGAGAGGGGCTGGGTGACGGCGGTGCTGCTGGATAAAGCAGTGGCTAGCGCCCAGTGGAGGGGAAGCAGGCTGCAGCGAATGGGGCCCTGTGGGTGACAGTCGCCACCGGTGATCAGCAGTCCAGAGCAGAGGCAGTACCTGGCGGGGGGGAACACATGAGGCCCACCCAAGCTTATTTTGGAGGGAATGGAACCAGCAGACCTCAGATACCACCCAGAGAGGCACAAAGAGAGGTGAGTGATAGACGTGCCCTGGGAGGTGACTGCCAGCTGACTGGTCTGGCTCATGAACACATGTGAGACACTTCAAGATGACTCCTGGAAATGTTCGGGGAACAATAATACAGGAGCCTGGAATCCTGCACTGTGGGTTGTATTAGTCAGAGTCCTCCAGGGAAACAGCACCAAAAGGATCTGTATGTATAAAATACAGACATTGTCTCATGCGGCTTAGGGGCTAAGAAGTCCCCTGATCTGCTGCCTGCGAGCTGAAGAACTAGGAAGACCTACGGTGTGTGATTCATGTTGAGTCTGAAGGCCTGAGAATTGGGGTGATGGCATGGGGAATGGGGGAGATGGACTAAATCCTGGTCTGTGTCCAAATATCTCAGCCTGAGCTAAGAGCGCGAATTCCTTCACCTTTTGTTCTGTTTGGGCCTTGGATATATTGGGTGATGCCCACTCACATTGGCTTCTTAAAAACTCAGTCTACTTTAAATGCTCATCTCTTATGGAGACACTTAACACAGACACACCCAGAAATGATGTTTTATCAGCTACCTTGGCATCCCTTAGCCCAGTCAGGTTGACGTATAAAATTAACTATCACAGGGGTGAAGACAAGAACCAGCAAGTGTGAGTTACATTTACTTTGTAAAATAATTTACAAATTTATTGAGATACTAAGGATCTTTTCTTCCTTCCTTCTTCCCTCCCTCCCTTCCTTCCTTCCTTTTTTTCTTCCTTCCGTTCTTCCACAAAACTTTTTGGTTAGTTACCTATTACTGCAAACAGTATTCTAGGTGTTGGATCAACAAGTTAAAATATGATTCTTCCTTTAGGAGCTTTCAGTTTATAGGAGGGAGAATGGCAGTTAAAAAAATTAACATCTAGGGGTATGAATGACATGATAGAGTCATGCATGGGAGATAGTGGACCGCAGACAAAAAGTACTTAAAGCAGCTTGGAGGTAGGACTGGGGGATGGTTCCAAGGAGACTTCCAGAGAAGGTGCAGACTGAGCTGTGTGTGAGGCACGTTGAAGACAGACAAGAGGGAAGTATTGCCTGCAGTGGCCCAGAGATGATTGCAAACCTAAAGTGTATTTGAGGAACTGCAAGCAGTTTAGGTTCACATGTTAGGTAATATTGACACCTGAGATTGTAAGGTATAAAATCTAGATTTTTGAAGAGTCTTGTGGATTATACTAAGAGTTTGGGCTTTTTTTCTTGGCGGAAAAAGAAGAGGAAGACAGATAGGGTAGGAAGAGCCTCGGATTGCATTGCTAGGTATTGTGACTTACTGAAGGAATTTAAGCCAAGGAGTGGTGTGATGGGATTTGAATTTTAGAAAAAGCACTTAAGTGACATTTAGGTATTTAAGTGAATTGGAGGGAGATCTGAAGAGCCAGGCTACTAGGTAGGAGACTACTGCAGGAGGTCAGGGAAGAATTGAGACACTAGATTAAGTCAGAGTCATGAGTAAGGAAGAAGGGACTAATTTAGGAGGTAGAATTGACTGGATTTAACAGGTGATTGATGTGAGAGGGGCAAGAGGAAAATACAGGTATCTGGCTGTATCTTGGTGGTGTCTTTCCATAGATAGCGAGCACAAGAGCAACATTTTGAAGGGGAAGAGAATGACTTCTGTTTAGGCATATTGTTGATTGAAATCTGTGAAAAGATGAGACAGATTTGGAGCCAACGCTAGTGGGGAGATTTGTTTTTATAGGAGGAGGGTGAATTTTTTTTTTTTTTTTTTTAACCGACAGTCCCAGAAGTAGGAAATAGTGGATGCGACAGTTCAGGTCCTCCAGGAAGCAGATGCCAAGATAGAAATGGAAGTTTTAAGAAATTTATCAGGGGAGGCCGTCAGAAGGTAAGGGAGAAAGGGAGCGGGAGTGAGGAGGGAGAGCTTCAGACCTTAATGCAAGCCTGACACCTGTGATGAGAGAAGAGGAGGGAAGACAGGTTGGGGAAGAGGAGCCTCAGACACCAGTGCAGCTTTGAGAAGGTCCCAGCCAGACCCGTGGTGCAGGGTGGTGGGCAGTGGGCAGAGCACATGCTGCCTGAGAGATGCCCTGTGTTGGGTGGGAACGGGCTCCCCTGGCATCCCTGTCTCTGGCGTGAGCACTGTGGTGGATCCAGAAGGTATGACAGTGGACGGCACTCCTTCCAGCAGGTTCTCTCTGAGTGGTGCACCTCCCTGACAGCCACAGCGCCTGTGGGTGTGTTTCAGCTGCGCGGAAACGCGGAAGGAATTCCGGTTCGCCCATTATTTCCCCTGCTTTCAGCCAACGGAGTGTAGAGTCAGAGAAGGCAACTGAGGCTGAACAAGCGTTGGAGGGTTTTCAGGAAAGACACAGCTGATAGGCACGGAGCAGGAGAGGGCATTGTACTGGGAAAAGCTTAGTTGCAATAGTAGCTCAGATAGTCTAGTTCTGATAGGGAAGGAAGGGAAACTAGAAGGGGAAGAGGGGATTGAAATGAAATGAAGTCAAAGAACTAGGTGTTTCAGTGAGTTTGAAAGCACTTGTACTGAGTGAGGGACTAAGAGACCTTAAGGATAAAGGGAATCGTGGAGATACAGTGGTATATTCGTTTAGATTAATAACCAAACTCCAGGAAATACTGATGCATTTAAATTCCATCATGTGAATTGGGAGTAAAATTTTTACTGACAGAAAATGACAATTATGCATCATAGAATCACATTGTGGAATGTATACATCATAGAATTACATACCATGAGAAGGTATAAAGATAACATAATTACTTAGCTTTAGTAGTGTAACTTTTCTGCAAAGTGGTTTCAAAGCCACTTGTATGTCAAATTGCTTGATTAACTAAAGCTGACAGGTTTTTTTCCCCCTAAAAACTTGGTTTTCTGTGAGTTTTTCAATTTATCTAGTAACCTTACAAAATGTTTCAGTGTCTTTTTCTTTTTTTTTTTTGCAAAAGAGAAATGAGTGAGCTCTCCTCTCCTGAAGGGTTTGTCTTTATACCCGATAGACAATTTAGAGAAGTGACAAAACGTTCAAAGCATGTATTGCCAAACATTTCTTGGACTGAAAGCAATAAAGGTAAGATAACAGTTTTAAATACATACAAACAACTTTTCAGTAGCTGTCCTTTTGCAGAAGGGAGTCAGGAGTGGCAACAAATAATTTAGGTAATTAAAATAATACAATAAGATGGATTGACAGAATGATGGACAGATAGACATTATAATAAAGCAAATGTACTCAAATGAATTGAAGATTCTAGGTGGGTGTTCATCTTTTCTGTATATTTGGAAATATTTGTAATAAGATGTTGAAAAACCAATATCATAGCATCTGCAACTTTGAAACACTTAAGAAAGTGAGGGTCTGATGGATAGACAAGTAAAGTAAAATGTCAGTGTTAGAATCTAGGTGGTGAGTATATGAATGTTGACTGTAACATTCTTGTAAACTTTTCTGAATTTAAAAAATTTTCAGAATAACATGTTGGAGGAAAAGTGTCATAAGGAGAACAGTGTTTGGCATTAGAGATCTGAGTTCTGACTGTGTGACCTGAGACAGGATGGGGAAGAAGAGTTTCAGTTAACAGTGCAACTTTGAGAAACATAACTCATCTCTGAGCTACAGTTTCCTCGTCTGTGGCTTCAAAAATTAGAAAATATTTCTGTCAAGCAACTGGCAAATGATAGTCAGGAAATGCCTCTGATGATACCAAAGTAATAAGCTCCAAATTTAGGAATCATATCTTGGTTTTGGGTTAATATGTTTAGAATTTCTGGATATATGGGCATTTAATTATTTGATGGAACAGGGATGAGGATGAGAGGTCAAAGTGCAAATTTTTATTATCAAGGCTGCTTAATTTCACACACATGCTGTCCGTGCGCCATGTTTAGAGCCTGTATGTTTTCTGGCTTAGTCTCCAAGTTAATCAGAACTTGTGCCCCGATTAACTGATGGGAAGTTAGAACCATCCTTATACAAAGGATGGAATCTCTGACTTTCTAGTAACCTATCAAGGAAAACTTGACAGCCTTTAAAAATTTTTTCATTTTGTAAATTGCATAAATTCTCCAAACGGGATTTACTGTATTCCTGTCTTAATTAGTAGTTCCATTTAAATATATGTATACCATACATCAGTGTGAAGTTTTTTCAGTTACATTAATTTTTAAAGAATGTATAGTAAATGTAAATCATATTTACTGCCAAATATATATTTACATACATATTTATATAAATATTTACTGCTTAATATTCAGTAGTAGCTTCTCCATTGATGACTTTCTTTTTCTTTTTTTGTCTTATGAAAATCAGTTATTTCATTTCTTTGTAAGAAATAAACTTAGATTTCTGGTTTGTTTGAACTTTGGCCTCAAGTGCATTTATAAAGTACAGTCCTCTTGTTTTTTAATTTGTTCTGTTTCATATGCAGGGTGGATAAAAATTACTGAACTTTTTATATTTATGTAAATTTATTTAAAATTAATTCAAATTTACTACCATATGCCTCAAGGGCTAAACATAATATAGACTATTATAATCATTTATATAAATTGGTTTTAAAAACCAGTTCAATATGTTGAATCAATATGTCATGAATTTCATATCTATGTAGTTGTCATCCTAGTAAATTCCATGGCATATACTTTAACAGCATACAGATTTTAAGTAAAATTGAATAGACTTTTCTAGCCTGCGTTATGGAGGAACTTCTATTATCTTCTAGTTGACTGATTTAGTATTAGAAAAGAACCGTGCTACTTAAATATGAATCAGCTGTATTTTGTATATCCATCAAATCTTTTTAGGACAGAGTTTTTATCTCTCAGCAGTATTTACTGGTTGTCCTTCATTTGCTATTCTTTGTGTGATACAGGGTAACATGAAAATAAATATTCACTTCAAAAGATTGTTCAAAGACTGTCCTCGTTTTCTTTCTGTGGGTATTTGCCAGTCTGTGGCTGCAAATCATTATGAAACTTGAGGGGAATGACAAAGCATCTTTAAACCCATGTACATTTGTGTATTTAGTCAGTGTATTTTGTCAGAGACTGAAAGTACATTTACTTATGTGTGTGTAGGGCAGATCTTTGATTTTTTTTCCAACTATAAAATTTACACAAACTTTATTCTTTAAAATATGTATGGGGCTTCCCTGGTGGCGCAGTGGTTAAGAATCCGCCTGCCAATGCAGGGGACACAGGTTTGATCCCTGGTCCGGGAGGATCCCACAGGCCGCGGAGCAACTGGGCCCGGGTGCCACAACTACTGAGCCTGCGTGCCACAACTACTGAAGCCCGCATGCCTGGAGCCCATGCTCCGCCACAAGAGAAGCCACTGCAATGAGAAGCCCGCACACCACAATGAAGAGAGGCCCCCGCTTGCCTCAACTAGAGAAAGCCCGTGCGCTGCAACAAAGACCCAACTCAGCCAAAAAAAAAAAAAAAAGTATGTATGTATGTATGTATTATTTTATTAATTATTGAAGTATAGTTGATTTACAATATTATGTTAGTTTCAGGTATACAAAACAGTAATTTGATATTTTTATGGATTATACTCCATACAAAAGTACTGTGAAATACTGAATATATCCCGTGCTATACATTACATCCTGTAACAAATCTGTGATATTTTTTGAAATTAAAAAGAGTATCTCCATATTCAGATAATTAGGGATCACTAATATACTAGGAACTTCAAGTGTTCTGTAATTTACATGAGTAAAATTTAAGCATGAGTACAGTTTTGGCAACTTTAGGAAGGAATAGATGTAAGGAAATATTGGTAGACAAAACAGGCAAACTTATTCTTGAGCAAAAACCTAGAATAAGAGTTATGAATTACAAAACAGTAAATATATTTCCTATTGTCAAATAGAACAGAAGGTTCCTTTTTATTCTTATATGCAGATCTTTTTATGATTTAAATTTTATTCACTTAAATTCTGGTGAAAATTTCAAATATAGGAAATTTAATGTAAGCAAATGTTACATATTTTTCACTGGCCTGAATGTTAAACAGTGCAGTATAGTACTGTTTCTATGTAAGTATAAAAATCAGGTAATTTTTAATATAAGCTAAAAGTTAAATGCTATTTAATGCTTAACAAAGAAATATTTAATGACCGTGTTCTCTTTTCATAACCAAACTGTGTTGACCTGCCATTGTTTATGTTTATAAGGAATTAGAATAACTTATTTTTAAAAAGAGTGATGTACACCTTTCTTTAGCGATTTGTCATTTTCTCTGTTTGCTCAACATAAAATGGCAATTTAGTGTATTTCTCACATTCTTGTAGAATTTGTTTTCTTAAACATGTGCTTGTTAGGGTCATTTGTTCTGAAATTTTTTCTTCCTACATTCAAAAATTAGTGAAAAATGTAGAAAAAGGTTCACCTTTAAGATGTCGTCTTTCTAAATGCTTTCTAGAACATTATTACCGAAGTCTGCTATACTCTATGAAGGGAAGAGGTAGGAAGAAAAGAATTAGTATCCCGTCTTAACTTGTTATTTTGGTTCAGTAGGTCAGGGTCTTTAATTAACTTTGTGTAATCTTAGGATTTTATACCTGGATCCTTCTCATCCTTTAATATCTTCTGGCCTTTTATACATGTGTGTGGTTTTTACCTTGTCAAATATAGGTATATTTTGTTTATTTAGACCAATTTCTAATTGTCTTCAGAAAGCATTGAAAGCTGAAGACTCTAATTTATTTTCAGTGTGTGTATTTACTGCTGTGCAGTATATACATTTTATATTTATGTCAGGAAAGGGTTGCAGAGGGGTGCTTTGGAACCACCTTTTCAGCTCTGAATAGCTATTGTGTACATATGGTAAGGTACTGCTGCTTAACAATTAGTAACTGCTTTGATGAAACTAAATTACATGTTTAAGTTCCCATCAGGAAGTCGCTTCACATATCTGTATTAATGTATTCAAGGCTCGAGAAGGAAAGTTAATTTTCCAGCTTAAATATTTAATTCAAGCTTAAAATTTAGTCTGTAATTAGAGCTCCCAAATGGCAGGAACATGGAGTATTTGTCCATTTTAATTAGATTGTTGTTTACCTATTAATTATATATCATATCTTGTCATATAGTTTTGATGGTAACAGATGGTGCTAGGAGTTAGTAAGGGTTTGAACAAAATAAGATTCCACATGATTTATTAAGTTGCACTTTATTAGTGAGTGGTCTGCTTTAGTCAGGGTATTCTCCTGAATAAGAACTGTGCAACATTTCACTAATTTTGATAATTATTCTTTTGTGGAAATGTTGAAGACGAAGTCTGAGATGAGTGATGTCTGCTTAGAAACAAAATGGATTACTTTAGGATTCTTTTATTCTTAAAGAGTATGTACTGTCAGTAGTATAATTGGTATGAGGTTTAGTGCATTTTGCTAAGACAATGTCAGGGAATCAGAATTTTATTTATTGGTAAAAATGTAGACGTAGGGAATGTTTTATATATATATATGGTAATGATTTAGGGTATGAGAAATAATAGGGTGATGATTCAGTTATTTATTTCAAACACATGCCTTCTCTGAGTATCGAATTTAACAGGAAGACAAGATTTTTTGTTTACCAAAATATCTAAGAGCAGACTCTGTCTCCTAGTGAAGTTGATCTACAGAATTTCCTTATTCAAAAAGTCAATGCCAGATCAGCTCGGTGCTTTGTGACCACCTAGAGGGGTGGGATAGGGAGGGTGGGAGGGAGACACAAGAGGGAGGGGAGATAGGGATATATGTATACATATAGCTGATTCACTTTGTTATACAGCAGAAACTAACACACCACTGTAAAGAATTATACTACAATAAAGATGTCAAAAAAAAAAAAAGTCAATACCAACTAAATGGAACGGCCTTCTAAGTTTGTTTATACAAGATTTTATTAATTTTTGTGTTACCAACTCAGCTTCCTAAGATGAATTAATTATACAAATGCATATATGCATGCATGTATGGAGAGAGACAGAAAAACAGAGAGGGGAGGAATAAAGGGGGGAAAAGAGGGAGGGTTTAAAATTTTAATCTTATACAGTTTGTCTGCAATTTATTCTAGTCCTTTAATATCATTAACTTAAAAGTACATTTGGTTGCTGTTTCTTAAAGTTCTTATGTCAAAAACCTTGGTCAGTGTTTTATAGCAAAAAGACATGGAAGGCCCAGCCCCACTTTTACTAATTTCAGTGTTTGCTCTGGAGGGGCTCCCTGATGTGTATCAGATCTTCAGAATTATGGACTTCTGTTACCTGTGTTACCTTCAGTAAGCAGCATTGTTTTTTGTTAGTTTTATTTTATCTTGTTTTTATATTTTAGTTTGTCTACACTTAAACCATGTCAGTTTTTAGAAATATATTTGTCTTTTGATGTCATCACTAATTCTTTATGGTGGGGTGGTGCGTTAACACCAAAGAGTATGATTCCACATGTTCACAGTAGACGGTTACAGATGTGTGTGTAATACAGGACTCTTATAACGTGTGAAATGCTCATGTAACTGAAATTATCACTTTAATGAGGCTTTAGTTTCATGGTTTTTTCCCCCTAGAATGTTGAGTGCTTAAAAACTGATCTCAAATATTGTGCTATAATGTTATAATATAGGAAGGATTCTGCATTATATTTACAGTAATTAGAATATCAAAGGAGAAAATTATTTTTCATTTAGAATACATAACAGCCTTAGTTTGAAAGTTTGAACTTTTAACATTTCTACCCTTTGTGAAAATGTGGGATTGTATATTTTTTGGCAAAATTTATCAAATGTAACATGCACTTACTTCCACACAGAAAAAAGAAAACTAAATTGAAACATATAAATAAATGAAAGAAATTTAATTTCTAATTAATTTTAAAATTAAATATAGTTATCTTTTATAAAGAAATGAGATGATAACTTGATTTCTTTGTTTTTAAAGCATATGAAATATACCATACATATATTCTGTTATTTCGTTTAATCTGGGGAAATGAATGAATGAATGAATGAACAAATAAAGACTATTTGGTGATTGTTAACAGAAATAGCAAGTGAAAAGAGAAATGCTCTTTTAGGAATGAGGTTTTCTTTTGGGTTTCTTCCCCCCCAGCCCCTGGCCCACCACTTTATCCCTTGGGAAGACTTTTATTTCAACAGCCAACCATGTACATATATAACTTTTCCAAAGAAAACGGCAGTACCGATTTATTTTTCTGGAATTATTAAGGTTCTTTCTTTCCTTGAAATAGCAGTGTATGAAAGCTATTTAGGAAAATGTGGTAGTTGATAAATCAGTCTTATTCCTTGATACTGATTTAAACCACATTAGCTTTTTGGACTCAACTTTATTATTTTCTTCTTTTTTTTCACTCAGCAGAAGGGTGTTACTGTGCAATGTGGTAGGTTCAAAGTTAAAATAATCTGTAAGCAGGGTATTCAAGAGTTAAGGACTCATGAATTCATGTATGGATGCTACTTTTTTTGAAAGCACATAGGGGAAAAAAAAAGATAAGCATTTTCCTGTGCTGAGTGCTTCAGATAGAGAGGAAGGTCTGATGAGGAGCTCATCAGGGTGGTGGGGCACACTCAGGGAGCCAAGAGGCCTGGTGGGGAGAGTGGGTGAATGCAGAGTTTAAGTTTGTTAGAAGTACTCAGGCTTCCCAAACATTTCTTTATGCTTCTCTGCTTTTGCTTTTCTGTTCCTCTTGAATCAGATGACCTTCACTGGAACTCCTACCTAATCTTTCTTCAAGATTCAGATCAAATTTTCTTTCTTTCATCAAATACTTTAACTTACACCTTCCTTGGCACTTTGTGTATACACTTGTCATATTGAATTATAATTGTTAACATGTCTGTGTTCTTTACCGTATTGTCGGCTCTTGTGGCTTAAGGGCAGTATCTGAATTATATTTTTACCTCTAGTGTTTTTAGCACAGTGAGTGATTCATAATAGATGTTTCATAGATGCTGGTTAAAGGAATGAATAAAAGCATATCACTTCATACGATGTGGCTGTAATAAAAGAGTTAGAATGCTATGGATCTGTATGTGGGACCTTTGTGAATTTTTTTTAACTTTTAAATCATAATAAAATGTTTTCTTATAAAGAAAATGTCTGGGAGGTGATTTTTTTTTCCTCCATCCGCTCTCCCCCAAATAAATGATCTTTATTTTTTGCTAACATATAAGTAGTCCATGTTTTTGGTAAAGATAGTCAAACAATACGGAAGTATATAAAATTTAAAACTATCTGTAATTCTTCCCCCAGTGACGAACAGTGTTTCTTGTTTGTATGTCCTTCTAGACTTCCCTCCCTCCCTTTTTAATGTCTTTCTCCTCTCATTCTCTTTTAAAAATTTTATCTACATAAGCCCTTTAAAGGTGCTTTTGAAATATGGGTTCTTCACTGGAATTCTTCACACCGTGAATCTCTTTTTATAACCTTACACCATGCAGAATGTACTTTGGTAATTGCAGTAGACATTTTCAGACCTTTAGGTTGGACTTTCCTCCATTTTGAAAGACGTTTTTGCCCTTGATTCTATGATATTACACATTCCTGGTTTTCCTGTTTCTTGATGGATTATCACATCTCTTTGAGCTCATTTTCCTCTACTTGGTTTTTAAGTGTTTGCATTTCTCAAGATCCAGTGCTTTTCTCCTGTCACTACTCGTTCCTCTTGACAAGTCTCACCTGTGTCCAGGAGTTCAGTTAGCAGCTTCGTGTCACTCTCAAGTTGACAGCTCCAGCCTAGAGCACTATTGACCTCCAGACCCATTTATCTCACTGTTTACTTGATATTTCTGTACTTGGACTCCACGAGAATTCTTCAAATCCGACAGGTCTACAATTAAATTTATTCTATTCTTGCTTCATTTGGTCTTTATTTAGTTTCCCCAGTTTCAATCAGTAATATCTTTCTTCCCAGTTGTGCAACCAGAAAACTCTTTTTTTTTAAACATCTTTATTGGAGTATAATTGCTTTACAATGGTGTGTTAGTTTCTGCTTTATAACAAAGTGAATCAGCTATACGTATACATATATCCCCATATCATCTCCCTCCCACCTTCCCTATCCCGCCCCTCTAGGTGGTCACAAAGCACCGAGCTGATCTCCCTGGGCTATGCAGCTGCTTCCCACTAGCTATCTATTTTACATTTGGTAGTATATATAAGTCCATGCCACTCTCTCACTTCGTCCCAGCTTACCCTTCCCCCTCCACGTGTCCTCAACTCCATTCTCTTGTAAATTAAAGACACTTCTGCATCTTTATTCCTGTCCTGCTCCTAGGTTCTTCAGAACCATTTTTTTTTTTTTTTAGATTCCATATATATGTGTTAGCATACGGTATTTGTTTTTCTCTTTTTGACTTACTTCACTCTATATGACAGATTCTAGGTCCATCCACCTTACTACAAATAACTCAATTTCGTTTCTTTATGTGACTGAGTAATATTCCATTGTATATATGTGCCACATCTTCTTTGTCCATTCATCTGTCGATGGACACTTAGGTTGCTTCCATGTCCTGGCTATTGTAAATAGAGCCACAGTGAACATTGTGGTACATGACTCTTTTTGAATTATGGTTTTTCTCAGGGTATATGCCCAGTAGTGGGATTGCTGGGTCGTATGGTAGTTCTATTTTTAGTTTTTTAAGGAACCTCCATACTGTTCTCCATAGTGGCTGTATCAATTTACATTCCCACCAACAGTGCAAGAGGGTTCCCTTTTCTACACACCCTCTCTAGCATTTATTGTTTGTAGACTTTTTGATGATGGCCATTCTGAGTGGTGTGAGGTGATAGCTCATTGTAGTTTTGATTTGCATTTCTCTAATGATTAGTGATGCAACCAGAAAACTTTTCATCATCATATTCAATCCATCAACCAATGTCCCTGGGTCATATTCTAAATTTTGATATAGTTATGGATCTCTTTTGGACTTAGTTTTAATCTGTTGATCTATTTGTCTCTCTTTATACAGACCTTACACTTTTAAATAACTGTAGATTTATTGTGGATTTTCCACCTTGCAGAGCTATTTCCTTCATCTTGTTCTTTTTAAAAAATCCTAGGTGTTTTCGGGCACTCTGCATGTGCTTCAGTATCTGTTTGTTAAGCCTGCCGCTTTCTGCCTTCTCAATCCCTTTGGAATTTCTATTAGAACTGCATTAGAGGTACCGATTACTTTGAGGGGAATTTATATCTTCCCAATAACGAGTCTTCTCATCCAGGAACATGTTGTGCATCTTGACTTAATCAAATGCTATTTAAACCTTTCAAACAAGTCACACATTTTCTCCACACAGTGTTTTTCACAATGCACTAAGTTTGTTGTTGCTCTTGTGCTGGGATATTTCCCTTACCTTCTTTTTGGTTTGTCTAGTGTTCAGCATAGTCCCTGGCACATCAAGCAAATATTTATTGAATTTCGAGCAGTTTTGGGTACATAGGAAAGCTTTTTTCTAAGTCACTAGTTTTAAGCGTTTTATAAATTAAAAACATTTTTTCAATTACTTAGGTTTTTGTACATAGTGAAAGCTGCAAATTATAACTCTGTCTTCCTTTTAAAGTTTATACTTCTTGTTTCTTTTATTTGACATATTGGGTTAGCTAAAATCTCCTTAACAATGTTGAATAAAATAGCCAACATCTTGACTTTCTGTTAAGAGAAATGTATTTATGTTTACCATTATATCTGCTATTTGTGTTTTGTTTTCCATAGGAATAAATGCTCTGTTAAGGAATGGAAGGTTTTTTTTTTTTTTTTCTTCTTCTTGCTTAGCTTATTTTTTTAATTAGGAACGAGTATTAAATTTTATTGAAGGTTTGCTACATTTAATGAAATGATATTATGGTCTTTTCTCCTTTAGCTTACTTATACAAACAGTTAATAGATTCTCTAGTAATAAATTGCCCTTGCATTTCTGGAAGGAATCCATCTTGGTTATGGTATTGTGAGGTCATTTGTTCTTGTGCTCTCTTTGTCATGTTTTGGTGTTATACAGTCATGTTAACATAAAATGAATTGCAACACTTCCCTTCCTTTTTTTGTTACTGAGCAGTTTAAACATAATAGAGATTAATAATTACTTTAAAGGTTGTTAAAATTTACCCATACTATAATTGAGGCACCTTTGGTTGGGAGTGAGGGGAACTGTGGTGATAAAGGAAAATCTTTGACTTACATTTATGATTATCTTCTAAAATTTTGGGTGTATTCAGTTTCTTTGCAGCACAGTTCAGATTGTGAAAATTTGTTTTTTCTTAGAAAACTGTCCATTTCATCAACTTTCTTTTAATTTCATTTGGATCTTGACATTTTGGGGCACAAAGTTGTAGATAGTACTCTTTTTAACCCCTGTATTTTTAAAATCCTATTTGGGTCTGGTATTACATCCTCTTCTTGTTTCTATTATTAAAGATTTTTTCTTTTTTGCTTTAATTAATTTGCTCTTAACCTTTCCATTATAAAATGGAATACTGATACAGAAAAGTATAAGAACAAATGTATATCTTGGTGAGTTATTATAAGACAAACATGGCTGTAATGATCACCCAGGTCAAGAAGTAGAGCTTTGCCAGCCACTGCAGAAGCCCTTCCTTGTGCCTTTTGCCAATTAAAGCATCCTTTTCTCTCCAAAATTAGCCACTGTCCTGACTTTCAGAATAATAACTTATTTAATTTTCTTTATAGTTTTTATCACCCACGTGAGCCTCTCCAGACACAACAGTTTAGTGTTGCCTATTTTAAAAAAAACTATTTTTGCCTTTTAAGTCTTTTTTAACCTGTAGTTTCTCCCTCCAGCACTTTTTCTTTACAAGTGATCTGCTGAAGAATCTGGGCTGTTTGACCTGTAGAGTTCTCATGGTTCAACTCAACATTTTCTTCTATATTTTCTCCAAATTGGGAGGTCGCATCAGAGCTAGATTGGATTTAGGCTTCATCTCTTAGGCAAATTATAGGTGCAATTGAGTCGGTTCATCAGGAGGCACATAACACCTCTCTATCATTTTAACTTTGGCAACATTGATGCTCAAAGCCTAAATGCATTAACTCATTATTTCATTTGCTCTGCTGTGTTCTTCTTGTATAACCAGTCTAGAAGTGAAATTTGTTTCAATTTCTGGTTATCTAACAAGTATTTTTTGACATTTAAAAAATTCTAGATTTGTATTGTGGTCAGGAAATGTGGGCTCTACATTTTCACAATGTATGAAGATAACCTTTGTCTCCCCTTACATATGCAAATTTACAAATGTTCCATTGGCATTTGTAAAGAACTGTTATTTTTCTTTTGCTTGTGATTTCAGTATTTTATATTGAAATATTAAATCAAGTTTATTAATGTATTCTTCAAATCGTCTGTATTTTTATTTATGTATCTCTACCTGATCAACCAAATTATGGGAGTAGGCTTGCATTCTAGAAAGATTACTCTAGTACTAGTAGTTTTTTAGGATGGGTTGGAGGTATGACCGTTAGTGGAGGCATCAAGATCACATAGAATTTTTAAAATTTTGTTCTGCTTTTTGGCAGTTATCTAAGTGAGAAATGATGACTCTGAATTAAGATGTTGTTGATAGAAAGTAGGAGATCTTAAAATATTTAGGAAGTATTGATGTAGAAAATGAGGGAGATGAAAGGGTCTAGTTTCTATTTTGTGTTAAGAGATGACAGTGTGGTTAAGCATGTGACTTAGAACAGGGGTTGACTTAAATCTGGTTCATGGCTAAGTCTGGTCCGCCATCCATTTTTGTACAACACAAATGAGAATAGCTTTTACATTTTAAAATGTTTTTTAAAAAGTCAAAAGAAAAGTGTATTTTGTGACACAGGGACATTTATATGAAATTTAAATTTCAGTGCCTGTAAATAAAGTTTTACTGTAATACAGCCATGCTCATTAGTTTATAGCAAAATTGAGTAAGTTAAGAGAGAGACTGGCCCACAAAGCCTAAAATACTTACTGTGTGGCCCTTTACAGAGTTTTCTAATTCCTAGCGGTGAAATATCCTCTTTTTCCTTATCTTTCGCATTCCCTTTCAATCTGGTGTTCATAACCAGTAATTTGTTATGGGACTATTAAAAAAGAATTCCCCTATATAACTACATGAATTCAACCCTGCTCACGACCATTAATATTTGACCATATTGAAGTCCATTTCCCATGCAATTTTTTTGGGTCTTTTGTGTATAATTATTGAAAGCTTTTAAAAGAGAAGTCCATTTGATATTGATGGTATGCTATTAAAGTGGCTTTTCCTAAATTTTATTCAGACAGTCTTGGCCATTATTAATATTAAATTGTAATTTAAGGTAATAATTTTATATTGTACAATCTGTTATGTTTGTATTTTCTATACAGTTTCCTTTTTTCCATGAAATCAAACTGCAATTTAAATAAACAAATTGTTAAAATCATTCTGAGAGCAAATCCTTTGCGGTTTTGGGAGCAGGATTTTAGTTTTATTAAAGATTCAGTGTTAGAGTTGACTTTCTGTACAAAGTCATAGTTTATTGATTTGTTAAGGTATTTTAAAATAGAATTTGGCTGTGTTAAAAACAAGACAACAGGCCCAAAATGGAGTCAGTTATGCCAAGCCCCATGTTACCAAACCGAGACAATTATCGTTTCGGCTCTCACAGAAATGGAATCTTAAACCGGTCAATCAGGAATCACCTAATCAGCACTAGTTCGGTAATCTGCCTGATAGACCCCTGCCGTCCCCTAAAGGAGAGTGATCTTGCCATAACCAATCCACTTCTTTTTAGGCAAAGAAGTTCCCTGTTCCTTCTGCCTGTAAAAAAGTCTCTCATTTTGTACACCTCTTTGGAGCTCCTTTTTGTCTGCTAGATGGGATACTGCCGATTCATGTTTGTTAGATAAAGCCAATAAGATCTTTAAAATTTACTCAGTTGAATTTTGTTTTTTAACAGCTGGTACAACTGTATAAATGGGTTACTCTAATTCGCAAGAGAGAAAAATTGGTATCATGGGAATTTCTAACGTTTTTATAACTTAGTTGTGCTGGGTAATCAGGAAGCCAGGACTGACCCTTCCTTAAGGATTCAAGATTACTGTTTTGTTTTGGTATGTGTCTTTCTCTGCATCTGTATCTGTTTTATTTAAATTTCTAATATTTATGCCTGACAAATTATGTTATATTATGTAAAATATTCTTTTTTTTTTTTTTTTCACCTTCCTATGGCTGTTACTTGTGCTCGGATACCAAAAAAAAAAAAAAGGCTGGAAGATGACTACCAATGGAAATTGCCGTGAAAAGCAAGCAAAGTATATTTCCATTCTAATGCTTGCTAGCAGCAAAGCACATTGTTAAACTTTATAAATGTTTTTAAAGAGTTATTTATTGACACACAAACTTCTTATCGCATCAATAATTACATCTAAATGGGAATGTTAATTCATTTAAGCCATTGTATGTCAAAGTAGCTCTGAGAAATAAGCACCCACCACTCTGTTCTTTTCCCTAATACGCAGGTTTTATAGCTATCTTGTTTTAAAAATTGTTGTTGGGAAATTTGTTAATTTTCATTGTGATTAATTCTTTTTTTTTAATTGATTAATTAATTTATTTATTTTTGGCTGTGCTGGGTCTTTGTTTCTGTGCGAGGGCTTTCCGTAGTTGTGGCAAGCGGGGGCCACTCTTCATCACGGTGCGCGGGCCTCTCACTATCGTGGCCTCTCTTGTTGCGGAGCACAGGCTCCGGATGCGCAGGCTCAGCAGTTGTGGCTCACGGGCGTAGTTGCTCCGCGGCATGTGGGATCTTCCCAGACCAGGGCTCGAACCCGTGTCCCCCGCATTGGCAGACAGACTCTCAACCACTGCGCCACCAGGGAAGCCCCATTGTGATTAATTCTTGATTTACACTCATTTATCTAGTTTTGTCACCAGTGAATAGTTAGAATCAATACCTATTCTTTGACTAATGATTTAAGCATTTATCAACATATAATATGCTTTTCATTCGTGTTAGGCAGTTAAGTATTTATTTTTTAATTTTTATTTTGTGTTAAGGGAGGAAGGTCCTTCACGTTGTGTGACATGTTTCGCAGTAGTATAAAATGTAAATTTGCTTCGACTTTTCCTAAGTATGTGTTTAGCAGTGTCTTAAATGTTCCTTCTGCTTGTTTATCCTTTTTCTATTCCTACTTTTCGTACTCACCAAAATAATAGAAATGGTCAGTGAGTGTAATTCACTTTTGTATGTAAATTATTGTTCTAAGGGCAGTTAATAATGGTCACTTCTTGCTCTTCAGGAGTTTTATAATCTGTAACAATCATTTTTGGAATGTTTTCCCGAGTAGTTAGTTAATAAAAATAATTAAACTATCGAATTTGAAAATGAGTTACCCTTTTGATAAACTAGAGCTGTTTTAAGATTATCCTTTAAAAATGTCACCTGTGATCAGTTGCATTCTAATAAGCTTTCAGGGATGGGAGAGAAAGGTATGCAAAAAGGCATGTCGTGATCAGCCCTGTGCTCGTGGATGAGGCTGAGGGGTGAGTGTGCCGGTGGTGTTGCAGACAGGCTCAGTAGCTCTTGTGTGTCGTGGTAAAAGCACTAGGGAGAGCCTGAGTCGAGTAATGACTAGACATGAAGAGAAGATGGCAATGACAGTTCAAGGAATCGGGATGAAGTTTAAACCATTGGAAATGACCTCTTATGGGAGGTAAAAAACTTACATTTCAGCAATTTTCTATAGTTCAACTTAATACATTCATTATCAACTTGTGTCAGTAAAGAAAAATACAACTGTTAATATTTGAAAGGAAGGCAAACACTGAACGGCTGTAGTATTTATAAGGAAGGCGTCAGTAACACTAGAATGGAAGGATTTTATGGAGAGAGTTGATGTGTTTTCTAACATCCACCTCCTACATACCCTTTAGGATCTACTTCAGCTCCTATTTGTATTAAGTTTTTGCTCAGCACCCAAGTGGCAGAAAAGTGCTCCATGATGGGAGAGGGTAAAGAACCTATGTATTCATTTGTCAACAACCTTTGTTGAGTTTCTAGAATGTGTTCCTGAGCATCATATGACAAAAGAACAGTTGGATCTCTGTGGTTCTCCTTGATCAGAATATGTTCAAACTAAGCCTCCTAGATAAAAGTTCCTGCCTACAACCCTGTTTTTTTGGTTGTTGTTGTTGTTTAACCTTCTCACTGTCCTTTAAGGACACATACTAGCTCTAATCCATGAGAGCTTCCCACTGATTACATTAGCTATGGGTTACCTGTGGAACTCTGACTAAAGCTTCCCAAATTACTCCTCCATGAGCTAACATACTATGGTTCTTTTCAGAAGATGTTTTTGGGTGCGTTCCTTTTAAAAGAATGGATTAGTGAAATGGTAAATAATGGCTTTGGTTAAAGGACTTTTTGTATTGACTGATGACCTCTTTATAGCGACCTTGAGCTGTTATTTACACCTTAGGTTATTTCATACAGTCTTTTCTCACCAAATATACTTACCCTCCTGTGGAGTAGGGATTCTATCTGATGTGTCTTTATACCTTTACTGTAAGAGACAGATGAGGCGAAAGTTTCCTGTAAAAATAGCATATGCCCTACAAACAGAAGATATTACACCTACATAGTAGGCTGAGTGTTTAGTGAATAGATGTTGATAGGATTTACAGGCAGGAAAGAGCAGTTGTCCATAGTTGATTCAGCCGGTCTCCTGTTGTTGAACACTTGGGTTGTTTCCAGCATTTTGCTTTTATTTAAAATATTGTAATGAATAAGCTTGTACAGATCCTCAGTTCCTTATCTGAAACCCATAGGGGGACTAGATATGTTTCGAAATTCACAATTTTTTGGATTTTTACAATTGTTAATGTGATGCATGTTCCAAAATTAGAGCAGTTCTAGAGGAGGCAGCACCAGGTAAATAAACATGTTACTGGTTCTGATGGAAGGTGTATGGTTATCATTATCACAGTGTTGGCTAAATAAAGACTGTAAACAGCTTCATATTAATTCAGGTTAATTTTATTGCGGAATGACTTTAAAAAGCAAAGTTAGGAAATTGCTTTTGGTTTTTGGCGATTATGGAATGTGCATATATGTATGTGTGCTAGTATATTTGAGGGAATAATTTCCATTGTGGATTTTTCTGGATCAAGAGAAAATGCATTTGTAGTTTTATTCAGTATTGCCAAATTTCCCTTGCTGGCATTGTACCTGTTTCTACTCTGACCAGCAACATGTGGAGGCAGAGCTGGTCTTTCCCAGTATTACTACTAGTCTGTGCTGTCAGACTTTAGGATTTTTGCCAATCTGATAAGTGAAAAATAGAATCTCGTAGTTTTACAAAGAACATTTTGTAAGACGAGGAATGGCAGTTCATATGGCTTTGGTTAAGGACTTTTGTATTGACTGATCACCTTTTAACAGTGACTCTGACGGCAGGGACACAGGACATTGTTCCCTCTCCTTTCTTACCTGTCTCTCTTTTGTCCCAAACATGATGGCCCAAGGTTACATCTGTGCTCAGTCTGTTAATCTAGTCAAGAGTGGACATTTACTATACAGTCAATTTTATGTTTGTCCCTGAGCTTATATGGTGAAAGTTTGTTTTCTGTTTCCCAGGCAGGATTTGGAGCTAGAATATTAATAGTGAACAAAACCCCTGGAAAATGCAAAATTCCATGCTAAATGTTAGGATACACTGTTTCTGTAGGCTAAGGAACTTTGGCAATTGTTGTAAAGCTCGTCTCTGCCTTTGGGCTTTTATACTATCTGTTTCTTCCCAGTGGAATAACATTTTTCTAGACTTCCATCCAGGATGGGCTTCTTTTTATCACTCAGCCCTCAGTTTAAACATCACTTCTTCAGTCAGATACTTGAGTACCCAGTCTGAAATAGCCTTAGAGTCTTTCCATCTCACCAGCTTGTTTTATTTTCATCATAGCTGTCAGTACCACCCGGTGTTTTGATGTTTGTTTATTGTCTGACTCCCACCACTAGCATTTAAGCTCCATTTGATCAGGACTTGTGTCTTGTTTAGTGCTGTGTCCCAGGGCCTGGAACAGTGCCCGGCGTGGCCTGCATTTTTAGTAATTGCTCCTGGAAAGAATGTCTTCTTTCATCCTCGGCCTTTCTGCTTGCTGCGGCTTCCAGATTACCCTTCCCCCACCCTTCCCTTTTCTTGCTCCCAAACTCCTATTCATCCTTCAATATGCTGTTTGATTCAGGAAGGAAGATGATATGTACAATTTGATTTCATTCCGAAACTATAATAATAATTTTGGTTCTCTTTTGAAACATTTCCAAAATTTCCTGATTTGAACTAAAACTTTGAAGCTGAGTTTTGATATTCTAAACATTATTATTATTATTTTTTTTTTTGGCGGGGCATGGGGGAGCTTTAACAGGAGTGACTTTTGCCTAGCTAAGTTGCTTTCTTTGCTTTCAAAAGATTGCTTCTTTGTTATTTCTGTGATTGTTACCTTTTTTTTTTTTTTTTTCTCTTAAGAGCATAGGTTCTTGTGTTGATCATTTGGAAGGATTGGTGTTCCATGTACTCAGCTTTTAGTTATTGAGTAATAGTTTTCCCATTAGAGATAGCCTAAGAGGGGAAAAGTTACATAAAACCACAAATCTTTACTACTCAGAAATAAAGCTGCCCATGCCATTGCTCAGGTGTTGCAGATGTTGGAGATGGCGTAACACATACTATATGTGTTAGAAAATAAAAGGGGTAAGGGCAGGAGTTTAAGGAATCAGAAAAACCTCGTTTCCGGATTTCTTGCTATTGTAAGTTTAAACTAGACGTTGCGCCTCATTTTAATATGCAGTTATTTGGGGTGTTTGTATGTTTTGTGTTTTGACCACTGTTCAGTATTTAAACTCCTTCAAATATGCAAAGATTAAATGTTTAATAAAAATTGCTTGTTGTTTTCAACATCTGTGTTCAGAGAACAATGGCCCACTGGAGTGCAGAAAGCTTGTAAAGTTTTCAAATGTATTGAAAATGACAGAAAGTTCAGTGAAGAGTTTGCTTCCCTCATTACAGAACTACTTCTGTGGCTGCGATTACACTGAGAGCATCTTTAATTGCTTTAAAATCTGAATGCATGATAAGAATGGATTAATTTGATTTTTCTGTTACTACAAGTAGCAGATGGTTTATGTCTTAGGAATGCTCATGTTGTAAAATGAGATCCCCAGCTCATCCGTGATTGGTCACTGTTAATGAAGCATGCTGTGCTGATTATTGATTTAGAAAATGAGGATGACATGAGTATTGTGTGTGTGCTGTAATAAATTAAAGAGGAGTATTTTAATAGCCAGCAGACATACACCTTAAATAACATGAAATATTTGATTTTCTATTCAGGTGGTCTCTGCCCTGTCAAACTAATTTTATTGTTTATTAAAAAGATATACTTTTATAGTTTCAGCTAACAAGCAGATGGTCGTCTTTACTTGTTTCTGTTTTGTATTGCTGTATGACCGATCAGATGCATGATAGGAACCCAAATTAGCTTGTTGTCTGCAAAGCAGTGGTGTAGCCATGGAAGCCTTTTGCAGAGTGTGAGTGCGTACTTGTGCACGCACCCACACGTCTCTCCCTTACTGTTGCCTTACTGTTCAATTCTTACTTGTTTTTGAGAATAAAGCTATATATTGAAAGTTCTTTTTAATAATTTTAATTTCTGTTCCAAATTAATTTTTAAAGGGCAAATGCAGGAGGAAAGTAATGGGAATGTCGCATTTGTTGGTTTTAGACGGTTTCCCGTGAACGGGGATGTGAATTTACAGTCATGTCTTATTGCAGGTGCATTGTAAAAGTCAGGGTGATGACAGTTTACTGATATTTTTACTGAAAGCTTTATGTGTGTGTGTGGTATCCAGTGATATTCACAGATATGTAAGTGCTCTGTCTTGATGGCAGAACACCATTTAGTGAAGCACAGCAGGTGGATTGCCTTGTGAGCATCACTTAATATGTCTCAGTCTATTTCCAGAAGGCTGGATACTTTTGTATTTCAAGTACTAAATGCATTACTTATATTGGAATAAAAATTTTGAGTTATTTCATGACAGTTTCTGCTTGATGGCAGTCTTAACTGTGACCAGGATGTAAGCATTACAGATAAAGTGCTTCTCACCTTGACTGTGGGTAAGACTACAGAAGAGGACAGTCTCTGGTGTATTTTTTTAACTTTGTGTACGTACACTTGTATTTTTAAGTTTCAGTGTTTGCTGAATTCTATTTTTCTTTTATAGATGTGTTTCAGTTCACATGAACGTGGGCCTTTTTAGCAGTTTAGTGTTATTTCTGAGTGATTTAAGAAATTGAAATTACAGGCAGTGGAATCACAGTCCTAAAGTAACACTGTGGATAGTGACCAGTGAGATAAGGGGATATGAGTATGCTTAAATGGTCCACTTTTAACCCTGAGTTTTAGCCATTTAAAGCATACTCATAGTAGTAAAATTTTTTTAAATGAATACTTCGGTAATAATTACAAATTACATAGAAAGAGAGAGATTCAGTGATTTAAGAGACTTGACTTGATAATGCTATATCATTATTACATGTAAAAAAATTAGCCTACATAATGTTTCTGAGGGCAGCTTCCTTCACGTTAGATTATTTCACAGGATGCTTGGGAAAAACCAGTAGAGGTTGGGAAGTAAAATTAAATGGATTAATTTTTTGTTTTATGTGACAATCCAATTTCAAAAGGATACTAGAAAAGTATTCATTATTGAAGCACTTTCTGTATGTGAGAGGAAAGTACAGCCTGTTGCATATTTGCTGAATAGTTATAGTGTGATTCTCTTTTGTAACTTATAATAAAAATATAAGCTTTTTCCTAATCAGTTAACGTCTGTATTTTTATTCATTTATTTATCAGGGGACAAAACCCATAAAATTAATAAGGATTCGTTTTTAGATAACTTAAATGTTTTGTGACTAGTAGTCAACTTCACTGAATAGGAAAATGAAGAGATACCTGCTTCTGTTTTGGTCAAACAGTACAAATTAGATATGGAAGAGAAATTTCCACTTGATACAAGTGTTAAGAAAAACACACCCATTCTTTGCAGTGGTTTATAATTGATAACCAAAGTTATTCAAATTAATGCTGTTCGAAATAATTTTCAGTAGAATAATTGAAAAGTTTTTGGAAATTCCGTTTAGGTATACTGAAGAATTTATACTTTAAGGGGCCAAGAAAGTGATTTTTTAAATGTATATTTTGAATAGTTTATCTAATGCACATATATCCTCTTTTCTGTCAACCCTGATAAGTGAATGGCTTTATTATTTTTCAGTGTAAATTATTTTTATATTCAGAGCTCTAACCATGTAGTAAATTTTTTGTTACAGGGAGGAACAAATTAATATCAGCATTCTCTTTTCCCTCCCATGTTTATGTTTAATGCAATTTTTTCCCTCAACAATAGCTACGAGAAGTCTAGAAAGATTGTTATGAAAAGCATCTTTTCAAGACAAATGTCAATTTACTGATAATGATTTTTATTAACATTTGTCTTAATGTACTTTCTGGATGGAGGATGCACAATGTGTTTTTATTTTTGTTTGTATTTTTCCTTTTACAATACAAAACACTGCTTTTTGAGGTAAAAGCATAGTTGCTGATAACTTTGAAGTTATTTTCAGAAAGAGAAATGATTGCCATTAGGTACACTGGTTTCCTGCTGTGTGAAATTCTAACACCCTGGGTTGGAATATGTCCTATGCAGAATTCTATAGTTAGATATTTTAAATCTTAGCCAACTGATTTTTTTAAATGTTTTATGTTTTGAAAGATTTAAAAGAAGTAAAAGAAAAATTGGACAAGATTGTAAATAAATGTTTCAGCCACATCCCTCGCATCTTGTTCTTCAGAGCAGTGTAAGGAAATAGAAGAACTGAAGTGTTGTAGATGTCTCGTTGCACATATTGCAAGAAACAGCTATAGAATTAGATCATGAAATCAGCTATCCTCATGTGCAATGATCAGGTGGTTACTATGGTAACATTTCCATTTGTGAATTTTTGTAGAGTTAAAATTTGTAGTCATCCCATCATACCATCATTGGCTTTTGATTTTTCATGTAAATATATCACTGTGCTACCTGCGTACTATTAAGTGACACCAGCCACAGCACTTAACCACCACCCCTATACTCTAGGCTAGGGAATCAAAAATAGGAAAATGAAAGAAATGAGAACATTTTGCTAAATTACATTTTAAGACTGTCCTGATGTTGCTGGTAGAATTTTAGGCATTTCTTTGGAGGAGTAAGAGCATTGCCAGTTACGCTTTAATTTTATAAGTATATCATATGAAATTGGTTAGGCATGGTAGCAGTAGGAGGTAAGAAGGGCTTTAATTTATCAGCTAAATGGGTGCTAAATAACCAAAACAGAAGTAATGACCCTTCCGAGACTGAGAAGATTCATTTTGAAAACAGTCCCCTTTTATTTTAACCTTATTAACTGTTTGAAATTTGTTCTGTGTTCAGATATTCAAAAGTTGCCCTGCTTATTTGACTTCTGATTATAAAATCAGACTCTAATATCTTAGACTAACTTGGATTAAAATAGCCTATAATGTTCCCTTGTATCAATTACTGTATTCTAGTAAAGATTCCTACTGTTTTTGTTTTGTTTTGCTTCCCAAAGCCCCCTGCTGCTGTTGATTACACCTAGATCTGCTACTGATTGGAACTGTTAAAAGGCAAAGATAGTGTGGCGGGTTGCTGAATCATTTAATTGTAGGACTAATAAGAGATGTTCTCTCTGCAGCCTAAAAGAAATAGTGGCACTTGAGTGGTATGTACAAAGAGGCCAAGAAATAGTCTTTAATAATTTTTGAAGGTGTGAAATTTATTTACTTAGTGAATTTATTTACTTGTAACATAATTGAGGTTTATCAGCAGCCTGGTTGGATTCCTAAACCATGTATGTGAACTCTGTTGAGAGGAAAGGAGAAGGAAGGAGAAATGCTAGAGAAAATTTAGTACTAACAATTATTTTTCTCTGGCAGTTGAATGCTGTTCGTTTTTATAAAGCTAAAATAAATGGATAGCTATATGTATAATTGTTAATTCAGTTGTTGAGACATTTGATAATACAATGGCAAGAAATTCAAAGTTAAGTTTTCATTTGTAACCGAGGCTCTGTTTGTAAACCCCAGCGCACAATATAAAATGCAGGTTATGTAAGATACAAGCTCCAGGAGAAGTTTACATACAACTTTTGGAATCTAGAGATAAGATTTCCATGATAGCTGTGAGTACTTTATGAAGCATCCACAAATCAAGAACAACTGTCATATTGTACCCTCACTACTTCAAAATTTGAGATAATCCTTTGTTGGAACTTGGTGAGAGATTATTTGAAGGGGAATAGTTATACACAAGTGTATTACATGATACTTTATTACTACCCCTTCTGTTCATTATAAATAATTGCTTCTTCTTTTAAAGCCATTTCAGGTTTCTAGGTGCAGACTAAACCAATGGTTTTAAGTAATTAGCTTGATGTTACATACATCTGTTGAGAGGTATGACTGACTAGAACTTGAAATGGGAAAAAGCGAATGTTCTTTTAAGATATTTATTGAAACATTTTGATCAGGGAAATTGCATGAAGGATGCTGGCTGGAAGGGCGCTGCCAGTAATGTATACACTGGGTTGGAGAGACCAGTTAGAAAATTGACACAGTTCTATGGTTGACAATAGAAACGAAGTAGTATTCAGTGCTGGTGTCTCTTTTTGTTAGCGACTCATTGAATCAAGCATCAATAAACTCTGAAAAAAATGCTGAAATCTTAATGAATGTTCACTGTTATTAAGTAGTGAACATTCATGTCTTCTTAAGTAATAAACCGTTAGACTGTAAACTCCTTGAGGGCAAATATTACTCATATTTGTGATCTCAGCATTTGACACAATGTGTTGCTTACGGTAGTCATTCAACCTTTTAAAGTGAAAAAAAGTAAACAGAAGGATCTTGTATTGGTTTGCTAGGGCTACCATAACAAAGTATCACAAACGGAGTGGCTGAAACAACAGAAATGTATTATATCACAGTTCTGGAGGCTAGAATTCTGAGGTCAGGGAGTTAGCAGGATTGGTTCCTACTGAGCCCTCTGGAGAAGGATCTGTTCCAGGCCTCTCTCCTGGGACTGTAGATGATCATCTTCACCCTGTGTCTTCACATCATCTTCCCTCTGTATGTGGCTAAATTTCCTCTTTCGATAAGAACGCCAGTCATATTGCATGAGGGCCCACCTTGATAATGACATTTTAACTTTCCCCCGTAATGCTGTGTCTCCAGATAAGGTCACACTCTGAGGCACTGGGGATTAGGACTTAAACATATAATGTTGAGGGGTCATAAATCAACCCATAACACCTCTATTTGAAGTTGATATGGTTTACAAGCCAATGGCTAATGACACATACAGTTAATCAAAAAATAAATATAGTCATAAACAAAAAAGAAATATGTCAGTATAGGGACCCACAGCTATATGTCCCTTTGTAATTAATACCATGTGACGTAATTTTCACCTCAATTTATTTTACTATTTTTCAATTTATATCTGCAAATTGACAGCTAATCATTGTACTGGTTTTCATCTAGTGGCAGAAGTAGAGATGGAAGGCTAAGTTTCAAAAGTACAATAGAACTAAATTCCCCTTTTATTTCACCTTGTTTAGAATAATCTAAATCATCATCCACCCTCACCACACAGACTTCTTGTTTTAAGAAAACAAGCATTAGTATTGAAATATTATTGGTAATAACTAGATTATAATGTTGTACCAGGTGGGTTTTTATGTACAGTTTTGAACAGGTAGCCACTTATCTAGAACAAATTCTCTAGAAGTATGGTCCCTGGACCAGCAGCTCAGATTTACCTATTGATCAGAAATTCTGAGGGTGGAGTCCAGGACTCTTTGTTTTACTGAGACCTTGGGTGATTCTGGTGTACACCAACATTTGAGAACCACTGAATGTAGGTATAATGCCTAATTTTATTGTTTTCAGTAATTATACAAGCTTAGAGTTATTTTTTTCTTTCTCTTATGACTTTCCTTATATTACTTGATACTGAGATTTTGATTAGGAGTGCCACCCAAAATTATTACAGTATTTTTGTGGAAAACATTAATCTCTGTTGTTGGTTTATTGTGTATCTTTTTTGAAATGTTTTATGTTTGCAAAAGCATATACAACTTTCTCTCTAAGTATATATATATATATAATAATTCCCTCTTCTTTTTCTCCTTCTGCAGATAGTAACATAGGACCTTGCTATTTTCACTTATTATAACTTGGAAGTCTTTCTGTATCAATACATCGTTCTTTTGTATGTTTTTTCTTCTTTATTCCTTTTTAATATCTAGATGGTAATACCACTGTATGCATGTACAATATAACTTATTTAACAGGTCCCCAATTGATGGATATTCAGGTTAGTTTCAACATTTTGCTATCGTAAAAATTCTGTGAGGAATATTATTGTGTGTTTAAGTTATATCTATAATTTCACATATACACAGGTATATTCATAGCATAATTTCATAAGAATGTAACTTCAAGGACAAAGAGAGTGTGTGTGTGTGTGTGTGTGTGTGTGTGTGTGTGTATATATGAGTGTATATATATACACACATATAATTGATGGCTGTTTCCAAGTTACCCTCCATGGCAGTTGTACCAATTTATACCCCCTATAACAGATATGTTATTGCTTCAAAAATGTGTTTTTGAAAGATGCAACAGTGTTATGTAACAGCATTATGTTTTTGAAGGAAACATCTATGTTAAGCTAAAAAAAAGAAATCCACAAAACTTAAAGTTTTAATAAACAGTATATAAGACTACTTCGGAGTTTCTTACATTTAAGTTATAATTTGTTTTAGAAATTTCTTGCTGCACAAATTGAAGATAGAATTGAAGATTTGTTTCCACTAATCTGAAGTAAATCTACATTTTAGTGATTCATTAAAAAGTAATTTTTACATATCTGGAAAAACATATCTTTGAAATAGTGTTGGTTTACTGTCAGTGAGTACTTGGACAGTCTTTAAATGTGAGGATTATTTGAAATCCTACATATGTAGTTGTTTAAAAATTTACGATTTTTTTTTGGTATCCACCATAATGCTTTTATTTTATTTTTTTATTTTTCATTTTTTAAATAAATTTATTTTATTTATTTATTTATTTTTGGCTGCGTTGGGTCTTCATTGATGGGTGCGGGCTTTCTCTTGCTGCAGTGAGCGGGGGCTACTCTTCGTTGCGGTGTGCAGGCTTCTCATTGCGGTGGTTTCTCTTGTTGCGGAGCATGGGCTCTAGGCGCGCGGGCTTCAGTACTTGTGCCACGCGGGCTGAGTAGTTGTGGCTCGCGGGCTTTAGAGCTCAGGCGCTCAGTAGTTGTGGTGCACGGGCTTAGTTGCTCCGCGGCATGTGTGATCTTCCCGGACCAGAGATCAAACCTGTGACCTCTGCATTGGCGGGCAAATTCTTAACCACTGCGCCACCAGGGAAGTCCCAGACCATAATGTTTTTAATTAAAACCCTTTTTAGGCTTTTCATTTACGCAGTATCATTGGTTTATATTGTGTTAATCATTTCAAAATCTAAAATGAAGCAGTGAGTGAGGCACAGAGCATTGGGTTTTTTGTGTGTTTTTAAAAACATTCTATACTCCCCCCCCCCCTTTTTTTTTTAACACTCTCTTAACTTAAAACTACTAAACAGATTTTTATTTTAATCGTTGGAACAAAAAATGTTCTCTTGGGCTGATACCAGTACTTTCTATGCCAAGTTACAGACCGGAATCTATTTTTATAGGCCAAGATACAAACCTCTGAAAACCAGAGTTTATAATGGAAACACTGACAGGCCCTTAACTATCACAGCACACATGGCACTGCTGAAATCATAAGGTACAAGGCACAAGATTTCACATGCAGGGTGAACATTGAATTTTTCAGCAATTGTATTGTCAAATGCCTTTCAACTAGGATTTAGTAAGCGTCATGTGCAAATGTAGCTATGCTCGGGGCCTTGAAAGCACAGTGTATGGGCCGATTCCTGCCCTCTGAACGCTTGTCCACAGGTATACAGACACTGAGAAGCACTGAAATAAACCTGTTGGGAAACAGCCTTGTGAGTGGGTTTGGTTGGAGAGAAATACGTGCACTTCCTGATCTCTAGGTTTAATTCGTGGCTCAACCCTGAAAATCTTGCATGTTTTTGCATGTAGATCACTACACATGATTCTGGGTATTATTACAAAGCAGGCAGAACTAATCAGTTGCATCTTCATTTTAATACTATCACTGAAGAAAGCTTAAACACTATGTGTTACACAGTTTGATACTGGGTAGTTGAATTGAAGACTTACCATTTACTCCCTCTTTGAGGGATCCTATTTAGGTAAAAAAATAAAAATAGCCTTTTTCAAAGACTGTGTTTGATTACTCAACTTTGATTAAACAAAAATCATTAAAACAACCACCATGGGATTTTTAATTACTGTGCTTTATTTTAGTAATATTTTAGTTTAAATGGTACTGGTTCTCCTACCATTAGTTAATGATTGCCATCAGTTAACACAGAATGAATGAGCCTACAGTGTATTAAGTACTTTAAACGGAAAACTCAGAACATGTCAGATGCCTATATGGGAAAATAGTGAAAATGGTTTGAGCTCTATAGTTAATTTGAATGTTCACGAAGGGTTGTGTTCTCGCACTTTTAACACCAACGTTGTCTACTCTCTTTCTTCCTTTTCTTTATCTTGTTAAGTGTGGGACAGAAGTGGAGGTGTTATGTCAGATATGCTATCTTAGAAGCATTGCGAAGTGTTAGAGAAAACCAGTGTCTTGTGGGAAGATAATGAAGTGATAGTTTGTTGCTACAGGTTTTGCAAGTTCTGCCAGAAGGAAGAGGTAAGGGGAAGATGTTAATTTGGATCTGAATCAGATTTTCTGTTCTAGTTAAATTTTCCTTATCCTTTGACCTATATCCATGTACATTTAATACCGTTTAGATAGGAGACATGCTTCTGTCCTAAGAGGTGTCTTTTATGCATCAGACTGGTTTTCCATTAATGAAGAGAATATGGACATTTTTGAGTAGTTTAAGATTTTTGCATCAGTCATTAAATTTCTTCACCTAATGTGTTAGAAATAATGCTTTAGTATCCTGAAAGCTGGAAAACTTCTAAAGTAAGTTATTTAATTCTGTGCAGTTGTACTAATTCTAGAATGGGCAGCCCTCATTTCCATCTTTTACTTTTTGCTCTATTTCTTTAGGGAAGAGAGTCTGTATACTAACTCTTACCTACTTCTCCTCGCCATTGCTGTAGAAAACTTCACCACGGGTTTAAGGAAATACAATGTTGATCTTGGTTATATAGGTAGAAGATAGTATATTTTAGAAGTTCCATTTCATGAAGGTACTTCACTATGCAGTAAAATGAAGAGGGTGTGTGTGTGTGTGTGTGTGTGTGTCTGTCTGTCTGTCTGTATGGGGGTGGGGGGAGCAGAGAAGGAGAGAAACAGACATACACTGAGTTCCTAGATTTACAGATTTATCTGCTTTATAAATTGTTCTGGAAAAAAACGTACAATAACATAAGCATAATACTACATGAAACCAAAATCCGGAAGAATTTCTAGAGCTGACTAAACTTTCTTTTGTCATTTACCTCCACAGCTGAGAGGGCTGATAACCATTAAGGGCCTAATGGCGTATCAGACAATTCACAAACTCTCTTTTATACTGACTCTATTAATAAATTTATCCAATGCATACTTACCATTAGCAGTTTCTGACTAAAATTGGTTTTAGGAAGGGCAATATTTTTAATCAATGAAAGAAGAGACTTAGATTTTGCTTTGCCTTTGTGCCCCATGAAGCGGAGATTGGGTGAGTTGGCGCCAGAATTTTCTTTTCCCAGGTCATTCATGGGTTCATCCTCCCCCTTAGTTCTCTCTTATTAGGACTTGATATGCCAGACACTGGGCTGGGAGCTCCTGACCTTCGACAGTTGTCCTTTACTCAAAAACAACTCAAGGTCTTGGATTTACTTAATGATATTTATACTTTTAAATTTGGTTTCAGGCTTCAATATTTTTGCTTTCTTTATATATTGGCATTAATAGGTCAAATAAGCTAGTGCTCTGTCTTAAATATTTTATCTTTGAATTGTAAGGAAAAAACAGATTTATGTATTATTGGAATGTAAAAAATGAGTTTTCCTCATGAAAAAAATTGAGAATGTGTTTGAACTTAGATAAATAATTGGAGGAGATTTTTGTCCACTTAGTTTCCAAGCAAATACAAGTATTCTAGGTAAAAGGCTTGGCTGATGGATAATATTTTATGCCTAATACTGAAATATGCAAGAGTGCCTTGGGGAACTAGAGAATGAAGAGGCTATGAGGGGAAGGGTTAATTCCCATGCTTATTGCTTTTAAAATATTGTACTTCCTTTCGCGTTCCTTTAATCTAAATTATGATCACTTCCTCCAGAGAGAGAAATGAGCTCTAGTTACTTTGCTGTTGCTGATGAGCTTAGTTGTAACCATCGACCCTTTCCACCCCCTGTGGTTGGTATTTTGATTCTAAAGATAAAGTGTGTATTTGTACACTTGTTCCTGTTGAATTATATACTTTCTGGGTTGTGGCCTTCCAAGACTACAGTTTCTTATATAAGCTCCCAGCTGTCAAATAAGCTCTCAGTCCTGCCCTGTCATTCTGTGTCCTCATCCTCTTTACATTTTCTTCATAACATATGACACTACTTGACATGCGAACTATATTTTATCCTTGACTTAGTATGTGCCTTCACCTAGAATATTAATTCTTCGAGACTTTGACTGTCTTGTTTACCACAAAATGATTATCTTCTAGCCTAGCGTCTGGCACGCGGGAGGATTCAACAGGTATTTATTCAGTTGAATGTATGTTACACCTGTGCCACCCCTGCTTTCTCCAGTTTCTGCTTACTACCTTCTTTCCTTCCTTAAGAGACATATTGAGAAAACATGACATGAAATCTAATTTTAATGTGTAAGGTAGTGAACAAATCTAATGGGACCCTCAAAGGATCTGTGTTTTTGAACTGTAAGTACCATCTTGTTTTTTTGTTTGTTTGTTTGTTTTTTTAAATTTATTTATTTATTTTTGGCTGCGTTAGGTCTTCGTTGCTGCGCACGGGCTTTCTCTAGTTGCCACGAGCAGGGGCTACTCTTCGTTGCGGTGCATGGGCTTCTCACTGCGGTGGCTTCTCTTGTTGCGGAGCACGGGCTCTAGGCATGCAGGCTCAGTAGTTGTGGCTCGCGGGCTCTAGAGTGCAGGCTCAGTAGTTGTGGCTCGCGGGCTCTAGCGTGCAGGCTCAGTAGTTGTGGCACACGGGCTTAGTTGCTCCGTGGCATGTGGGATCTTCCCGGACCAGGGCTTGAACCCATGTCCCCTGCATTGGGAGGCGGATTCTTAACCACTGCACCACCAGGGAAACCCACCATCTTGTTTTTGATCTTGTTCTGATCACCTAGCTGAGTAAATATATCCACCAGACCGGTGACAGTGATGGTAATAACAATAATAGCTAACAGTTATTGAGTGCTTACTATGAATGTTTCAGGTGTTGTAAATCCTTCAGGGATATTTATTTAATCCTCACAAAACCTGTGAAATGTGTACTTCCCACTTTTACATTGAGGGTACTGAGGCACAGGGCGTTTAACCAACTTGCCTAAGGTCAGGTAGTTAGTAAAGACATTTTCTCAGTTTGAGCCTAGAAACTGACTCTGTCCCTGGTGTCAACAGTGTTAGACTGGAGGCTTCCTTTTGCAGGAATGGTAAAGCGTGGTGCTGGTGCCGTCTGGGGCCTCTTCTCTGGGCTCTTCTTCCCCTTTCGTTCTCTTAGAAGAAAGAAACCTTCTGTTTCACTTACTTTTTTCTCATTTGAAGTAGAAATAGGGGACTGACTTTTACATGATCCAATTTCTGAATTTATTCAATTTATCAGTTTAAAATTGAATGAAAAGGAGTTAGGAAACATTTCAGAGAGAATGGAATATGTGAGATGAACTTCGAGAAGTGATTAGTGGGATCGGGTCTGATGGATATTTATTCATTAATTTGACAATATTTACTATCTATTCTTTGTTAAGCCATGAGGATAGAAGAGTTTTTTTTTTTTAAAAAAAAGGAAGGTTCAGAGAGAGGAATGGGTTGGGATAGGTTTCCTTGACCAAGGCTAGTTGCCCAAATAAATAGAGAGAGGTAGGAAAACACTGGATATCTTTAGAGAATGAAAAGATGAGAAGAAGATTAGAAGGATAGATGTGGGTAGGTCATGAAAGGTATTGAGAACCTGTTAGGTATATTTATATTTCAGTAGGCATTTTGCAACCACAGTTACCATATTTAGTTAACCAAATGGATTTTTCTGAACAGTAGTAAGCTTTATCAAGTAATATAATACGAAATATAAAGTGGAGTATGAGTCGAAAGAATAGAATTTTATTAATAGCTCTGCTTCCTAATCGTATGAACTTGAACAAGTCATTTTAATGTTTTTAAAAGCAAATATTTCTTATAGGATACATCCTCATGGTTTAGTTTTTTTAAAGCATACACAGGGCTCTAAACTGAAGCATCTTTCCTCATGCATAGCAAGCTTATATTTATATATTTTTACAAAATAATGGGAGTCATGCTATATATATTCTGCTACTTGCTGATTTCAGTATCCTTTGTATATTTTCTACATCAGTGAATTTACAGTTTTAATGCCTCTGTGTTATTCGATTTCCGGATTACCAAAATATATAAAACCAGTTCCTTATTGATGGGTATTTAGGTTGTTTATAGTTTTTGGCTGTTACAGTCAACCTCTTTCTGCATGGATTTGGCTAGAGGGTATGTCAGTAGGATGAATTCCTCACAGTAGAACTGCTGAACCAAAGGGTATATGCATTTGTAATTTTGATAATTGTTGCCAGGTTGCTTTTCAAAAATTTGAGCTTCTATAATCAAGTTAATCAAAATCAAAATACATATTTCTCCACATCCTTATCAACACTAGGTATTATCCACCTTTTATTATTTGGCAAATTTGATGAGAATTACATCAAGTTTTTTAGTTGACATTTCTTTAATTATGAGTGGGGTTGCACATTATTTTATGTTGCGCACACACACACATCCCCCCAAAGTATTCGTATACACAGTAACATTTCATTTTGCTGTGAGCTACCTGATGCTCTCCTTTATTCATTCATTTAACTCTTCGAGTTTTATTTTTCTCATGTACTTTTTAAAAAGAGGACTGGTACCCTTCTTACCCACTAGATGGTTGGGATGATCAACCTTTTTTTCATTACTGCTTCCCTAAAAAAATCTTTAAAAAAATGTCCCCATAATCATCTTCCTTTCACAGTGACGTCTTAGTACCACAGATGTACACAGATGCACTGCGTGTCTGTTTATGTACTGTGGCCTGTTGGAGGGCCATAAGCCATTGTAATATCTAACATTTCCCCCCACCCCACCCCAATAACCAATTTTCATCCCCTCAAGGACAGTGTCACTCCTGCTGAGATCACATGGTATATGTGAAAGTTTTTGTAAAGTGCAAAGTGCTATTCAAATATAAAGCTTTGTTGTTAATAATTTGCATTTTGTGTGCTATAATATTATGTGTCTGTTTTGCAGCTGCCTTTTTCTCATCACAGATTTCCCTTTTGCAAACCTAGGCATTTACTATTTTGCTGTTCATTTTGCTGCCTTTGGAACAATCTTTCTTGAGTTGACCTCTGCTCAGCTCTCTCCGCCCATCTGTGCCAGTCAAAATGTTACTCTTCCTTCAGAGCCTGTCCTAGATAAGTTCGCTTTCTCCATGAAGTCTATTTAGTCCCTTGTAATTATCCCTTGACCTTTTAGGGTTAGAGCTCTTTTAATATATCTCCTTTGCTGTGACGTTCTGTCTTTTATTACCAGGTCTATATATTTTCCATATTCTACCTCCTGACAGATTGTTAGTGTCAAGATAGCAAGGATGTTGTCTCTTTTCCTTCTTTATTCCCTTAGGTTCCTTTCCCAGTGCCACTGTACATGGTGCAAAGCCAGGAGGGACGTCTTGCAATGAATTTTTTTGTTTGTTTGTTATTAATGAATTTCTAAAATATTCTGAATTCATGTCCCAGCCACTCGGTGTGTGACCTTGGGCTGAGGTCCTTAACCTGGGAGCCTCAATATCCACCTGTACAAGATAGGGATAATAATGCCACCTTTTTGATAAGACTGCTGAGGAGATTGAATGGCATAATAACATAAAGCATAGTGTCTGGAGTTTGGTAAGCATTCATTTAAATATTAATAATCATCAGTTCTGCAAACATTTCTTAGCACAGAGAAAGACATTGAACAAAGTATTATCGTAATTATTTCTGTTTCTTTCTTGTTCAGGAGCATAATCTGTTGTTCATTGTACCATACGTGCACAGGGAAAATGTGGTTTTCTTTAAATCAGTTTTTTCCAGAATGCATCCTGCAATATAATTCACCATATGGGAACCATTTAAAGTATACCTGACTAATAATATAATGTGCATTATACTTTTTTTTTCAGTACAGTATTAGAATTATTACATATCCATGATTTTTAAAAAAATTCTATATAAATCATTAAGCAAAAGACAGCCCAGTTGAGAATTGGGCAAAAGCTATGAACTGTCAGCACTCAGAAAAGGAGACTCAAATGGCCAGTAAACAGATGTGAATGGTTCATTTTATTTGTCACCTTGACTGGGCCATGGGGTGCCCAGGTATTTGCTCAGACATTATTGTGGGTATTGCAGTGAGGATGTTTTGGATGAAATTAATATTTAAATGGGTAGGAAGAAGATTGGCCCCCGCAACATGGGTGGGCCTCATCTAATCAGTTGAAGGCCTGAATAGCACAAAAGGCTGACCTTTCCCTCAAGCAAGAGGAATTCTACAGTGCAGTGACTTGGACTTCATATATATCATCATCTCTTACTGCCTTTAAACCAGAACATTGTCTCCTCCTGTCTGAGAGACTAGAACATTGGCTCTTCCTGAATCTCCAGCCTGCTTGCCTATTTTAATGATTGAACTTTCTAGGTTCCATAATCATGAGAGCCAATTTCTTTATAATAAATATCTCTCTCTATATATATCTTTATATAAATATATACCATTTTACATATATATATACTATTTTATATAGTATGAAGTACTATATTGGTCTCCTATTGGTTCTGTTTCTCTAGAGAACCCTGACTAATAAATGAAAATATTTCCAATCAAGTAGTCAAGGAGATGCTCATTAAAACCACAGTGAGATACCATTTCATAACATTCAGACTGACAAAAAGTGAAATGGCTCATGATACTAAGAACTGGGGACTCTCCCACATCAACACGTAATTTGGAACAGTGACTTTGGATAGGAGTTTGACAGTATTTTATTAGAGTTAGCGATGGGCAAAGGATTTAATCCAGCAATTTCACTTTTAAAATTTCAGTTTAGAAGTTTTAAAATCTAGTAAAATTACTAGGTTTGTCCTCAAAATAAGATTACATTAAATGTTAATAAAGTATATCTCAAAATTTAGTTTTGTGTTCACATGCTTCTAATAAAATCGTTTTATGATCCATTTTTATATTTGGTTGCTTATTTAACTATAGATACATGTATGTGCCCTGCCATGTGGGCTCACAGTTGTTGTTTTGCACAAAATTCTATAGAGTACTTAATAAAATTATTTTTGAAATGAGATGGTTTAAATAAATATATCAAGAATTTCACTCACCATGTCCAATATTAAATTCTAGTAGTAACGTTTTCATACTTTTTTTTCTTTTTTGGTGCTAAGGCTCTCTGTCAGTAAATCACTAGAAAAATTTTGTAAGGAATAATGCTGGTGTTTCAAGGGATGTACATGCTATATATAAATAACACATATTATATTAGAAAGCAAAGTATTCGTTTCTGAATATGAGAAAGAGAATAGGCCATACACGTGTATTTTATAATTAAACTCTGTAAATTTACTGCTTTGACCACTTATATTGTTACTACATTTAAATAAGTAGTGACCTTTCTCAAATATTTGCTTAAAAACTTAGAGCTTTACACAACTTCAGCAGAATCTTCCTACTGTATTAAGAGTAATTGGCCATCTTAATCTTTTACTTGATTTTGTAGGATTTAAAATCCTGGAAATTTAAAATATACATTTATAGTTTTAAAAGTTATAGCATGAAAACATTTCTTTGCTAAGGAAGACTTCGTAAAAATGTACACATAAAAGTATATTTGGGCTTGTGGGGGAAAATTATTTGGTTTTGAAAGCCTCTATTTTTATAGGAAAAAATTACTTGTAATAATAACACTTAAAGTGCTTGATCCTGTTTATTCCCGTTAGAAACTAGGACAAAATTTCCAGACGTGACACAGTTTTCAGGGCCTTCAGATATCTATATATCTCGTTCAGTGTATAAATAGCACATTGTAATTCCAAATGACTGTGTCATTGTTTTACAAATAGGAAAGCATGTCGTGAAGTTTGTCATCTACTTTTAAATTGTTTACCGAAGTTTAGGAGCAAATTATCAAAGTCTTAAAAATTCTACAGTGATTTCATTTAAATCAGTATGGCAAGAATTATACATATCTAATTTAATGTATTTTTAAACATTTTTTTGTGGTATTCAATGAAATATTGGAGCTAGCGTGCTGCTGTCTTCTGCCTAAAGCATATACGCAGGAAGAAGAGGTATCTCTTTTTGCCGGTGAAATTCTCTGGTGATTGGGATAGGATTTGTGTAGTTCCCCTGTTGTCCCTGTGTACCCACATCACTATCTGTGTATTTATACAGTTTTGTTAGTTGTACCCTTTGGTAAACCCTTTTGGGCCTTCATTGGCTCTATATGGAGTTCATGGAATTATTTTGTTTTTTAGTATGCATTAACGTCTTGAAATTTTTTTTAGTATAGCCGTAGTGTTCGTGACATCAGGATATTATGTGAGTGGTATGTATTGTCTTCTGTCTTTATAATTAGCCCTTTCTTCTTTATCCATCTTCCATTTTGTCAGTGCTTGAAACTTTCCCTCTCATAAAAGTGAAACCTAAATATTTTAATTCTTATTTTGAGAGCCTATAATGTTTACATTTTTAAGCTACACATATATATCAGTGTTTTTACATGGACATCTAAATGGTTTTGGTGTTAGAACACATACAGAAGTTACATGCACACATATCTTTTGGGTAAAGATGAAATAATTACAATCAACCTGGATATCAAAGATTCTGAGAGAAACCCTCAAGTCATATTCATTATTTTATGGTAAGTTTTAATATTTTAAATGATTGCCATTTTCTGTTATCAATTATATAAAATCTATATATATTTATATGTCATCAAGTTGGGGATTTGGAGTTTTTCTTGCCTCTATTAATAATGATGACCTTCTACTATAATTGAAACATTTTCATGTTCATATTGAGGCTTCTTGGTTCTCATGTGGAAGCTTAGACTACATGAGCAAATAGGGTAGTCCCTTTTGAAGTCACTAATCAGTTAAGTTGGCAGTTTTCATATGGAGTATAACTTGTCTTCACGTTACGCATTATTGAATAATTATTTTAAATTTAAGGCTACACTAAGAGCTTATCATACCTTAGATTCTTGTGCAGTATCAATCATAGTTAACATTTATAATACACAAATGAGAAGATTATATATTTGAATAAGAGTGGTCTCAACAAATTAACAAAGTCCAATTTTCTTTGGATTTTTTATTTCTAAATGCACCTCCTCTCAGGGGTAAAGATAATAATCTCAATATAAGAGTAGTCCTGTACTCTCTTTCCACTCAGCAGGGTCCTCGGTGGCTCTTGGAGTTTTGTCAGGATGTTTCATTTTTCTGCTATTTAATAGCTGATGATTTCCATTAAGACATTTGTTTGTTCATTTGTTTATTGTATTTTTTTTTATAGTTCCTTTTCTTAGGACAATTGAAAAACAAGTTCCGGTGGGCTGGAGCTGTCCATTTGTGCAGTGTATTTTGGTCTTTCCCATTAGCAATCAGATAGCAGCTCTGGAAAAACAACTCTTTCCTGCCTGAGGGTGAGTTCTTTGGGGATCTCACCTTTTGACAGTTTTGGTCTCATTTAATCCTGGAGCTCCTACAGTGGATATACCACATATTTTCCCATAAATACTTGTCTTCATTTATCTACTTGTAGGGCTGTCAGATAAAATACAGGGTGCACAATCAGATAAGTAATGAATACATTTAGTTTAAGCATGTTCCAAATATTGCTTTTGTTGTTTTTCTAAAATTCAGATTAAACTGGGCATCTGTATTTTTATTTTTATTATTTCAATTGATTAATTAATGCTAAGGCTGGCAACCTGTTTCCTCAGCTTTTTCTCACTAAACTTTGAGCCCCTTGAATGAAAGGGGGGGCAGTTATACCCTAATTCATCTGTACCTAGTTTTCCCCTCCCCATGATAATCTAGTGATTTTTACTGGCTGAAAGAGTGGGCTCTCTAATCAGCTATAAATGTTACTTTATCTGAGTATTCATAAAGCAACTTTGCTCAACTGAGTTTGCCCTTTTATGCGAATTGAATTCATTGAAAAAAATCATGTTTCAAAGAATAGTTGCAGATCTCAACCTTAATTAAAAAAATTCCATCTCCCCTTCTCTTCCCTTCGTCATCTCTCTTCCCTTCTCTTTCCAGCTCTTACTATAATTAGCAGCATTAACAGCAAATGTTTGCTTTAGTTAAATTATTCAGAACATTTATTTTACTTGTCAAAGGTTAGATCAGGTTGTTGTTTGAATTGGTAATTAAATGCAGTCTAATATGCTCTCATATTTATATGCACTATAGGCTTGGTTCCTCATCATTCTGTATAATTTTATGATGTTCAAGGCTGACATTTCAAAAAGGTTTTTGATTTTGTGGAAAAGAAAACATTCTGAGTAATCTAGTTTGTTATCTGATGTGAGAATGTCCAAAGTTATGGTTGGAAGTGAGTATTACATTTCAGTGCTGTTGTAACATACAGTATCACAGTGGTAATTTTCACCAAGTAGTATATAGAATTAAGCTCACTGCTTATTGAATTTGCGTTTCTTTTGAGGAACAGTGCTGTGGTACTTGGCCCCTAGTAGGTATTCAACATGTATTTGTTAAATAAGTGTTTTAGGTCATATTAAACAGTATGCGGCATAGCTCAGCTCTTGTAGCTCAGTGTAATTTAAGGCAGTATTTGTTCCTATGACATACTGTGAGGCCAATTTGTATGCTTATGTATAGGAGCAAGTATAATTCAATAAGTCCTCATATCTGGGAATTATACTAAATCGTGTCTTGGGTTTTGTTGATTCATTGAATAATGATTTTTGCAAGTGCTTGTATATTCGTTCCTTGGAGTATAGATGAATAAAACACATCCTCTATCCTTAGAAAGAGTAGAGGTTAGTGGAAAACCAACCATTATACTGAAGAATGGTTCACTTTAGTGTGGAGTTGTACACAAGGTAAATGGGTGTCTGAAGTAAGGTGGGGGAAGGTGACTTTTGAGCTGAATCTTAAGGATAGGTAGCAGTTGGTTAAGCAAAGAAGGCGAGGAAAGTAATGCCAGACAGAGGAGCCATATGTATGGAAGTTTTGAGGGATGCAGTTTTGTATAGCTGAAGAAAGAGTAAATGTGGAGAAGCCACAGCCCGCGTTCTCTCCTCTTTACCTAAAGTTATTCAGTAGCTTCCACTGTCCTTAGGAAACAGCTCAGGATCTTAGTGTGGTCTGCAAGTCAAGCCTTATACATATAGTCTCCACTTCCTTACTGAGCCTGATTATCAACCAAGCTGAGCCTGACTCCTCAGGACTCTGAATGGAACGTGCACGTCCTGTGTCTCCCCTGAGCCCTCCCACAGGATGTTTCCCTGCCTCCCTCTTCCAGATAATTCTTGCTCTCTACTTACAGTCTGCACCACTTTTACTTAGTAAAAGTATCAATATAACCTTAAAAAGATGTAGTTAATCATACATCTGCTATCTTATATAAAAAATGTTAATATTGATTATTATTGTCAGTAAACTACAACGCAGAACCTTGGTTCCACTACAGTTTTTGGTATGTGTTCCCACACGTGATCTTATTTAATTCTCATGTTAGTCATGAGATAGGTCTTACATGAAATTAACAAATAGAAAAAATATCTTTTAGCTAGAATTTAATTTCTTCTGAAGAGAAAGATAATTGAGATAATCGAAATAAAAGGAAAAAATCTTTCAAAACAAGAGGAGATATAGAGTTAGTTGTATAGCATACCTTCTTTGTGTTTGTATATTTTTAATAAAATTGGCTTAAAAGATTAGCCACAAGATATCATCTACTTGATGTCAAATATAAACCAGATGTTATTCTAAAATACTTTCAAACTCTACTTTCATCATTGAAATACTATTCCTTTTTTCTTTGTTTGTTTTGGTAATTTATATAAGGAAACTTAGAAATTCCAGTGGTTAACTTTTGTCAGGAACTTCATTAATTTGATTAATCGCAGTCATGGGTTTATGACACATTCTCATCATTGGCCTGTGTGTGGTCCTTTTATTGTTTATTTGTGGGATGGCTAACTTTGTAAAGCTTGCATATGACATAACAGTTAATAATATGTTACTAGTTTCTCAGAAATTTCTCAAAATCTAAGCATTTACAGTTGGAATGCAAGGGCTTATGCCAGTTCTCACCCACTGTACTAGTATATTGAGCCGCTAACCTTCTGGTTCCAGCCCTGAACAAGACATGGGTTATTTTTTCAGTAAGTGGTTGGGCTTGACTCACAGAGCACGGATCACAGGTTGGGTAAAATGTGCGGATTTCTTGCCGTCTTTGGTCTTCCTTGGCTTCCGTAGAGCATTTCTAACCAATGGGCACTGTTAAAAGGGAGCAGTTTGGCCACTGTAGAGTGTGGTGCGTGCAGGTGGCAGAAGAGTGTGTGTGTGTCTGTGTGTGTGTGGGGGGGTGTGGGGTGTCTGAGAACCTGCTGGTCTACAGGGAACCTGGGCTGTCTCCTCCCATGCTGTGTTTCTGAGCAGCACCACCGAGTGTTTGTTCAGCTGCCGCAGGCTCTCCCAAGAGAGAGCCCAGGGTCTTGTGCTGCCTCTCACCCAGAGGGACCAGTCCTTGATTCTTTAGAGTAATTCTTATTAGAGGATCTTCCTAATTTCTAGTCCATTCTATGGGATTTGTCTTCTCAAATATCTTTAATTCTAATCTCTTTCATGTATTTTGTGCTAATATACATCCCTAACATGTACCTAGGAATTCTTGAAAAACTGATTTAAATTAATAACTAACTGGGACTCAAATTAGGCTTCTCTCATTGTACTTTATTGGATTCGTCCAAACTGTCATCAGGAATGCCATAATAAAAAAATAAGGGTACCTTCCAGGTACGGGAGATACAGAAGTGCATAAAATAGGCAAAGCCTTTGCATTCATAGAATTTATAATAGGGGGTGATGGACACTAAACAAAACACGAGTAAGTGTGTACTGTGTGAGGTAGTGATACATGTTCTAAGTAAAGCTGGATAATGGAATGAAGAGTAAGGGAGGGGGTGTGCCGAGTGTGGCCCTGTGATCATGGGTCACCTAACAAATGAGGTGACGGTTGAACCTGGACTTTGAAAGGCAGTGTGGGAGAGCCATCTCTGAGGATGGATACCTCACGGAAGCGTTTAGGAACTGAGGAAAGTATTATACAAAGGCCCCCCCGGCGGCAAGAACTTGCCTAGCACATGTGAGGAGCTGCGGAGAGGCCATTAGGCCTGGAGAGCCTGAGCGGCAGGGGCAGGGGGAGCTGTAGGGTAAAAGCTCAGAAAAAGCGGTGCTGGGGGCAAGATCCTGTGGAGTCCGGTGAAGATGTTTTGTTTTCTTCTGAGTGAGATGGGAAGCCAGTGGAAAGCTTTGAGCAGAGGTGAGGCACGAGCTGAGTTAAAATCTTAGGTGGATCACACAGGCTGCTGTGGGTCGATGGACCGTAGATGACCAGCCAGGTTGGAAACAGGGAGCCGTATTGGAGGAAATTAAATAGTCCGTGCCGGGGTTGGCAGTGACCTGGGTCAGGGTGGTTGTGGTACAGAACGGCCTAATGCTTGATTTTGTTTGGAAGGTAGGACCAACAAGATTTGCCAGTGGATTAGATATGCTCCAGGAAAAGCTTTCTGCACTGCCCTGAATGTGAGCAGATAGCTGAAGGATATTAAGGGGCGGAGCGTCCCAGCAGAGGAAATGGGGTTGTGCGAAGACCTAAAGTGGCACTGAGCTGGATTTTTGTTTAAGGAGCAGAAAGAAGTCCTGTGTGGCCAGAGCATCCTGACCGAGGGGAGAATGGGGTCAGAGGGTTAGGCGTGGGTCTGGATTCAGGGCCTCTTAACAGGAGTTTGGATTTTATGCTAAGTATGTTGGGAAACAGTTTACAATGGAAAAAAATCGCCTTGGATGTTGTGTGATAATGGACTGTAGGAGGTGGGTATGCTAGGCTGTGAAATCTGGCAGTAACAGGAAATCTCAGTTGGGTTATACAGTAAGGATTCTGTTATTACCTATAGCAAGATGGCTAGAGGTAGGGTGAATCTAGGTTGGTTAATCCACTGCTAGTGGGAAGCAACCGCATAGCACAGGGAGATCAGCTTGGTGCTTTGTGACCACCTAGAGGGTGGGATAGGGAGGGTGGGAGGGAGGGAGATGCAAGAGGGAAGAGATATGGGAACATATGTGTATGTATAACTGATTCACTTTGTTATAAAGCAGAAACTAACACACCATTGTAAAGCAATTATACTCCAATAAAGATGTTTAAAAAAAAAAAAAAAGAGTATATGTCTTTGTAATTGAGAGAAAAACCTCTAGAAGCCCTTGGGCAACTTCCATTCACATCGAATGGCTCATCCCAGCCAATCTGACACAGGAAATGGGACCATCATGATTGGCTTAGACCAATTATAACTACCCCCCTGGGTATCTCTCCAGGAGCACTTGGACCGAACAAAATTTGAATTTTGTCGGAAAGGCAATCAACACTGTTGACAGCAGCAAGGAAGAATGTAAGCTGGGAGACCAGTTAGGGGAGGATATTGCCAGAGTGTCAGTGAGAGATGAATCTACAATTAGGGGGTTAGGAGTGGTCACACTACAGAGGGGAAGCAAAAACTTGAATCAAAAATTTTTACTTTCTACTGAAGTCTTCAATTACATACCTTCTCTCTGTAGGAAAAATCTGTACTAATGCTGTTGACCAAAAGGTATTTAGAACAAACGTAGTTCTTCATGTTCTAACTGCTAGTATTTATGGCTTAATATTGTCCTGCAGGCTCCTGTGGTCCATCACATGAGGGAAGTACTGCTTTGGAGGAGCAGGGAGAAATGACTTCTGGCATTGGTCCACAGAGGAAAAGATGGGTGTTCAGATTATGTCTAGCATTTAGAAAAGTGAATGGGAAAGGCCTCATCAGGAGTGAAAGGGGTGTGAATGAAACTGCGGAGGGAGGAAAGTAGATGTTTTTGTGTAGGCTCCTCTGGCTAGAGAGGATCAGGTGGTGCTTCTGAGCAGCTGGCCTCCCCTCAGTGATGCTGCTGGAATGGCAGTGATTGGCGTAACGTGAATCATAGCATTGCGGGGTTTAAGTAGTTCACAATTTTGGCTGTTTGATAGTGACTCCAAAGGTCGTGTGGCTTCCTCATAAATTACAATTTTGCTGAGGCGTATATAAACTATGTCTGCATCCATGGCTTACTTGTTATTTTCTTTTCTCGCTAGATAACGCATTTATTCTCAGATGGTGATTTGGGAGGGCACATATACCCGGTAAATATAAAGGGCCTGTTGAACTTTTAATCCTAGATTTTGCAAAGCTTGTATGGGAGCAAAGTAAACTAGAATGCTTTGCCTTACAAGCATACCTCGTTTTATTGTGTTTTGCAGATCATGGTGTTTTTTAACAAATTTGAGGGTTTGTGGCAACCCTGCGTTGTCAGCTGATCATTAACATATTTTAGCAATAAAGTATTTTTAATTAAGGTATGTACATTTTTTAGACATGCTATTGCACACATAATAGAGTACAGTATAGCATAAACATAACTTTCCAATTCACCGGGAAACCAAAATATTCCAGTGACTCTATTGCGATACTTGCTCTATTGCGGTGGTCTGGAACCGAACCCGCAGTATGTCTGAGGTCTGCCTGTGAATTATATTTAACATAACAATAAAGAAAACTTTTTATCCTGTAAATCCTGAGGTGGTTTTGCCACTAACAGCTCTGTGACTCTAAGTTCTCTAACTTCTCTGTGGTTGCCTAATCATAAAAGGGGATAATGAAGAGTGTCTGCCACACAGAGGAATTGTAAGGTTGAAAAGTAAAAGTGCCTAAACAGTGCCTGCTTCCTAATAAATGCTGTTTTTGCTGTTATTATTGTTTAATTAAAAGTACTGTTTTTAGTAAAGTTTCTTTCGGTTTCGCAGCCCTACCACTTACTAATAGCCAAGGGATAAATATAAGATCCCCGTGGACTTTTAGACAGATCTCCTCACAGTTGCTCATAGGCTTCTGGAAACAAGTCAGGCCTCCCCAGCTTGCATTGAAGGGATGTTTTTTGTTTGTTTTTTGACCGAAATGCTTGATTTGATGTGCTGCGTATGCGAAGAGTAGCCATTTATTTCTTTTCCTTGTTCTTGGTATCATCATCAGTTTAATGTAATTGACCAAGTTACTGTGACTGTTTTCTCTTTTCATTTTCTGTTTTGCTCATTCTTCCTGAACTCCTAATTGTTGTAGTTCTCTTGATTTTATGAAAAGCTGACCGAATAGTGTAAAGGCTAGAGGTGGTGTCTATACATATAAAATACGGCAATAGCAATGGAAGGCTATAATAAACAAAATGCTTGGTTACTAGGCTGAGCTGCTTTCCCAGTCTTTGCTTTGTGAGCATGTATTCAAGAGAGCTCTGAAACCATATGAGCATACATGCTGGAGAGCTTTTTGTCAGGCCACTTTAACTCTTTATAATGCTCAATTTCCTCTTGTTTATATGGTCACAAGTGCCACGTTCTATTACTTTATAGCATTTGGATATTGAAAGGCCAAACATATTCCTATTTTGTAATATAAAATATTTAAGCCCACCTGTGAACCTTTCGTATATTCTACATACTTCTGATTGTGTGTATCGTTTGTGAATCTGGTATATTTATAGTGGATTGTTTACCCTAAAATTCTTGTTCTAATAGCCTGTTAATTATAAGGATTAAATCTGTGTTAATTTTCTTTTGATCATTGCTCTCAGTGTGTAGACCCTCATTGTAGTCCTGTACCTACACTGAGGTATTTAATAGACAGCACTTGAATAATACAATTGTGTGGTCGGTAAAAATGAATTAGGGTTTCAGGATTTTACCAGTGGGTGATTTTTAATATTGAATGACGTGTATTAAGACAAACGCTTTTATATATAATTTATTTGGCAGTGTAAACGCATTTGTCTTGTGAGAAACAGACCCCCTGTTGTCAGATGAAGTATTCTGGAAAGGTTTGGAGTAAATAAATAATAAAACTACTTTGATATACAATCTGACCAATATTAAATATTAAGACTTTCAGATTATTGATTTTAATACTTAATTAACTTATTTAAAGTCCAGTGTAGCACTCTTGCATTCAAGATTGACAGAATTTAAAAATGGAACTTCATCCTTTGTCTTTGTTTTCTTTCTCATTTCTTTTTCTTTCTTCCTTCCTCCTTTTCTACCTCCTTCTCTCCCTTATAACTAAGACTTTAAAACATCATTATTCCTGACCATCAGATTTACCTCTAGCTACCAGTATTTCTAAATAAAAGCTTTTATTTTTTTGTTTTTTGCCAATTCTACAGGTAATGGTCCATTACTCTCTTAATTACAAAAAATCTAGCTTCTATCAGTTTCTTGCTTTTGTAGCCAATATGTCATATTTTAGGTTACATACCCATCATGGTGAATGCATGCTACCTGTAACAGATACTCATTCATGCTATATGCTCTCCCCCTTTTATTTATTTTTTTAATAAATTTATTTATTTATTTATTTTTGGCTGTGTTGGGTCTTCGTTTCCGTGCAAGGGCTTTCCCCAGTTGCGGCGAGTGGGGGCCACTCTTCATCGCGGTGTGTGGGCCTCTCACTATCGCGGCCTCTCTTGTTGCGGAGCACAGGCTCCAGACGCGCAGGCTCAGTGGTTGTGGCTCACGGGCGTAGCTGCTCTGCGGCATGTGGGATCCTCCCGGACCGGGGCACGAACCCGTGTCCTCTGCATTGGCAGGCGGACTCCCAACCACTGCGCCACCAGGGAAGCCCTCTCCCCCTTTTATGATTGTGCTCTGGAAATAGTTCATTTAAGCTCTTTGATATGCTTTTCTTACAGGAGATATCTTTATGTAAAGTAACATTACTCTGTAACTTCAGTGTTTGACTTCTAAGTTTACCATCAGGCAAGAATTTAAATGAATGGAGTATGCTTATATGAGCTTTTCTGAATACGGATGTCTTTAGAAGACACAATTCAGAATGCTAATTCTATGCCTATGTAATAGAAACAGTGATAGAATGAATATAAGCTGAAATACGTAGAACTTCAGATTCAGAGGGAATAAACTATTTTTCTAGAGGTTTTGTTTATATGATGCCATTTTAAAAGTGAGAAATTTTATTCAGCTAACCTTTTGTCTGTATCATGCTAATAATTTGAAATTTTCACTTACAGACTGCTTGTGTTGCTTCAGTTTACCTGGAAAATAGATTATTCTGAAATTTAATTAACATACTTTAAGACTGTCTTCCAAGCTTTAGTGCTGAACTCTTACCCTTTCATTAAATACTATTTTCACAAGACTTCCCTTCTTTCAGACAGATCACTTTTATCTTAAGATTTAATACTGCAAGAACCAGATATGTGAAGCCAATACAACTGTCCTAAGATTAGTCTGGGATTTTAAATGGCACTTTCAGCCTAATGTGTCAGTTCCTGTGACCAGGATGGCAGTAAAACCACGTTGCACAACCAATTTTGAGTTTTGTGAATGTTGAGTTCATGTGCAGTAGGAACTTTGTTATTTATAGTAAGTGTAGCAAAGAAGGGATATCTCCTTTCTCAGGTCTTAGAAGGTATACTGCTGTGCTTTCTGAATTAGAAAAAATAAGATTGCCTTTATTTTTTAAAATTCTTTACCATTTTTGTCAGTCAGAGAAATTCTAGAGACAACTTGGCGTTATTTAAGAAAACTGAACTCCATCATTTATGGATTTGAGTAGTCATTTACTAAGATACATATTTTTGGTCGTTATATATATATATTTTTCTACATATATGTCTAGCTTCTATGTAGAGAAGATTAAGGCATAGCAAGTATACAAACATAAGATGCAGTGGTCCACTGTGAGTTTCAAAATGTTTATGCCATTTTGACTTTTATAGGGGTTATCTTAAAATCTTCAGACCACAAAAAATTCCCTTAAATATTTGAATTTTTATTAAATATTTTCTTATAGTCTGATATTCATAGATACAAAATTTATTCAAAATAGTGATTAAAACAAATATAGATACATTTATTTAAAAACCTTTTCTATCCTGCTTTATTTTTGGTTGTTGTCATAGTCACAGAACACAAATTGGAAAAATTACTTCATATTTGAAAGCAACGTATTGTGATTTTATAAGGTAATCACAGTAGCAGTAACCAACAAAGGTAAATATTCTTTTATGTTCTAAAAAGCAAAAATAGCCCTTTGTATTTAAAACAACAACAAAAAACAAAACAGCACCTACTTTTAATAAGTTACTTTTGAACTAGATTATTATTTAAATCTACAATTAAAAGAAAATTAAGGATATTGTCCAAACTTTTTCTTCAATGTATTTCTTGAAAATAACTCATTATTACTATTCAGCAGGTTTGCTTTATTTGACAATAAAAGCATTTCAGTGACTCAGTTTCAACCTATAGGCATGATAAGTTAGCATATAGTAGATGCCTGATTCTGTAGAATGGTTGTAGACTGGTGTGTTTGGTAAATTTTGTATTCTGTTTATTGGGTGTTAACCACAGACATCTCAGTTTCTAAAGAATTATTATTAAAGCTAAAATCAGTAAATGACTTGAACTTAACTTTCTCTAAGGAGTTTAAAAGATCTTAAGTCTCTTTGAGCATCTTGAGTAAATATTTGACCATCGTCATGTTGTATTTTATTTTAGCTATAGAGAGGGTTTTTTTTTCTTCTTCTGATGTTCCTTTTTGAAATACACTTTGATATCAGTTTCCTTGTTGCTTGTCTATTTCTCATAGAGTTTAAAATACATAAAATCCCCTTATTTATATATTTTAGGTATATGAAGTCTAACAGAAGTATATACTACAAAAATGAGAAATGATATGAAAACATAGTATAGGATATTAAAGAAATTTTAAGGAAGTCTGGCAGTTAACTTGCAATACTCGTTTTCAAATGTTTACCCTTGTATTTTTAAAGAGTATGACAGAGTGTATAGAGAATATGAATTTTACATTAAAATAGTTGTCCATGGCCAAATACAGTTTTGACATGTGTTTAATCAGTTCCACACAGTTTCTTTCTTTCTTTTTTTTTTTTTTTTATTATTTGCCAACACTTACAAGTAAAGAGATTTCACATAAAATTCTGTATTTCCAGTTTTTCTTGAAAATGTTGAAGCAGAGAAAAGGATGTTCCAATAATTCACAGACCCGGTCCTCTTAGACCCCCTTGTTTTATGCCTCTCTGTCTGTCTCATTGACTTAACAGGAGCCAAGTGTAGTACTGAGTAGAGGGTGAGCTTTGGAGCCAGATAGGATGGGTTCACAGTCTGGCTTCAACACTTACTAGTTGTGCGACGTTAAGCAAATTGCTTCATCTCTCTGTACCTCAGTTTTCTCTTTGGTAAAATGAAAATGATGATGAAGATACATCACTGAGTTGTTGGGAGGATGAAATGTTGAGTATATGTGAAGTGTTTAGAGTAGTTTTTGTCATATGTTCACTACTTACTAGATGTTAACTGTAATTAATAATGCTTTTTGCCTGACCCCATTAGGTGCTGGCGTTTGGTGAGCCTTACTTCTCCATAGTAGAGGACTTTATTTTTTAATGTGCTCATTCATTTGATCAGCAGAACGTGTCAGATTCTATTTTATAATATAATTGCTTATCTACATTTTGCTCTCCTCTACTGCAGGGGCCCCCAACCCCCAGGCCACGGACCAGCAGCAGTCTGTGGCCTGTTAGCAACTGGGCTGCACAGCAGGAGGTGAGCAGCGGGCAAGTGAGCGCAGCTTCATCCGTATTTACAGCCGCTCCCCATCGCTCACATTACCACCTGAGCTCCGCCTCCTGTCAGGTCAGTGGCGGCATTAGATTCTCATAGGAGCGGGAAACTTACTGTGAACTGCACATGTAAGGGATCTAGGTTGAGCATTCCTTATGAGAATCTAATGCCTGGTGATCAGAGGTAGAGCTGAGGCGGTGATGCTAGCACTGGGGAGTGGCTGCAAATACAGATCATTAGCAGAGAGGTTTGACTGCACCGGGACCATAGTAAATCAATTGCTTGCAGACTCGTATCAAAACCCTATCAGTAAAAAAAAAAACCAAAAAAAAAAACTCTATCAGTGAGTGGTAAGTGAAGACAAGCTCAGGGCTCCCACTGATTCTGCATTAGGGTGAGTTGTAGAACTATTTCATTATATATTACAATGTAATAATAACAGAAATAAAGTGCACAATAAATGTAATGTGCTTGAATCATCCCAACACCATCCCCCCTAGCCTCCCCCCCCACCACCCCGATCTGTGGAAAAATTGTCTTTCACAAAACCAGTCCCTGGTGCCAAGAAGGTTGGGGACCGCTGCTCTACTAGATTATATTCCCCAGAGTTCCTTCTGTATAGTTAGTGCTCTATATATGTTAATTGATTTGTACACATAAGAAACAAGAACTGACAACGGTTTAGCTTTATGGATTTAGGATTTATGGCTTTAGAAATTCTTACTATGTTGGCCACAAAAGTTCTGCTTTCCCAAGTGTTGATTTAGCCTAACCCTCTGCTTCTTTTGTTTTAACCATAATCTGAGGGGCAAAGGATGTTAACATCTGATCCAAGAGTGAGGGTGGGTGAGAGTTGGAGGGTTCTGATAAAAATGAGAAAGTGTTCAAGAGTGATTTTATGAAATGAGAGTTTTAGAAATTAAGTAAACAAGATAAAGGAGCATTTTGTGATAGGAAAAGATTGGTCAAGGATTTGTGTGTTCATGGGCTTCTCTGGAATTTTCCTCCGTAAGTGGAGACTATATCTTGTAAAATTACATACCCATTTTGGTTGGACTTGCTTTTCCAATTTAGCATTACACATTTCCTCTTCCTGTCCCCCCTGCTCTTAAAATTTAAAAGATTATGTTACTTACATTATTTTGGATGAAAAGTAGCGAACCCAGTCTATTTTTTGGAAGATTCTGATTTGGGAAGGTCATTTGTACTTTATAGACATAAAAAAATTATAAGTAGTTAGTGTAGCTTGGAAGTTCAAAAACAATTTAATTTCTAAAAAAAAAATCTATGTTTAAATTAGAACTAGTCATAGAAATGAGAATTGAGGAGGAAAACCTTCAAAACTATAAGAGAAGACACAGGTGGTTATTTATATAATCTTGCCTTTGGAAGCATAATACCAGAGGCAGAATCCATAAAGGAGATACAGATATATTTGGCTACATGAAAATGAAGAAGTTACTATCTCCACAACAACTATATATAATTTGAAGACAGACACACCCTGAGAAAAATATATGTAGCATATGACAAAGGTTTAATATCCTTAATATTTAAAGCATGCTTACAAATGAAGGCAATCATAATAATAAACTGCATCCACAAAAGACAATAACAAATGTCAGAGAAAACATATGAAGTCTTCAGTGATCTCACCTAGGTATCAAGCAAATGCAATATAAAATTTGACTATCATATAGGTCCCAAAAAAAAAAAAAAAAAGCCTAAGGAATTACTCATTCCCACTGTTGATGAGGGTCCAGGGGAAATGAATTGTTCTATTATATACAAATCTTTCTAGAGCACAATTTGGCAAAACTTATCTTAAAATCTTATTTTTTTAAAATAAATATTTTGGTCCAGCAATTATGCTTATAGGATTTTATCCTAAGGAAATAATCATGGATACAGCACAGAGATATTACTGGAAGATATTCATTGTGAGGCTGTTTATAGTGTTGGCGAACTGAAAGCATCCTAATTGTTTGCTAATAAGGAATTGGTTACATCAATTGTTATAGCTATATAATAGAATACCAGGGATCCATTAGAAGTGATAATATAGACTTTTTTATGGGAAGGAAAATACTCATGATAATTTATATAATCAGTATACTTAGCATGGTGGATCACATTAAACTATATGTATTTTAAATGCCCAGAAAGAATACATATAATAAACTGAAATGTTAACAGTGGTGTTTTTAGCTAATATAATTACGAATGATTTTAGTTAGCTATATTTTCTATATTTTGAAAGTTCCTATCGTAAATGTGTATTATTTTGGCAGTAAAATGAAGGATATTATAAATGTGACAGTGATTTAACTTACAATTCAGCTTTTTGTGCAGAAGTTTACTGAAAATAAATGTAATTGAATGTTGAGGTAGAGGTTACCAGTGAAGTCCAGATTTGGGAAGAAATTGTTGAAATGAAAATCTTGTGCCACTTTTTCGCTTCTTTATATATATGCCTAGCAATGTGTAGTAACAGTCCCTGGAGCCTGTGGAAAACTTGTTAATGTTTGTAATGCTCATTTAATCATTTTCCATTTTGCATTTATTCTCAGTCATAGCAGAAAAAAAATTTATCATTTTTCTCCATATTTTTCATCTCCCAGGTGGTCACTCTTGGTGACATTGTCCAGTTCTCACAATGTATCATTCCTTATCTGAAACTAGACATCCTCTGCAGCCAGAAGAACAAGAAGTGGGCATTGACCCCTTGTTGAGTTACTCACACAAGCCTGGAGGTGAGTTTTGTATGCAGATAACTTTGAGGTTACTGGGAAACCTGGCAGAGGGTCTCCCGCTAGCTCTGCCTGCCTTGTGTGTCATTCTCTAGAGAGGCTGAGCGGGAGAGCTTTAAGAACATTTCCCTGGATAGATATGGAGCGCTCTGACACTGATGGCTTCCACAAAACGTCAACTTTTAATTATAGACAGACGCATTAGCCATAGCCAACTGTTTAATGCACTGTCATTCTTTTTTAAAAAAATCATAAACTTAAACAGTTTATTGCTTTAGCATAAGAATGTTGAAATGCAAAATGGCCTTTCTCAAACATCTTTTAAAGAAGTCTAAGCTCTTGGTGTTGATTTTTGCAGGGATTTTTTTTTTTTCCTTCAGCAAGTTGAGATTATTACAGGATAAAGCACTTGCCTGATTATTTTCTTTTTTTTTTTAATAATTGGGATTTGTGTTTTACTTTTAAAGCTCTGTGTAGTGAAATTGTTAAAAGATCAACTGTATTCGGGGTCTGCCCTATAAAAATGTATTAAATGTATATGTATCAGAGCTTTGTATTATTTTCTCAGTATTAGTAATAACATAGCATCTTAGAAGGAAACAATGAGTTTGTGAGCATTCTTGACGCCTTTCCTTATTTCAGCTAATTCACTAAATATTTGCTAAAGTTGATTCATTGACTCAAGTAACTATTTGTAATTTTTCACTCAATACATATATCAGGATTATAAGATCTATTTTAAGAAATTATAATTAGTCAAAGTCATTCGCATATATTTTATATACTTCAAATATGATTTTTTTTTTCTGTATTGATGTAAATAAAGGTCTGCCATTAACTCTTGTTTTGGGAATTAAAAGAAAAATTGATACCTTAAGTAGTTATTTCTTTCATATACAAGCTATTGAGTTTATGGAGTGTGTTTATGTTTTTTGTGCATCTTTAATACCTTCCACATCATACAAATGCCCTTGTTGTTTTTAATGAAGATAGCATACAACTTATTTTTGTGATTTTATTTTTATATTTGCTTTTATTTAAACTGCTGTTTAAGGTTTTGATAATATGAAAAAATTATTTGTGTCCAATTTCAGTTTCAGCATTTAAAGAATTTCAGTGGTAAGAATGATACAATCCTCCCTCGTGATGTTTTTTCTTAAATGTCATACCTGTAAGAAGTATTCATAATGAAATAAGTCAAATTATTCTGCAAGCGCTTTGATAAGTGGATATTTTAAAAGTGAATATATTTTTGTGTTATCAGTATATGAAATATTTTCACCAAAATGTTCTGGTTTTTATGCTTATTTTAGAACATAGGGTTTTTTTTGTTTTGTTTTGTTTTTTCCTTAAGTGCCTATTTTTCTCTGGACTAGTTCATTAAATATTGTTCTATTTTTTTAAACCGGTTAAAAAACATTTTAAATTAATTTTATCCTTTATTGTTTGCAGGAATGAGGAGTTACCTTTACTGAAAAGGCTTTTCGTTTATATCCTAGCCAACATTTCTATGACATACAAAGTTATTAGGACTGAATTGATGTTTAAAAGTGCCATTAATTCATTTACCCCAAATGTTCATTAACAATGTAAATGTATGCTGATGTTCTATGAGACAAGGAAGTGACTAATGACTCTTCCAACTAACAACACTTAAAATGAATAGAAACTTTAGATAGCTAATCTTGAAGTAATCAAGACCCTCATTCAGCTTGGCATCTCTGTATGCTCTAAAACAGCTGTCAACTGTTAAAAATATATACAAAACACACATACACGCACCCACATGCAGAAGAAAGATATGTAAATATCTAGTTCTTCAAAGCCATAAAGGTTACTAACCGTAGTGGGTTTTGTGCATTGTATATGTAAAGATTTTATATAAAGCATATATTTCATCTTAGGTTTTCTTTTTGCACAAAACCGTGTGTTGCATTTTAATGGGGTTGTCATATTTACTTGAAAAATCATCACCTTTTTAGTATATTGGTTTATTTTACTATATGTCTTTCTTGGGGTTCTCCACGTATTTGAAGCCTTTTACACAACTGAATGACTCATTTTGTAAGTAGTCAGACATTGGACTTAATCAGTGGTTTCCCCTGTGTAGAAGTCATGTTTTTTTGTTTGATTTTTTAAAATTTCCTGTTCTATATTCCGTAAGTAAACAAATAAATCTTTAATTTCTCAAATCTGAATTTTTAACATTTATAGAAAAACAGTACATTACTGAGTTCAATGATTCTGAGTATTCTGGAAAGGAGTAGCAAAAATAGCCACATAATAGGTATGATAGAGAGAAAATTACATATCATTGGTTTACTTTCATGGATGTTTGAGGAAAGTGGGTAAGGGCAGAAAAAAGAACTGGATATATACATGCAAAATCTTAGGGCTCATTTTCCATGTGAATTAACTTTTAACTGCTTTCATTTCTTTTTCAAATAGAAAACAGCATAGAAAGTATGCTGTTTTCTCTGTACTCTGTTGCATGTGGTCATATACAAAAATTACCACCTTAAATTCCAAGATCTTTGATCAGAGGGTATTAATTAATAATTGACAAGTTACCTGTAATTCAATTGAAGCCGTTAAAAAAAAGCAAAGCTGTTTGTTCAGCTACTCATGATTATTCATTCTTAGCATGGAACTTTCAAGGATTAAATGAAAAAGTAATTATTTTATTTTAAACTGGAAACAACAATATCAAGATCTAGGGAAACTTAACCTATTAATAAAATAATATTCTCAGAATTACTAATTGTTTTCCAGTCTTACAAGAGCTTGGAATCTTGCTCATGATGAAAGAACATTTTCCTCTATTAGGTCTCTTTTGAGAATAGCATTTTGTTACATGTAGCCAGAGTTTTTAGCTTCAATTTTATATGCCTTCTTACTTACAGCTTTTATAGTATTCAGATAATTACTTAATGTAATACCTTTTTATATAATAACTGTTTCAAAGCTTTCTTTCTAGCTCATGTATAAAATATTCAGTAACCTACTTAAGAAAAACCCAAGACATTCAGAATATCCTGCCTACTCCATTTTTGTCTCTTGTACTTTTTTGTCCCAATCTTCCTTTCTTTCTGTTACTATATCATAGAGTTTTATGACTAGAAGGGGGTGCTTGGCTTTACTGATGAATAAATTGGTGGTAATTCAATTAGTTTACTGAAGTTGATGTGATAAATGACACTGTCCCATTATGATCTTTAGTACGGTTTTTCCAGGTAGTAGAAGTGTTACTGAACTCAGGTTTGGCTGCTCACTGCTCGAAAAGTCAACACTTGTGTGACAAGTGCTGATTAAGAACGGAAAGGTCACATTAATCAGAGAGCCGGCAATCTGGGGAGAACGCGGACTCCTGTCCCACAACCAACTCTGAAGATTCTGCTCGGCCATGAAAGTTTTTAAAAGGAAAGAGGGAAATAATCTCAGTTACTCATTGAGATAGGGGGTCAGATTTGTTGCCATCTCCCATTGTGTGCAGGCTTGTCGACTCCTTTCCATTTTTTGGAAAGATCCAGAAAATGATCTTTCTTTTTTTAAAAATTATTTTTTTAAAAATTTTTATTGGTATGGTTGCTTTACAATATTGTGTTAGTTTATACTGTACAGCAAAATGAGTCAGCTATACGCATACATATATCCCCTCTTTTTTTGGATTTCCTTCTCATTCAGGTCACCACAGAGCATTGAGCAGTGTGGTCTTTCTTTAGATGCTATTTTGTTCTCACAGTTTGTTTGCGAGATTACTGAAGGGGGAGCTGGGGAAGAGATCCGGTCATCTGTTAATTACTTATTCTTCAATTCTACTTCTTTGATCTATGGAAAGAATCAGCAGGTTAGGCAAAGTACTGTGTGATCAAAAAGATTTGAAAGGTGTGCTTGGGCCGGAGGTTAGTTAAAATATAGCCTTGCTAAACTGACAGGACAAAAGTGGCCTCCTGCAGAGAGCTACTTCTTGCAACAAACTGCCTGCAAAAATCTGCTTACAAATCACCACTGTCAGACATCATTCCATTTCTGTGGGACTATGGGCGAAGGTCCATCTTCTGTAACTTCTTCATGCTGACACAGGGTGCCATATTCTTAGAATGGAAGATGTCGACATGGGTCTGTAACATCTCTTTGCTGATAATTTTAGTTGCCTGCTTACATATATGGGCAGAAAAAGCCACAATTATTTTGATGCCCACAAAGTTACAGATTATTATGAGCAATAGTGTTAATCCCACTGTCTTTAAGGCCAGTTCTTGGAATTGTGCTAGCCATAGATTCAGTACTGCTCAAGGTGGAACAGCTTATGTCATGGCTACAGTCTGGTCATCATGCAGTTAGCGTTTTCCCTCTGGTGGCAGTTACAGTATCTGTAAAACAACTCAGGAATGTGCATCAGACACTGAAAGATTCTGTGCTTCTATTGTCCTAATCATTAACTGCTTGAGCCTGCTATTCTGTGACTCAGGGAAGCTTGGGAGACTTCAACTCTTCTGTAAACAAGAGCTAGGGGGTGTGGAGGGGCCTTTGTACTTGGGACAGGGCAGTGGCAGGGCTCTGCTTGGTTTCAGATGCAGTCTAGAGCCAAGATGGAGGGATTCATAGAGAGAGAAGGAGAGGAAGGATGGAGAACAGATGTTCAGGTGCAGTAAGTTCATTTGTTTGATGGCAGAGGGTTCAGTGAAATGTCATTGATATTTCTCTTTCTTGATATGTTAGAGTGAGGTAATTTGCTGATAGGGAGTGACAGAATGAAGCATTTGAAGATTTGTGGAGAGCAACAAAGGTTAGATTGAGTTGAAAAAGAATATATAATCTTGGGGGCCAAGGTGATATTAGACATCATAATTTATAGGTGATACTAGCTTATAAACGTGTGTGATTATGTCTAGCAGAATTCAGCACCTAGGATTTAGCCACAATCAAAAGCAGGCAGTGGTTGGACTTCCCTGGTGGCATGGTGGTTAAGAATCCGCCTGCCAATAATGCAGGGGACACGGGTTCGATCCCTGGTCTGGGAAGATCCCACATGCCGTGGAGCAACTAAGCCTGAGTGCCACAACTACTGAGCCTGCATGCTGCAGCTACTAAACCCCGTGTGCCCTAGAGCCCACGTCCCACAACTACTGAGCCTGCATGCTGCGAAGCCTGCACGCCCTAGAGCCCATGTGCTGCAATTACTGAGCCTGCATGATGCAACTACTGAAACCTGCGTACCCTAGAGCCCACGTGCCGCAACTACTGAGCCTGCGTGCTGCAACTACTGAAGCTCGCACACCTAGAGCCCGTGCTCCGCAGCAAGAGAATCCACAGCAATGAGAAGCCCACGCACCGCAATGAAGAGTAGCCTCCGCTCGCCGCAACTAGAGAAAGCCTGCACAGCATCGAAGACCCAACACAGCCAAAAAAAGATAGTAATAAAAAAAAAAAGGAGGCAGTGGTTTTGTCAGGGGAGTATAATAGGTAGACAGTAGGCAAGGAAGTTGATGGCAGAAGAATTCATTGATAGTTTGAGAATATAAAGAAGTTTGCTGTTATGGAAGGGGCTTATAAGAGGGCAGAGTAGAAGGTTTTGGAAGGGATTGAGTTAGGAGACATGAAGCATAGAGTAGCATGGTGATGGGAGTCATAAAGGGAACATGGGAACAGTATATAAGTCTTTGATAACTATGTTAATTCGTTGGAACATTGTCTAGTGGTAGCCAATAAACCAGCTCAGTACCTTCGTTAGCTCTGTGTAATAAATTGGATCTACGTCGATTTGGATAGGTTTTGGTTTGAAATCTTTTTTTTTTTTTTAATTTTAAACACTTAATTTTTTTAGAGCAGTTTTAGGTTCACAGCAAAATTAAGAGGAAGGTACAGATTTCCCATATACCCTCTGGTTCCCATATATGCACAGCCTCCCCATTATCTATATCTCCAACCAGAGTGGTACATTTGTGACAACTGATGAGCCTACATTGACACATGATAATCACCCAAACTCTGTAGTTTACATTAGGATTCACTCTTGGTGGTGGACGTTCTATGAGTTTGGACGAATGTATAATGACGTGTACCTGTCATTATAGTGTCATACAGAGTATTTTCACAAAATTCTCTGTGCTCTGCCTGTTCATCTTCCCCATCCCGTGCCCCTCAGCCCCTGGCAACCACTGATCTTTTTACTGTCTGTGTCGTTTTGCAAAAAGTACCATCTTAATGAAAACTTCTCTCTACATATGGAGGAAAACGGCAGTTTAGATAGATGAAAAACTGTAAGTAAGGCTATTAAGTCATTAAGGAAAATGGTGGCTTTGTTGAAGATAAAGATTGTTAAATAAATGGTAGAGCGACTTGGAAGTTCTTAAATGACAGTAACAAGGATTTTTAAAAAATGGTTGTTTTTTAAAATGTCTCCTTAAAGACGGATTTTGTTACGTGGTGTGACAGTAGGTAGAAGTTATATCAAAGAGCAGAGAACATGCCATGCCCTGTTCCTCTAAATTACACTGTCCGAAAGAAAGTGGGAAATGAGAGACTTCAGTTTGAAAGGCCATGAGTTAGAGATCTGAAAGTCATCCTCCAGAGATACCAGTTCACAGTATGAGACAGGTTAGAAATTCAAAGAAAGAGAAAAGAACTGAGGATTGATTGGTCAGAATTCTCCGTGATTAGAAATTGGATAGAGAGAGCAGTATTTTAAAACAGTCAAAGTTGGGGAAAGATAAAGGAGGACCAAAATTAAAGAAGCTATAGATGTGAGAGCTTCCAGTAGGTCCAGGGTGGTCAGTGCTTCAGAATTGCATAGGTTAAAGACTATAAAAGGAGAAAATCTATGATTTGGTGATGGGAAGAGTATTGATGATCTGTAATTTTAGTGGTAAGGCATTTTCAAGATACCACTCACTAGCTGACTTGAGTAGATGGAATTAACATGAAAAGGTAGTGGTTAAATATCAGTCATAAACATTTAAATGGCGAGGAAGTTTCAAGTCACTCTTTAATATTAGATTTAGAACACTATATATGGATTTTATGTATTCATGCTCTCACAGTGGATTGAGATTTAGCAAGTTAGACATTTTAATGGTAACAATGAAACTCACTGTTGGTAAAATGTACTCTTGAAATAAAAAAAGAAAAAAAGTCTTCTGGTCTGAATTCTGATCTTTTTTTATTGTGTTGTATATTTCTCATTAATTGAATCCAGTTTTTAGTTTTATTTGAAGTTTTCTGTTGGTGTGGCAATTCCTAGTATTTACTTAATGGAGAGGCCCCTTTTCAGTTCCTTTAGAGTGGGGGTTGTGTGAAGAGTTATTTTAGTTTTACCGGGATTTTTTTCATTTCCCATGTCTTTAGGGGCAAAGGAGACCTCACTGCTTGCTCTGGTGGCAGACAGAAACAGTAGCCCTGCAAGAGCTGTCACCACTACCCCCTTGGGCAAAGTTATCTGCAAAGGAATATCCGTACCTTGAGATATTTTTCCCACCATGCTTAGTCAGCCTTATAATATTCTTGGATCACCAAAAATGAGAGGCTGTGTGATGGTGGTTTGGTTGGTTGGGTCTAGGCATAACTAGAGCTATAGAGGTGATGTAGAGTGACAGTATTATCTTAAAACCTTAGAACATAAACCAAAAGCCCCATTTAGGTGCAGTGACCTACAGTGGATTTCTTATCAGAGATTTATATTAGTTGTTTTCTGCTAGTGCATCAGTAGGGCCAGAAAAGACAGCAGAATAGAATATGACTGATTTTGACCAAGCTTAGAACAATGCTATCAATTTGAATCTTTAATTAGACTTGTGAATAGATCTGTTTTGTTGAACTTAACAGATTTTCAATCAGACATGTTGGCATGATGGTTAAGAGATTTCAGTCATACTTAATTAATGAATAGAGACCATAAAGGCACGTATATTTTATCACACACAGTAGGGGCTGTGGGTCACAGACCTGACGTTTATTCATTCATTCAAAAATATTCATTGATCATCTAGTATCTGGGGATAGGCTATTAAACAAATAGTCCAGGTGCTCTCTTTCAATGAAATTCACATTTTAGCATGAGAGAGACAGCAAAAAAAAAAAAAAAAAAAAAAAAGGAAAAGTACAAAAATGAGAAAAAACATACCAGAGAATGATAAAGGCTAGGTAAGAATCAAGATAGGGTAGTGTTAACCATGAGCGTCTATGTGCGTACTTTAGATTGTCAGAGAAGATCTCTCTGAGAAGGTGATATGTCAGTTACATGTGAATGACAGATGAGCCAGGCACGCAAAGGTGGTGACAGAAAGAGGGAGACAGATGGACAGACAGGTAGGCAGAATAATGACATAAAAGAATGTCCTAAAATTAACCATTTATCTAAAGATCAGTTACTTCTATGTGGTCTGTTTTATTCCATGCTAGCAATGTTAAAATAGTAATGATAAATGCAGTCTGGTGAGACCTTTTCTGCTTGACCCATTGTGTGTACATGTGTTTAGGAGACTTTGGGGTTGGGGGGGGGGTCCATATAATCATTATTTTTCTTTTGCTGATGTGATGGAAAATTTGCTCCTTTAGGACATATAGAACAATGTATTTAATGCTGTTCAATTTAATTAGCTAGTATCACAATTAATACAATTAAGGTCACTTGAAATGAAACTGTTAACAAATTGAGTAATTTACTTTAACAATGTCAATGTGTTCTCACAATTACATTTGCTTTAATTAGTGTACAAGCTATTATTTAATAGCATACCTCACATGGAAAAATGTAATAATGCATTCTTGGCTCCTTATAGCAGAAAGAAAGAAACTTTTAATGGACTGAGTGATTTTGCAGAATTGCTACTAGATATAAAGTGATGGAAGGGAAAGTACAAAGCCAGAAAGCAAAGTGTGCAAGAGTGTAAATAAAACAGATACCTTTTTGGCACTTAGCAATACATATATGTCCTATTTATCATTGTGTAAATAGTATCAGAAACTTTTAATTACCATTTAAAAATAAGAGAACATAGATCCTCGAAAATTTTGTGTTCAGTTTTATCTGGTCTTTGCTTAATACTGCAATAATATTCCACTTTTTGAATATCATCAAATAGTTAAAATGATTAATAGTTAAATTACTGTTATTATCATCAGTATTATAAGTTAATTGTTAAAATAATTAGTCACGCTAATAGAGAGGAACAGAATGGTGTGGCATATAGGAAAGGTAGGAAGCAAAATGTTTTAATTCTCAATTCGGCTTTTGTTTTCTTTTTTTTTTGTAATTTTTGAATTTTATTTATTTATTTATTTTATACAGCAGGTTCTTATTAGTTATCCATCTTATACATATTAGTGTGTACATGTCAATCCCAGTCTCCCAATTCACTACACAACTACCCGCCCCCTGCCACTTTCCCCCCTTGGTGTCCATATGTTTGTTCTCTACATCTGTGTCTCTATTTCTGCCCATTTCTTACCCAAGAGTTCACTTTTATAGCCAATGAAAAAAAGCTCTTCTTCTACCCGGCCTACGCTGTACATTGAGATCAGAAGATCCGGGGAGGAATAAATGGTTATGTTTCTGTTTCTAGATATGCAGAGTAAGCAGAAGGAGATGGATGGGCAACCAAGTCCTAATAAGATCTGCATTTCTCCATAAACACAAGAGCAAGATTTACTGTCATGTAATCAAGTAGTGATTTTATGTGGAAGGGAGATAAATGCAATCCAGATAATTCAGTACTGTAATTTTAAAAATTAGTTTGACAATCTTTTTGCCTAATTTGATTGATTTAAGTTTCTACTGTTTTTATCTTCTTTCCTTTCCTTCTTTGGTTAATGACAAAAATTCCTAAAGTTGGGAGTAAAAAAAAAAAAACGGGCAGAAGAGTAATTAGGTAGTAAATATTTAAATGTCAAATGCAAGAAGCTTAGCGAATCCAGACTTTGAAAAATTAACTATATCTCACATTTCTAGGAAAGAGGTTCATAGGAGTATATTTAGTTTTTCAGTGCTTGTGAATGTTTATGCAGCAATCCGTCATTGGCTCTCCTTTTGTGCCCTAAATTCTGAATTCAGTCTATCAGGGTGTTCATAGGTCAGATGAGTCAGAATAGAGTCATTTACTAGAAGAACAGTCTACTTAGCAATAGTAGAAAATTAGCTTAGGTGATTCTTTAAATAGCATTTTGAGTTTTGCATGGGTAAACTACAGCTTTTAGTTAGCTGCTACATATACTACAGTAAGCAGTTCTCATTTGGCCCTCATCTGATTCTTATTATACCTCATCTCTAAATTCTATCTTGACTTTTAAATATATTTGTCTATTGATTCCTTAGCCTGTGTTATAGAATATTAGAAGAGTAACCAGAATCTGATTATTTAAATACTTGTTCTTTAAAATGTAATAGATTTTAAAATAAGACATTGATTTGCTTTCTCAAAGAAGGCCAAATACAAGAAGTTAATTGCTCTCTTCCAAATCTTGCCACATATTCATTCTTAGTTCTCTATCTTGTAAGTAAGAAATTGCCCCGATGTTTTTGTTTTTGTTTTTTTTTTTTTGCCATGCCATGAGGATCTTAGTTCCCTGACCAGGGATTGAACCTGGACCATGGCAGTGAAAATGCCAAGTCCTAACCACTGGGCCATCAATGAATTCCCCCAAAACTTCTTGAAACAACATAATATGCCCTTAAAGTGTTTATTTTATGTTAGGTCTGAAGATTAATTCACTGCATGTCAGGGTTATAAGCAATTCAGAAGTGCCTTGTGAGCAGCCTGTGTTTTTCTCTTGTTGTTGTTTTTTGTTTTTGTTTGTTTGTTTTTTGGATTAAGTGAAGTTTTAAAGAAAGTTCTAAAAAGCCTTCACAACCTGGTTCTCTGCTTGTTCAATCTCTTTCCAGTGTGACTACACAGGATTTCTCTATTAAAGTCCAACACCCACCCAGAATAGACAATATAACATTGAAGGAGAACAAAATTAGAAGACTGACAATATCTGACTTCAGAATAGAGAGCCCAGAAATAGACCTATGCAAATACAGTTTTAAGTGATACTGACAAAGGAGCAAAGGCAATTCAGTGGAAAAAGGGATAGTCTTTTCAACAAGTGGAGCTGGACCAGTTAGATATCTCCATGGGGGTGGGGGGAAGAAATCTAGACATTGATTTTATGCCTTTCACAAACAGTTAACTCAAAATGGATCATCAACCTAAATGTAAAATGCAAAACTGTAAAATTTCCAGAAGATGACATAGGAGAAAATCTTCATGACCTTGGGTTTGATGATAACATTTTAGTTTCAAAACCAAAAAGCATGATCAGTGAAAGAAAGAATTGATAAGTTGGATTTCATTAGAATTAAAACTATAAGGGAATGAAAGACAAGCCAGAGACTGGGAGAAAAATCTTTATAAAAATTATCTGATAAAAGACTGGTATCTTAAGATATACAGAGAACTTTCATAACCCAGGAATAAGAAAACAACCCAATCAGTTAAAAAGTGGGCAAAATATCTGAGCAGAAATTTTACCAAACAAGATACATGAATACATGTCATTAGATATGACATTAGATATTTGTCAAAAGCCCTACAATGTACAACACAAAGAATAAATCCTAATGTAAATTATAAACTTTAGTTAATATTGTATCACCATTGATGAATCAGTGTAACAAATGTACCACATTAATGCAAGATGTGCATACTAGGGGAAGCTATGGATGTGAGGGACGGGAATATGTAGGAACTCCGTACTTTCTGCTCAGTTGTTTTTTTTAAACCCAAAACAACTCTAAAAAATAAGATTTATTAATTAAAAATAAAAGATACTAGGGTTCCTCATTCACTGATTTTTACTTTTTTTCAAGTGGCACCATACATTTCCCCTTCATTCATCATGCCAGTTTAATATAAAACACATGCTTAATTTATTTGAAATATACAGAATACGCAAGACTAGGGGTTCTTGAAAGGACACATTATTTTTTTAAAAGTGTGCTACACTCCTTGCTTACAACATCTCTCAAACCTTTTTAGTTTATAATAGTTCTCTGTCTCACTCCTGAAACAGGCCAAATCCTCTTGTAATCTAATCTTTGGGTGGATAGTCTTTCCCATCAGCATTACCTACTACTGATCTAATCCTTCATATAACTTTATTTATTTATTTATTTATTCATCCGTTCATTCATTCATTTATAATCAACAAATATTTATTGTACTTTCAGTGAGTAAGAGTCTATACAAATGGGATCATGGCATTATCACAGGGGCAGTAGAGAAAGTATGCTTATTTGTAATAGAATTTTAAGTGAGTGTGTTATTCAGTTGTATTCCTCTAACATGGGCAAAATCAAGTGTCCAAAAAAACCAGTTTATATGATCTTAGTTTTGCAGTGTCATAGCATTTGGGCCAGTGTCAACAGGCAATGGGCAAAGAGTTGGACTCTTCATGAAAATAATATAAAAAAGGAAAAGTAAAAATGTCATTTTTTCCTTCCCAGTGAAAGTTACTTAACTCTTCTGATTTTTATATACTTTATGAAATCAAAGTAACCTGCATTAAGCACAGCTTTGTTCCACACAAGGTACTGCAGGGGAAGCAAAAACCTTTGAGCTTAGAACTACATCAGATAATCAGAGAACAGTTAAAACTAGGCTTGGATAGATAATCAGTCATGTAACATTTTTTTAAAAGCATTCTCTCTTTAATTAATGAGCAAAGCCCTTTTTTGTATGACCAGTCCTTGGCTCTGGTTTGGAAATACTCTCATAATCATTTGAACATTAACTCAGCCATACTTTTAGAGTTTTTCTTTGATTTTGAATAGGGTGGTTACTTGTAATTGACAAGGTAAAAGAGGAATCTTGATATACCTGTCAGATGTGAATCTGAGGTCAATCTTTATACTAGATTATTTTTCAGAACTGAGGTTGTCAATTTTTTTCTTAAAGGGCCGGATAGTAAATACTTTAGGTTTGCAGGCCATGCCATTTCAGCCTGAGAGCAGTCAGAAACAGTATGTAAACAAATGCCTGGGAATGTGTTTCAATAAAACATTACCTAACAGGAGGTTGATCAGTTTGGCCTATGGGCTGTAATTTGTTGACCCTTGTTTTAGAATAACTATTACTATGCTATTAAAATAAATGTATATAATGGAAGTGAGACAGAGAGTGATAGGATGTTATTTTTTCCAAAATTTTCTTCAAATAGAATATCCTAAAAACTGGGTTTCATAGCATTGGGACTGCTAAACCAAAAGTGTTTCTTCACATGAATTTCGAGGCTCCTGTCAAAGAGACTCTTTTATTCTGACTCCTTAATATACTTACTGAATTTAGCTGGATTGCAACTATGCTTAGTGTAAAGAAATACACTGATTTTCATATGATGATCTTGTATCCTGCAACTTTGCTGAATTCATTTATTAGCTAGTGCTTTTGTGTGTGTGGATTCTTTACTATTTTTTCTATGTAAGATCATGTCAGCTTCTAATAGTGATCTTTTTACTCTTCCCTTTTTAATTTGAATAACTTTTGCTTTTCTTATCTAATTACACTGGCTAGAACTTCTAGTGCAGTGCTGAATAGAAGTGGTGTCTGGTTTGTGATTTTGGGAAGAAAGCTTTCAGTCTTTCACCATTGACTGATGTTAGATATGAGTTTTTCATAAATGCCCTTTTTTATGTTGAGAAAGTTCCCTTCCATTCCTAGTTTGTTCGGTGTTTTTATCAAGAAAGGATGTTGGATTCTGTCAAATGCTTTTTCTGCATTGAGATGATCATGTTGTTTTTTCCTTCATTTTATGAACATGGTGTGTTACATTGATTGATATTCATATACTGAACCATCTTTGCATTCCTGGGATAAACCCCACTTGGTTGTGATGTTTAGTTCTCTTAAAGTGCAGCTGGGTTCAGTCTGCTATTATTTTGTTGAGAATTTATTTTTGTGACTATACTGATATGGGATATTGGTCTATAGTTTTCCTGTAATATCCTTATCTGGCTTGGTATCAGGGTAATGCTGGCTTTGTAGGTAAGTACTCCCTCCTAGTTTTTAGAAGAGTTTGAGAAGGATTGGTATTATTATTAATATTTGGTAGAATTACTAGTGAAGCCATCTGGTCCTAGACTTTTTGTTGGGAGTTTTTTGATTATTGACCCAATCTCTTTACTTCTTACAGGTCTGTTCAGATTTTCTTTTTCTTCTTGATGCAGTTTTGGCAATTTGTGTGTTTCTAGGAATCTGTCCATTTCATTTAGATTATCAAATTTGTCAGTGAACTGTTGTTTGTAGTATTTTGTATAATCCTATTTGTTTCTGTAAGATCTGTAGTAAAGTCCCCACTTTCATTTCTGATTTTGGTAAAGTATTTTTTTCCCCTATGTCAGTCTAGCTAAAGGTTTGTCAATTTTGTTCTTTTCAAAGAACCTACTTTCTGTTTCATTGATTCTGTATTGTTTTTCTATTCTCTGTTTTATTTATCTCTGCTCTGTTCTTCTCCTTGTTCTTTTTTCTTCCCCTCAGACTAAATAATCTCAGTGGACATATTCGACTGTGCTGATTCTTCTGCGTGCTCAAATCTGCTGCTGAATGCCTACAGTGGATTTTAATTTTATTTGTTGTAATTTTCAGCTACAGAATTGCTATTTTGTTTCTGTTTGTAATATCTATCTTTTTATTGATATTGTTTGTTTAGACATTGTTCCCCTGGTGTCCTTTATTTCTTTGTTCATGGTTTCCTTTATCTGTTTGAACATATTTGTGACCATTGGTTTAAAGTCTTTGTCTAGTAAGTGCAATGCCTGGGCTTCCTCAGGGACGTTTCCTGTTAATTTTTTTTTCTGTGAATGGACCATACTTTCTTGTTTCTTTGCATTTGTTTCTTGTTTCTCTTAATTTTTTGTTGAAAACTGGATTATTTTGAATATTATAGTGTGCCAACTTTGGAAATTAGATTCTTCCCCTCCTCCTTGGGGTTTGTTGTTTCTGGTAGTTGTGGATTGTTACTGTTTTAGTGTCTTTTATAAACCATTATTATAAAGTCTGTGTGTGTGTGTGTGTGTATAAATAAATATATATAAAGTCTTTGTTGTGTATAACCATTGAAGTCTCTGCTCTGTCTGGTCTGTTACCTCAGTGGTCAGCTACCGTTTTGACAGAGTTTCCTTAAATACCAGGAGCCAGGAAAAGAAGAAGGAAACAGCGCTGTCGTAGACTTTGTGTGTTGGGTCTGTGTTAAGGCAGGCGCACCCTCATTGCTTGACCAGGCTACTTACAGCCTTGCCTTCGCCTTTACGTCCTGCTTGTGTGAACCATGAAGTTCAGTCAGGAGTGAACGTTTAGGGTCTTTTCAGGCCCTTTCTGAGCGTGTGTCTCACTCATACTCTCGATTCCCTTGTATACAGGTAACTTTTAAAAGCCCTCACTCCACCACATACCTCCTTTCCCAGCCTTTTCCTTCCCAGGCTACTTGGTTTGTCTATTATTTGTCCTGACTGTTATTTCTAGCACTAGCCTGCTGTAGCCAATAGTTTTGACTTTCACTGCTTTTAGCAGATGCCACCAGGGAAGCTGCCCCAGCCCTGGGATCACTAGAATTGGCCAAACAAAGGCAGGTGTTTGCACTGGTTCTGCAGGGAGCACCCAGACAGGTTGAAACATTCAACTACGTTTCATCCTGAACAAAGTCCGTAGCTCACTCTGGCTTAGCAACCTGCTGCAGGCTCCCACCATGCAGCAGCTTCTTTATTCATTCATCTTTCCCGTTTGTCATCAGTTTTGAACTAGATTTCAGAGTTCTGCGAAAGCTGATTCTTAACAGTTTTTGCCAGCTTACTAGTTGCTTTTGTGGAGGGATGGAGCTCTGGATTTCCCTGCTCTGCCATTTTTCAGAGTAACTCCTACTGATGTACTATGAAGAGATTTTCATAACGATAATTTCAAAAATCTTGTCTTTTAAAATAATTGAGTGTGGAGAGACAGCAGAAAAACTGGCAATAATGTTTTCAGATGTGCACAGAAGAATCACACACCTCACAATACCTTTTAAGAAGGTAAGCCTGTTTCTTCAACACCAGAAGCACTTAGTATTAATAAATCCTATATAGTGATTTACTTTATTTTCCTTCATTATTAAAAGGTGGTAGGGATAATAGTATCATACTTTAAAATTTCTCAGGGTTGATTTATATACTTTAATATAACTTCCAGTTTTTTATGTTGTTCATATTTCTTTTAAGTAATTTCGTGTTGCTGTCCACAGTCACTTTTCAAATGTGAAGAACTGACTGTATTATTCTCTTTGATTTTGTTAAGGAGATTCAGTTGGGTTAATGTGGGTGCCTCATTCCTCTCCCTCTTCTGTTCCTGTGAGTACAGAGACCCTATCTTGGATCCCCTCAATTCACTCTGGGGAAGGTTAATTTAGCCTATAGTAGGTTATATATCCAGTGTTACTGGTTATCCTAGTTACAAAAGAACCCCCAGGGTGCTTAGAGTAGCACAAGGGTTATCCAAACCAGGAGCGAGACTTTCTCTGAGCTATTGAGTTTCTGATAAATTTGTTCCTGAAGTTTTAGTTCTACTCACAACATAGTAAAACCTAAGTTATGTTATCTTTTGATAGGGCCTTATGATTAAGTTTGTCCTGATTATGACATCAGGAGTATGACAGGTTTCATACTGGGAAATAGTATTACATGCCATATTGTGTTGAAAAGTCCTTCTGTTCGTGTCCTTAAGGATGAAACATGAGATCGTTGTAGCCTTGCTTCCTTTCAAGGTAGTTGTCGTAACCTTACCCAGCTTTTTATTGCTGGACTCGCTTTCTATCCTGTAATTTCCTCATGCTCAGCTGGTCTTCAGTTATGATGCTTCATCCTCAGTACTCTAGTATGGGAATCTCTTTTTTCCTTAAACCTGGGTGGATTAATGATAGTAAAGCTTCAACACAAGGGTAAAAGTCAGTGCTCCTTTTCTATCTAAAAGCAGCTTTGTAAGTCCATACACGACAAATGATTCACAAGTTAACATTAGGAACGAAGAGGAGACTCTTCGGTGTGGTTCTTTTGATGCTTGGCCAGTTATCTCCAAGATCTTTGCCTAATAAGGCCATTTTCTGCAATCAGCTGTCTGATAGTTCTTGAGGAAAGCTTTTGAAGATACAATTATGGTTGTTTTCTTAAAGTCGTCATATTCAGGCAGCTCTGTTTAATAGTTAATGTAATGTTATTTTAAAAATGTATGTTGTATCAGTCAAAACGAGCTGTAGACAGTATGTAGTTTTCAGTCGTTCTGAGGTTAAATTATTTTTTGCAGCTGTCAGGCGTAATATTTTAATAGTCCTTTATGTACATTTAATTAACTGCAAGTAACTTAGTAACAAGTTAAAAATAAATCTTTTGTCTTGTTAATCAAACTTCACACAAAAATGTAGTAATTAAACATTTGACACATTTTTATACCTTCTACTTTTAATGGTTTCAGTATGGGATTAATTTGATACATGTGAACACTGTTAACTATACAGTTCATACATGGATGTATACAATTCATACAGGAGTTTTGAAATTATTTTATACACATCAATGAGATGTTTTTATATTGCACTTAAAAAACTTAGTGTTGAAGTCTACTGATGAACAGGTCAGAACTGAACAGAAATTCTGTTCAGTAACTGGATTGGCCAGTTAAATGTAAAGTTTTGAGTTTTCTGTCCAAGCCGAAAAAAAAAAAAAAAGTAATTGATTCGAGCCATTTCATCTTATTGCTAAGGCAGTGTAAGTAGGTTTCATTTAAACCTTTTATATAATCAAATACATGGAAGCAAATAGGATTGGAAACCTAGGGCCTACCAGGAACTTCTAGGAGGGGGAGGGATGGGGACTCTTAAGGATGGTTGTTAATGGCAATTTATAGAATTCATCTATACCAACTTGTGGTTCTTAATATAGGTTATCTGATTTTAGAGATGGCTGTTACATTAAACCTCTCTCCAAAGACTGAGAGGTGCTATTTTTATGAACATCTAGGCAAGGGACTAAGTGAGTTCACATGCCTGACTTGAGTGATGAAAACACCAAGAAGCATTTACATACTTGGTTTAATTTCTTGCCATTAACACGCGCACACACACACACACACACACACACACACACACAGAGAGAGAGAGAGAGAGAGATTAGGGGTATATTTATGTACAATCTGGCCTTTTAACAGAGAAAAATAAGCCTGTGTTTAGGCTGCCACTGCTATGAACAAAACAGCTGAGATTTTAATGAACACCATACTGAGGACATAGGACATAAGGCGAATTAAGCAGGTTACAAACTGCACATCTTCTGTTTAGATAGAAGAGATCTCCCCAACCCTGACAGTTAGTTGTACTGACAAGGCAAGCAGATAGAAACAGAAGGAGATCATTTGTATCAATTTGAGAAATAGAACAAGTAATGAAACAAAATAGCCGCTCAAAAATAGTCTCACTTTTATGTTAAAATTGTTCTTTCTCTAGTTTTTCCCCAAAATAAATACGCATGGTTAAACAAAAGCTTATTTTATTTTGTTTGCCAACATAGTTTTTGTTTTTATTTTTTTAAGTAAAGATTTTCTGGACACTCAAACACATTTTAATCTTGGTAACCTGACAGCTTTGTTTAAACATTGAATATGAGTTTCCTTTCATGAAAGTCTTTTCAAAGTATAGCAGTTCGGCTGTGAAAACCTGAATACATTAATGATGACAAAGAAGCTCCAGAATGAGCCAACATTTGTTTTGTTCTTTTACAACATTTCTTGATAAATTGCATACGCAACAGTGTTTCAAGGTTATTTTTAAATTTCCCTATTTCTTTGCTAATAAATGTCTTTGTGTTTACTTTTTAGATATAATACCTTATTATTAATCACGTGATTTTTTAAACAAAGTGATTTTAAGAAGTACTTTTTTAAAAATACGACTTAAAAGTACATATTATAGGGAACACTTAAACGTTGCCTTTGATGTATGTGATTAAATATCAAAATACATTATTCATGTTTAGGCTTTGGATAATTCCTTGAAAAGTAAACCTCTTCCAAATACCAGACAATTGTGTTCTGAAGGTGTTTATTTAAGGATCATTTACTTTATATCTTAAGTGATTAAAGAAGAGGAGTCATTTGCAAAGAAAGCAATATTGTAATATTTTAGTGTAATGCTTTTTTTTAAGGGTCACAGTATGCTTATTCAACATGGTCATTCTTATGAAGAGTGATATTTATCTTTCTGAGATAAATGTTTCTTAGTGAGAAATTTTTATTTTTTAATTTGCATATGTATATCCTATCTCCTTTCAAAAAGGTTTGAGGCATAATTTGAGACATTGTCTGAGAAGATTAGCTTTTCTGATTTTTAAAGTTCTAATTGTTTTTTCTATTCTATTTACAAAATACTTTTCAGTAAAAGCATATGCCAAAACTTTTACAATTTTAGAATTATTTTTAAAAAGTTCCTAAACACATGAAAGGATGCTCAACATCACTAATCATTAGAGAAATGCAAATCAAAACTACAATGAGGTATCACCTCACACCGGTCAGAATGGCCGTCATCAAAAAATCTACAGACAATAAATGCTGGAGAGGGTGTGGAGAAAAGGGAACCCTCTTGCACTGTTGGTGGGAATGTAAATTGATGCAGCCACTATGGAGAACAGTATGGAGGTTCCTTAAAAAACTAAAAATAAAACTACCATATGACCCAGCAATCCCACTACTGGGCATATACCCTGAGAAAACCATAATTCAAAAAGAGTCATGTACCACAATGTTCATTGCAGCTCTATTTACAATAACCAGGACATGGAAGCAACCTAAATGTCCATCGACAGATGAATGGATAAAGAAGATGTGGCACATATATACAGTGGAATATTACTCAGTCATATAAAGATACGAAATTGAGTTATTTGTAGTGAGGTGGATGGACCTAGAGACTGTCATACAGAGTGAAGTAAGTCAGAAAGAGAAAAACAAATACCGTATGCTAACACATACATATGGAATGTAAAAAAAAAAAAAAAAACGGTTCTGAAGAGCCTAGGGGCAGGACAGGAATAAAGACGTAGACGTAGAGAATGGACTTGAGGACACAGGGAGGGGGAAGGGTAAACTGGGACGAAGTGAGAGAGTGGCATGTACATATGTACACTACCAAATGTAAAATAGATAGCTAGTGGGAAGCAGCCGCATAGCACAGGGAGATCAGCTCAGTGCTTTGTGTCCACCGAGAGGGGTGGGATAGGGAGGGTGGGAGGGAGACGCAAAAGGGAGGGGATATGGGGATATATGTATATGTATAGCTGATTCACTTTGTTATACAGCAGAAACTAACACACTGTTTTAAAGCTATTATACTCGAATAAGGGTGTTAAAAAAATAAAAAATAAAAAGTTCCTTGAACTACTTTTTGATGTATTTTACATTTACAGATTGAAAATGTTTCCAAATGGTATATAGCTGAGCTTGATAACTAAAATGAGCTGTGTTGGTCACTTGTATGTGTCTATCAGTTGGCTTTTGCTGTGTAACAAACCATCCCTAAACTCAGTTGCATAAAACAATAAGTGTTTATTATTGCTAATGAGAAAGTTGGTAAGGTTGGTAATTCTCTTACTCTGGGCTGAGCTTGCTTATATGTTTGGGGAATAGCTGGTTTAAGATGGCCTCACTCATGTGTCTGGTGACTGGCTGACAGTTTGGTGAAGTGATGGAGTGACTGAGTCACATGTTTCATCCTTCAGTAGGCCAGCCATCACCTGTTTACGTGGAGGTGTCAGCATTCCATGAAGACAAACAGAAGCTGCAGGTTTTCATGAGAACTAAGCTTATTACTGGCACTTTGTCACCTCTACCACATTTTGTTGGCCACAGGAGGTAACGGAACCAGCCAAAGTAGAGTAGTAGCAAAATTGTATTTCTATAGACTAGCAATGGACAATCCAACAGTAATTTTAAGCCAAAAATTCTATTCACAGTAGCATTAGAAAGAATTAAATACTTAGGAGTACTTCTGACAAAACATTACTGTAAGGAAGACATAAATAAATGGAGAGAAATTTGATGTTCATGGATTAGGGAACTCATTATTGTTATGATGCCATGGCCTCTTGATGGAAGGAACTGGAAAGCCACATCATAAAAGGCATGTTTTCAAAAAGAGGAATAATCAGGGCCATTTATACCATCAGTTTGCTGCAGATAGTGAAGCAAAAGTATAAGTAAGTAATTGTAATGTACGTACTTTATGTTAATAAGAATCAGTCAAAAAAGGATGGTGTGACGGAAAACACAAAAGAATGAACTGAAAATCTAGGACAGTTGACTGAAAAATAACAGAAGAAATAAGAGAGCTCAACAATGTGGTGGCCACTGGGAAATAATTAAGGAAAAACTATAGTTTTCCTGTATTTCTGGAATTACCAGATTAAAAGTATATTACATATGAAGTGAGTTAATAAGATCTTTAAATAAAATCTTTCAACAAGTGTTGTATAACTTTGTCAATTCCCAGAGAGATTCTTTGAACTTGGAAAATATCTCTCTAAAACTCATTCAGAATTATAAGCTTATTAAAAAGACAGCAAGAAAATATAGTGAAAATTTTTATGACAACAAACTTGAAAACTAAGATGAAGTGGAAAAATTTCTATTAAAAAAGAATTATTAAAAGTGACTAAAAGACAGTTAAATCCATTTTAAGTAAAATACTAAGTCCTCTATGAGGCTAGAGTACTTGCATTGCTTTCTGAGTTATATTTTACACATAAAAAACTGTGGCTATGTAAACTATTACCACATATACAAAGAGTTTATTTTAAAATGGGAAAAATTTATTTGCTAAAGTGATTTTTATAAAATACATACAACCATATATTGTGGATCACAAACATTAAAATATAAAATAAATTAAAAAATTCTAGGTGATCCCATAGCCATTAATATAATGGAATAAATACTTAATCATATCCCACAGAGAAAATACCAGTCCCAATTCGGTGACAGATGATTTCCAGCAGACAAAAAGACAATTTAGCTCTAGTTAAAAATTCTTTCAGAGAGTTGAAATACAGGGAATGTTCTCACATTCATATCACATGGCTAATACAACCTTCATAACAATATCAGACAAGGGCATTATGAGAAAATACAGGCCATTCTTGTGCATGAATATAATACCAATAAAATACCGGTAAACTGAGTCGAGCAATGTGTAAAAGGATAACACATCTTACCAAATCTTGTTTATCCTGGGAATGTAAGGTTTGTTCATTACAAAAATTTTTAAAGTGATTCACCTTACTAACAAAATAAAGAAGAAAGGTCATTTCAGTAGATACAGGGAAAACATTAAGAAAAATTCAGATAACTTTATGATAAAAAGAAAAGCTCTTAGCAAATTGTGAATAGAATACAACTTCCATAATATGAAAAAGAGCATGTATAAAAGAACCCTAGCAAAACCATCTTCAATGGTGAAATGTTTAAAATGTTCTTCTCTTTAAGATTGGGTACAAGATGAGAATCTATAGATAAGTTATTAGAATTAACAATTTATTTTACAAATATACCCTGTTATAAAATTAACATGCAATATCATTTGCACTTAGAAATACATGAGTCATAAAAATAAAGCGTTTTGTAATAATATAAAAATAGAAATACCCTTGAATAAATTCAATAAACAATATGACAGCTTTTATGGAGAATATTATGAAACTTTATGGAAAGACATATGAGACCTGAGTAAATAGATTCAGAGAATTCACCATGATTGTGGAAGGGAGAACTCATTGTCACAGAGCTATTAGGTCGTTTTCAAATTGATCTATAGATTCAGTACACTTTTAAATCAAATTTCAACAGTGGTTTTTGCATAACTTGGCAGACTGATTCTAATATTTGCATAGAGGAACAAGATACTCCATTGCCAAGACACTTCTGAAGAGCGAAGGTGTACTGTGTAACAAGGTAATATGGTAATGGCTCATGACTTGACAAACAGACCAGTGAAAAGAACAGAAAGTCCAGATAGACCCACAGATATATTAAAACCTAATATATTGCAAAGCTAGCATTGCAGATCAGTGGTAAAGAATGGGTTATTCATTAAATGGTCTGAGGACAACCGATTTTCCATATGGGGGAAAAATGAGAATAAATCCCTTTTTCACGTCTTATGGAAAATACCAGTTCCTCCCACATTGCCGTTATGCTTTAGGGTAGCAAAATGTTTAAGACGAAAAAAGCAAATCATATAGAATTAGATTGAGTTTATCAAGAAATTCTTTCAGAAGATACCATAAAGAAAGTGAAAATACAAGCTAGATTCTGGGAAAAGATAATACACAAAACTAACAAAAGTTTGATATCCAAAATATATAAAGAATTTCTGTGAATCAATAGGTAAAAGACATGAACAGGCATACATTTTGTAGAAAAGGAAATACGTAATAGCCATACATGTAAGAAAAACCTAAACAAAATCAGATTGTATATAAGACCTTTTCCCCCAATTCTAACCCTTAACTACCATTGATCTATTCTCCATCATTATAATTTTGTCACTTAAAGAATGTTATATAAGTGAAATCATATGGAGTATAACAGTTTTTGATTGGCTTTTTTATTCACAAAATGATCTTCAGATCTAAGTTGTTAGATGTATCAGTAGTTTGTTCCTTTTTATTGCTGAATAGAATTCCATTGTATGGATGTACTACAGTTTGTATTATCCATTCTCCTGTGAATGACATGTGGGTTTTTAACAAATTTTAACAGTTACTAACAGAGCTACAGGGAGCATTTGTGTACAGGATTTTGCGTGGATGTAAGTTCTGTTGAGCTACTTTCCAGAGTAGTTGTACTATTTTACTTTTCCATCAGCAACGTGTGAGAAGTCCAGTTGCTCAGCATCCTCACCAGCATTTTGATATTGTCAGGAATTTTTAGCCATTCTAATAAGGATGTAATAGTATCACATTGTGGTTTTACTATGCACTTCCCTAATGGCTAATGATGTTGAACATTTTTTTATGTGCATATTTACCATCTGTATTTCCTCTTTGGTGAAGTGTCTGTTCAAGTTGTTTGCCAAATTGGATTTTTTTTTTTTTTTTACTATTGAATTTAGAGAATTCTTTTTATATTCTGCCTACAAGTGCTTTGTCAGATATGTGATCTGCAAATATTTTCTCCTTGTCTCTGGCTTGTCTTTTCATCCCTTCTAACAGACTCCTTCACAGAAGAATTTATTTTATTTTGATGTATTTTTTTCATTGATGAATTACACCTTTGGTGTCATATCTAAGAACTCACATCAGATAACTCTTAACCTTACCCTAGGTCTTGATGATTTTGTCTATTTCCTTCTAAACGTTTTGTATTTTACATTTAGATACATGACCCATTTATTTTTATTTTTGTATAAGGTGTGAGGTTTACATCAACGTCTATTTTTTTGCTCATCTAATTGTTCCAGTGCCATTTGTTGAGAAGATTATTCTTCCTTCATGGAGGTGCTTGTGTACCTTTGTCAAAAATCATTTGTACTTTTTTGGGACTATTAGTGGGCTCTTTTCTGTTCCATTGACCAAAATGTCTATCCTTCCACCAGTAATGTACTGTCTTGAATACTGCAGCTATATAGCATGCATTTTCAATGACGATGATACTGCCCCCACGGGGGGCAAAAATGTATTCTTGTGGGTTGAAAAAAATCTTAGACATTACAACGGTTGTGGCTCTGCAAGGGGCCACAATATATAATAGGTATACAGTATATTTGTGGCATTAAAATATCATAGATGGGAAGCAATTAGGAAAAAAAAGAAAATTATAGGCCAGTGTTACTGATGAACATAGATGCAAAAATCCACAACAAAATATGCACAAACCGAGTCCAACAATACATTAAAAGGTTCATACACCACTATCAAGTGGGATTTATCCCAGGGATGCAAGGATTTTTTCAATATCCACAAATCAATCAGTGTGATACACCACATTAACAAATCAAAGAATAAAAACCATATGATCATCTCAATAGATGCTGCAGAAAAAGCTTTTGACAAAATTCAACATCGATTTATGATAATAACTCTCCAGAAAGTGGGCATAGAGGGAACCTACCTCCAAATAATAACAGCCATATATGATAAACGCACAGCCTACATCATACTCAATGGTGAAAAGCGGAAAGCATTTCCTGTAAGATCAGGAACAAGACAAGGATGTCCACTCTCGCCACTTTTACTTAACATAGTTTTCGAAGTCCTAGTCACAGCAATCAGAGGGGAAAAAAAGAACTGAAAGCTACCAGGAAACTATAGAGCCCATCAATGAATTCAGTAAGGTTGTAGGATCAAAAATTAATACACAGAAACCTCTTGCATTTCTATACACTAACAACAAAAGATCAGAAAGAGAAATGAAGGAAACAACGCTGTTTACCGTCATATAAAAAGAATAAAATACCTAGGAATAAACCTACCTACGGAGGCAAAAGACCTGTACTCTGAAAACTGTAAGACACTGATGAAATAAATTGAAGATGACAGAAACAGATGGAAAGATATACCATGTTCTTGGATTGGAAGAACCAATATTGTCAAAATGATTATACTACCCAAAGCGATCTACAGATTCAGTGTAATCCCTCTCAAATTACCAATGGCATTTCTCACAGAACTATAATAAAAATTAAAAAAAAATTTTTTTGTTGTGTGGCAACACAGAAGACCCTGAATAGCCAAATAAAGATATATTTTTGAGATGAGCAGAGAAGACTACTCATTGATGAATTGATGGCAGGGCAGTTAGTATAAGAGAGGAATTCAGAAAGATTTCTAGATTTCTGTCTTGGGTAACTGACTAGGTGGATGGTGCTATATACTGAAATGTTGGAAACAGAGGGAAAATTAAGTTTGTAGAGAATGGGAGTGGGGAGGAGAAATCAAGATTTTTGTTTGTCCTGTGTCACAACATCCAAGGTATCCGGTAGATACTCTTGTGCAGATGTCACTGAGCAGACAGATATGTGAGTCAAAAATTCTGAGAATACAGTCTGGAGAGATGGATTTGGGACGTGTCAACACAGGATGATGTTGGCTTTGAGAATATGGCAAGGTGAAAACTCAAGACACTAACCTTTAGAGTTGGTAAGTAAGTGTTTGATATCCTTAGTGTTTGAGAATTCCGAAAAATTAGTAAAAAAAGATGAATGTAATAGAAAAATGGCCAAAGAGCATAAATAGGTAATTCTCAAAAAGTATTTAGTGTTTTAGATGTTTAATAATTATATACAGAATGACTTCATTTTCCATCTATAGAATGACATTGAGACAAGATAATTTTTTTAACATATTGTCAAAGATTCAAAATATAATAAAAGTGGGCGTTGGCTGAGGTCTAGAGAGATGGACATTTTCAGAATGGCAATCAGTTTGGCAATATTTATCAAAAGTCTTACTGTGTCCTTATCCATTAACTTTCCAGTTTAATTTATTTTCTTTTTCTGAAATCCTGTGATTTTTTTTTCCCCTGTTCTTTGTGGTTTTTTACTTTCACTGTCAACGATGCATCAAAATAGATTAAAATGTGGAGAGTTTGTTGAATGTAAAGCCCTTACTCATCTGAAAGTCTGTCTAAATATGTCTTCTGAAGACTGGAGTAGTTGTTTATAGTTCTATGTTTACTTTTTGTTAGTTTTCATTTCTTTTACTTTCATATACCTTCCAGCTTTTCTCCCCCTAATGGATAATGAATTTATTCCACCTTTCAAATATTGCTAATGTTGTCCATACCTAGCACAGAGAACCTTATTTATAATAAATACTGAAATGTGCACTGTTACGGAATGAATGTTTGCATCCTTACAAAATTTATATATTGAAATCTGAACCCCCAATGTGATGGTGTTCGGATGTGGGGACTTTGGGACATGATTAGGTTATGAGGGTAGAGCCCTTTTGAATGGGATTAGTACCCTTATAAAAGGGACCTCTGAGAGCTCTCTCCCCCTCTTCATACCATGTGAAGGTAGTATTTGTTGTTGAAGCCGCCCTGTCTATGGTGTTTTTGTTATAGCAGCCCGAATTGACTAAGACGTTCACTTTTTTTTTTTTTTTTTAATATTTGTCTGTGTTGGGTCTTCGTTGCTGCACATCGGCTTTTTCTAGTTGCGGCGAGCGGGGGCTACTCTTCATTGTGGTGCGTGGGCTTCTCACTGCGGTGGCTTCTCTTGTTGCAGAGCATGAGCTCTAGATGCACAGGCTTCAGGAGTTGTGGCTCGCTGGCTCTGGAGCGCAGGCTCAGTCGTTGTGGCCCACGGGCTTAGTTGCTCCGCGGCATGTGGGATCTTCCCGGACCAGGGCTTGAACACATGTCTCCTGCATTGGCAGGTGGATTCTTAACCACTGCGCCACCGGGGAAGCCCAAGACATTCACTTTTTAAGTGAATTAAATAGGAAGTAGTGTATGGTTTCCCTATTTTGCCTAGAGGAAAACAAAGATATGATGAAACTTCTCCTACAGCAAACATAAATAAACTCAGATTATGATAGGGCTTTTTAACTCAGTAAGTGCTGTAACTCAGAAATCTGTTTTGATGGATAAGCAGTTAATATTCCAGGAAAACATTTGCCAACGTAACTCTGTCAATACTGTATTCCCAAAAGGTAAATTAAATGAAAGTAGCAATTTTTACCCAGTGATTATTGACTTTGCCTGTGTGTACCTTTAGTAGATTATAAGGTGGGTCCTATTTTAAAGTCTCTCTTTTTATGTCTTAATTTCATGTCTCTTCACCATTGTTAGGTACATTCTTTAAGAGGAAAACACCCTATTTGGAAATTATGTCTGGTGAGGTTTATGAGTCCTTCCTCTTGTGAGATATATTCCTGTTTGTTCCATCATGTATTATAAATAGGTAAAAAGCAAGAGCTTTTTAAGAGAGTGAAATAAAATTTAATAAGAGGGCATTTAGCCAGTGCATGTGTTTTGTCTTATTTACAAAACCTGTACGTTTGTTTACTTTGTAAATAAAAAATATAGGTTCTATTAAATAGAAAAAGCCACAAATCTGTCCATCAGTAGACGTTTCCACCTTAAAGTCAACTAAATTCTCATCAAATTGGATTTAGTGACTCATGGCCAGAACACATGTTATCTTAATGGAGGAGAGAAGTAGAAAATTGTGTGGTGAGCCACAGAGGCACTTCCAAATTTTATCCTTTGTAGGTACAAGAAAAGTTCAAAACCCTATTTCCTGCCATTTGCTAGTACTATACCAGAACTCAGTGTTTTATACTCCAGGTGTTTAAATTTTAAAAGTACAGTTTAAATATATAAAGAGTGAATATTGAAATATTCAGGGGGAATTTTTAATGTTATAAATTTGTATATGAATTCATATGTTCACATTAATATGCTAAGTTATTTAATCCTCTATCAAAAATCACACATTTTTGTAATTTTTAAATTGCTCAAGATCATTAATTGTTCTTTTATTTAATCTCTGATAAATCGAACATACTTTCAAGGTGTTGACACGTAAGAATATTAACCAATTTTGTTAGTTTTTATTCTGTACGTTTTAATCGGAATAATTATTGGGGGAGGTGAGGTCAAAATTGTAGCTTTTTATAGGATTAGTAGTTGGTGATACATTTTCTCTCAGTTCTATTTCAGCGATTGAATAGCTCAGCTACGATGACTGAGTTGGGCGGGTTAAGGTGCTCTGGTAACTTAGCCACACATATTCTGATGATGTTAATATTTAGAATTTAACAGGGCTGTCAGACCTTCAGTACTAGTCTTAAGTGGTCTGGTTTGGTTGTTAATGTAAAACAATGTTTCTACCTCAGGTGTCCTCATTCATTGTAGGGTTTAATATTCATTGATGGCTTCATTCGCTAGCTATTTGTTGAGTGCCTGCTCCGTGCCTTACTCTGCTGTAGGTGCTGGGGACCCTGTGGTGAACAAAACACGCAGTGATCTCTGCTCTCAAGAAGTTTATGATTTTAGTGAAAGACAATAAGCAAGATTAATGTGTAAAACATATATCACGTTTGGCGGTGATAAGGGCTAAGGAGAAAAACGAAGCTGGGGAGAGGGTAGGCAGTGAGTGAAGGATGTCAGTGAGGGCAGCAGGAAAGGCTGCCTTCACTTGTGTAAAGACCCGAAGAAAGTGTCCAATGAAAAAAATTTCTTTCATGAAACCCCAGTGTATTGAAATAACATACTACATTAGTGTTAAATTATAATATTCTTCTAATTACATAACAATGATAAGAATATTGAAAAACCTATAATATCCTGCAACTGGCATCACCATTTATTTAGTGTGTCCTGTTAGTATAGTTTATTAGGTATTTATAGTACTTTAAAGGATAAATATCTTGCTTTATATAGTAACTACTAACCATTCTGACCTCCTACTGCAGAAAATATGTAATTTCGTTGGTTTTATCTCTGTGGTAGAAAGAAAATCAGTTAAGTTCTATTAACACATGTAGGTTCTAATGCACTAAAGTACATTTCAAATCCCACAGTATTGTGAATACATGTTTTGGATATCAACTTGTTCTAATTAAAAAAAATGCTGTCTGTGTAGTGCTATTATTTGTCAACTTTTCTTAGATCTTTGGCAAATGCTCAGAAATGGGAAAAGCTGAGTAGTTTCTTTTAGTTTTTTTATACTTATAATTCTTCCTCTAAAATCTGTTTTTTTTAGCTTATTGCTTAGCCAAACTTTTAAAAAATTATTTGAGCATAAGAGTATCAATACTGATAACATTTCATTGCATTCTAAGATTTTAATCCTGCTATAAAACATTTTCTAATACTCTTTAAGAATAGAATTCTTTGTAATTTTTATTCTTCACGTATAGGCCAAGAGAAGAGAGAATGACTGCTGGGCTCCATTTATCTCTGTGCCAAATGTGCCTGTCTTCTCCTACTTAATCTTCTGGGCTGCAGTTCAATCTAGGGATCCCCTAGTAGAAGAGTGGAGGTGGGCTTCATGCTCTCCTGCTGTCCCTTGAGCCACGCTGCCCGTTGACCCCAGTATGGTAGCCCCTGGCAATGATATTCCAGTAACGTGAAATATTTACACACAAAAAGTGCTGGGTATGGAAAAGCATATACTATTTTCTTTACGCAAGTCCACGTCACAAAAATCAATTTTATTTTTACGTTAGATTTCTCATCATAGGGTAGAAGCTGTTATTTCAAGACCCTTGTGATATTACTACATATGTCTTGTAGTCATCTAAGTCATATTTCATTATTTTAAAGCACCTCATTGCAATGCCAATTTATAATTATTTGTAGAAATAAAGGTACACTGCAATACATTCCATTTATCTTTCACAGTAACAAACATTCTTAGTGCGTGCTATCCCTTAATGCCTCCACTAAATTGTATCCTGCTCTTTGTTGCATAGGGTGTTTTTACTTTTTGTAAAATTAGTTATGTTGTGAAATAACCAGTGGATACTTAATATTTCTAAAGGTTTGGATGAATGTAGATATAGTTACTCATTACACAATTTACCTATTTTAGGAAGACTTCCTGCCTGAAGTAACATTTTATGTGAGTTGAAGAAAATAGCTTGGCAAGTCAAGTTTTGTAGTACAGACTAAAAAAGTCACTGAATCTTTTTTTTTTTTTTTAACATCTTTATTGGGGTATAATTGCTTTGCAATGGTGTGTTAGTTTCTGCTGTATAACAAAGTGAATCAGCTATATATATACATATATCCTCATATCCCCTCCCTCTGGCGTCTCCCTCCCATCCTCCCTATCCCACCCCTCTAGGTGGTCACAGAGCACCGAGCTGATCTCCCCGTGCTATGTGGCTGCTTCCCACTAGCTATCTATTTTACATTTGGTAGTGTATGTATGTCCATGCCACTCTCTCACTTCGTCCCAGCTTACCCTTCCCCCTCCCCGTGTCCTGAAGTCCATTCTCTACATCTGTGTCTTTATTCCTGTCCTGCCCCTAGGTTCTTCAGAACCATTTTTTTTAGATTCCATATATATGAAGTCACTGAATCTTGAGTGAGGGGGGAAAAGCAAAATGATAACAAAGGAATATGACAGTAGAGTATATGAAGAAAAACATGTTTCAGTATGAACTGGAGGAGGGTCCTGAGAGTTCAAGTGACAGACCAGGAAGTTACGGCTCAGGACAAGAGTGTGGGAAATGAGGGACTGAATGAGGGACACGGTTTTTACAGCTATGGTTCACCTTGAATGGGAGGGCTGAGGTGGATCAAAAATGAGATGATTAACTAAATTCTTTGTATAAAGCATTTATTCTTTTATTTTAGTATACTTCCTTTCCTGTACAATAAATTATGTCCTAATAAAAATTAAAGAGCAAGTTGCATTTGGAAGATCGGGTCATCGTAACTCATTGACATTAGGCCACATAACTGAATAATGTCTTCCTTCAGTGAAATACATCAAATGAGATCAACAATTATGACTCATAAACATGCCTCGCAGGCATAAAACAGCAGGGAATTAGCATGTGAGGCTGATAAATATGCATGTAAATAAGCTCCCAAAGGAATAACATGGGTTTGATTGATAGGTTTAGAATTGGAACATATGTAAACCCCTTTATTCCTCATTCTGGTGTAGCTAAGTAAAGATGCGTTTTACTTGTTAAAAAGTTTCAATAACTTTGTAAATCTTAATGCCACATCTGTTTTTGTTGTTGTTGGTTTTTTTGTGTGCCACTTGTAAGATTAATTGAATTGTCTACAGGCTGGTTGGCCCTCACATACAATAAATGGAGGAACATGTGAGAGAGAGGCTGTGCATCTGGGGCTGGAGAGGGGGTAAGGATCTTTGAGAAATCTCTGTTGTTATATTGGAAAATGATGCATGGTTATAGGAAGTTTCTTTTGGAAATAAAGATGTGACATAGCAGTTAACTTTGACTCTCTATATATTTCATATCCTCTCTTTCTATGTTTATTTAGCTCCTAACAGTGACATCTCTGTTTCTTCATTTCATACTACTGTTTTGATAGTCTTTAACCAAAATGTATCTTTTTAATAATTTTCATTTTTTCAGTTCTTGATACCTGTGCTTTTTCTGGCCCTTCCAGATGGGCATTCATAAACTCTGAAGGAGCTGTATTAGAAAGTACATGCCTAAACGCTAATGTCAGTGGATCTCTGGTTTTGGGTCCACGCCTCGGCCACTAGGTGACTTTGGGGACTGTTAATTCCCTCCTTAGGCGCAAGTCATTTCAGATAAATGGAAGGAGAAATGTGGCTTTGGATTTCCTGGTGCAGAGTCTTAAGCATTATTGCTGTGGAGGGTTCAGAGATTTGCTAGCTAAAGGCATTAAGGGATCAGTTAGTGCCCATGTCTGTAAGAGAAGAGTTTTGCTGTCTTCCTCTAGTAATAAACTAGTGAATAAGAAGCAGCATTAGTGTAATACCATGAAAGTGCCTGTGGTTTCAAAGGAATCATGTTTTTGGTTTGTTGAGACAGAACTGAATTCTCTACAGCCTGCATCCATCATGCTGCAGATCACGGTTGCTGATGTGAACATTAGGCCTTTTGAGATCTGCAGCTCTGTTCTGGGTGCTTGGGATATGTCAGTGAACAAAGCAAAGGTCCTTGCCCTCGTAGAGCTTACATTCTAGCAGAGGGAGAGAGTAAGTAACAAGCATAATAAAGAATTAGGATTGTGTCTTAGAAAGTAAGAATTGCTTTGGAAGAAAGAAATAAACATTGCAGTTCAAGGGGATTGATAGTGTATGTATGAGTCAGGAGGTTGCAGAATTAAATATCAGGGTAGATCTTATTGGGAAAAAAATTTGAGCCAAGACTTTAAAAGAAATGAAGGAACGAGCCATGTGAACATTGGTGCCAAGGGCATTGCAGGCTGAGGAAATAGCCAAGTACAGAGGTGCTAGGGTAGGAGCTGCCAAGCACGTGCTGCAAGTCAAGTGGGCAGAGACGGATGTAAGTTCATGTAGGACTTCTCTCTAACCCTCAGTAGGTGTTAGACTCCTCAAGCTTGCCTAAATGACGTACACTTGATCCAGGTTGACTGAATCGCCATCTGCAGTGGTCTTACTGCTGGATGCCGCTGACCTTTTGGTCGTTCTTCCCTTTAGACCTTTTGCATTTTGTCACTTTATTTATTCTATACTGTTTATTCAAGATGTGTATTTCCCTTCTGATATCATTTTTTCTTGATTTAGTCTCTGTCTTCACCTTAACACAGATTGAGTTCAGCAGAAGCAAGGGCAGGATTTTCTTTAGTGTATAAGAAAGCTATAGGAGAAAGTAGATTCAGTTAGGGGATACAGAGTTCAGATTCTGAAAGTGAGGAAAACCCAGCAAATGAGTTGTCATGATACAAAGAATTTAGGTACTAGGTCCACACACTGTATGTTACAGAGATCAATTGGGAGCGGTGCTCCATTTCCCCTCTTCCCCCTCCCACCTCCACTCCCAAACATTGGGAAACACATAAAGGCAGGGGGTTTTTGCAGGAGGGCTTGTCTTAGTAGCTAAGAAACTCCACTGGCATTTAGTGCGTAAGTGCTAAAGGTTTGCAGTGCAAACTGTTCCACATAATGAAGAAATGCCTTGCTCCAAATGCCCACAGCTATACCACCGAGAAGTACTGAGACAGAGATACTAAGGACCAGGTTAGTCCATGCAAGCAAGAGAGTACTATAGAACTTGGGAAGGTAGTTTTCTGGAAGAGTAAAGACTGAAAGCAAGAGGAATTTCCTGGCCTAATGAGCTGGAAACTCTAGGCTGAGTGGGGAAGCAAAGGCTTCTAGATAAAGGTATGTCTTCGTGTACACATAGTCAAAGGCAGAACCCTACAGGTACTCAGAAGACTCCATTAGCCTCAATGCTTAAATATGAGACATAGTTAAATAATGAGAATTTCATATTATGGTGATCTGGTACTAGTCAATGAAGCCTTAGAGAATACATGTGTTTTATTTTAAATACATGATTGGCTGGGGTAGGAATTCTGATAATTGCAAATTGTTTTGTTTTTAAAGTTGCCAACTTGCTTTTAAAGACCTTATAGCACATGTTTCTATATAAATTCTCTTGGAAATGAGAATTTTAATTTCCAAGACAACTCACAGAAGTGAATATTGGCTATATAAGTACCTTTTCTGGTTTAGTTTAGGAGTAGAACAGTCTCACATACTAAAATATCTGATCATTGAGAACCAAAATTGTATAGAAAGGGGAGAAATAATATTTTGAAAAACTTTTAAAAAGAGAGTTTTTAAAACGCAGCAGGTCCCTTGTCTATTTTGTTCACTTCAGGATCTCCAGCACCAGGGCTAAATAATTATTTGTAATGAAATGAATGAAACACACCAGAGACACACAGCCTTAGGTCCTGGCCAGGACAAAAGTTTAACATTATGGTTTGCATAATTCTCATCCTTTAATGAAAGAAAAAGCATCATTTCTAAGAAAGTATTTCTTGGTATTAACTTCAAAAGGAATTAATCAAATTGGCTCTTATGTAATAATTGATCTTAGGTAAAAGTTATTGATAAGAATATTTTTTAAGAAAATGTGTAAATATTCGTAAAGTTTTGCTAATTATTCATCATTCTGTTGTCTTGAATAACTAACGTTTTGTATCTGTACCATTTTGACACTGAAATGATTCCTTCAGTGTCAGGAGGGAGAGAGCTAAGGATCAGCTAAGAAGGGCTGGCGGAAGCTGGGCACTATCTGGGTAGATTCAGGAGTCAGAAAGGCCCTGAACAGCTGGATGAAGGGTCAGACCCAGAATAAGAGCAATGAAACCTACTTCTTCGTTTGCATTTTATCTGTGGCAAAGCAGAGTGGTTATAATCGTCTCATTAAAATTTGGGGGGAAATGAGATCCTGATAGGATTTTAAAAAACAAGAGTGGCTACATGGAAAATGTGTCATACCCATTATTAATACTTACATATGAACAACACAGCATACCTTCTTTTAAGTAGTATTGCTTTATTTTAGAAAACACAAAATATTTATTAGGGCTTTTAAAAATGTACCTCCAAAATTCAATCTTCCTCATCCTGTTTTCATGATCAACTTTTAAATTTCTTGGTGATAAAATTTCCAGTCCTGGTATTTTTCAGTAACTTAGCTATTCCTGTTGAAGATGTACTACTTTAGTCACCCTGATGGTAATAAAAAAAAAAAAATTAGGGATATAATTCCTAAGAAATAATTATAATTCTGGGGGGAGGGCCTATGGCAGTCAAATCTAAGACCCTTTATTCCTGTAGGAATCTCTTGTCTAGTGGTCTAACTTGATCCAAAGAGAGAGAAAAAAAATCCTTCAAGGAAATGTTGTCTAGCCTACGTATCAGATCACTATCTGCCAACCCAAATTATCCTCTTAGCCAATAAACTATCTAAAATCCCCATCACTGTTTCCTGGAGTTAGGGAAAAGAGGAAGTTAGCAAATAGAGAAGAGAAATGGAAATGAGATAATTTTAAAAAAAAAGTTTGCCTTCACAGTGCCTTAGATAGTTTTTCTTACCCTTTGGCTGTCTTAGCTACTTAACAGGAGCTATGGAGTTACCAGTTCTGGAGCCTGTTATAGAAATATTCTTTATGTTTGGTTTATTCATCTGTTTTCCCAACTAAACTATTTGTTCTTTGAAAGCAGAGGCTGTGCGTTTCATCCCCGAATTCCCCATGGCACACAGCAGAAGCTCACTAAGTTTTGACGAAATGAACTGACTCAGATGTTTTAGGTAGCAAACACGCTTACGGCGAGGTAGTAGCATTTCATCGTTATATGAGAATACCGACGTGTGTATTCTCACTGGGACCTGTTCTTTCATTGATGTGGACTGTAGGGGTACTTACAGGCAGAGCCAAAGTATTTTTTCGAGGAGGAATCCATGAGAGAAAGTGATGTGTTGATACCTCAGAGTTTTGTGCCGCAAAAGATGGCAAGGATCTGGAAAACAGGAAGAGAAAGTGTAATCAGTTTGTCTGTATCAATTGTGAGGCAACTCAGGTCTGCACAACATCTGAGTTGAAGTAACATCACCTCTTAATGGACCAGAAGGAATTGGCTAAAAATATAATTCTTCCAGGAATTGCCCTGCCTAATTGACTTTGTTTGGCATTTACCAACTGTACACTGTAAAGTGGCTGCCGAAACCAAAGACTTGAATTTGGGTGTATTTGATACTGAGTCCGTTTTACTCACAATAGTTACACAGTAGAATTCATTGTTTCCTGAAATAATTCTCAGTTTATGATAATGTAACCTTAAGATCTATTTGGAGGACCTGGCGTATTTCTGTTCGCCCCAGCAAGAGGTTGGGTGTCAGTTGATCCATGTTTATAAAATGTATAAATAAATTTAAAGTAAGTGTGTGTGTGTTGGGGGGGGGTGGGTTGGAGAGTGGGGGAAATCAGTTTGTTTGTTTTTTTTTTTTTTCTGAAGATGAGGAATGATTTAAAAGTGAACAGTCCAGTCTTATTCCCCAGCTGGTTGCTTCCTGTCAACTAGCAGGATGACCCCTTCCAGCCTTTCCCCGTCACAGAAAGCTCCCTGTGGGAGCGCACCAGAGGCTCACCAGAGCCTTTTCTTTATCTCCTGTAACACCTTTACCCTCTGCTGGTGAGGTTTCTCAAGGTAGGACTGTGTTGATCTAGAGCAGGAGTGGACAATTTTTTTTTCTGTAAATGGTCAGATAATAAATATTTCAGACATCACAGGCCATATGGTCTGCAGCACCTACTCAGCTCTGTCCTTGTCATGAAAAAGCACCCACAGAAAACATATAAATGAATGGGTATGGCTGTGTTCCAATAAAACTATATTTATGATGACCAAACTTTGAATATCATATAATTTTGATGTGTCCCAAGATATCCTTCTGATTTAAAAAAAAATTTGAAATATAGAAGCCATTCTTAGCTCATTAGGCCATACAAAAACAGCGGTAATTTGAGGACCCCTGATCTCTAGCTTTGTTCAGGCAGAATCACCGTTGGGCTTTGCTTGCTTGAAAATTCCTTTTCTTCTCAATGTATTATGATTTTGATGATATCTGTTGTTATCTTGAAGAAAACCAAATTTTTTACCATATAGCTTAGGTTTTCCAAAGAAGACAGTTGCACCATGTGGTTGGGCCCCATCTGTTCCTTTTCACTAAGGTGGATTCATTCTTTTGTTTGTTTGGTGTGGGGAATACTAAGATGAGTGAGAGAACCCCGGGGTCCGAGGAATTTATAGTCTAGTGAGAAAATAAATATTATCACTTAAAATGTACCTTGCACATGGTGAGTTTTTACCAGGGAGGAATGGGAGGAGCATTCAAAATGTAGGGAGTGATAAAAATCAAAGATGGCAGAAAGGGATCTACAACGTGTTGAAAAAGGTGATTGTCTAGGTTTGGGTGGAGCTTAGATTTCTTGGTGGTGATGGCTGGGAGATAAGGGAATAGGAGTCGCACAGTATAGAATGGATTACAAAATGGAGAGAGAGAATCAAGCAGGTTGAAAAGCTAGGTCACAGCAGGCTATTTCAGTTGGCTGTGAGGTGGTGAAGCTGCTAAGAAGGGACCTAGTGCTGGTAATGGAAGAAAGATATAGACGAGAAAGTGAATATAGGTGAGAAAGGATATAGATACAAAACTGTACAAGGTGCTTCATGTATAGTTTTAATCAGGTGTTGGGGACAAGTCATGAATGCTGGATGGGTGAGTAAATAAATGAGGGAGTGGAAGCAGTGTCTGTGCACCAGTGTTGGAAACAGGTGAAGCACGTGAAATAAGGTCAGGAAGAATGCTCGAGCTCTAGAAAGGATTTTTAAAGCTATGGGACCCAATTTCCCTTGAAAGGGGATGGAATCAACAAAGAGGAAGGATTTGAGTTTGATGTAGAAAGGAGTGCTTACAGGAAACCATCCCAGTAAAGGAGAAAGGAGAGAATAAAATATTCAGTAATCAAAAGAGAACCCTCTTCCTCTGAGACAGGAGAGAAGCAGAAGAATGTGGGTGACTATCCAGAGAAGTTCTGAGTAGTGAGAAGTATGTGGTGACACTTTGGGTTGAAGTGGAGCAGTCACTTGGGAAACCAGTAATTCTTGTCTGATGACCTTGATTTTAGTTTATTTATTAAGAGTAAGGAAGGCAAGTACAGATAAGGAACTTCAGAAATAACGTGTCAATAAAGTTAATAAATCACCGACAGCTATGAGAAAAGGATACAGTTGAGATAGGATCACATAGAATTGTGTGGATCCCATCAGCAGGCCTCATGGGCTTCCTTCTGCAATGACCAGAGCAGCGATTAGTGAGTGAGAAGTATAGTTGCTCAAATACTTGTTTCAAGACTGAAATTAGGATGAGGCAGGTAAAAGGATTGGTATTACTGATTTTTCTTTGGCCTTGGGCTTCAGTGTGGCTTCAAATAGCAATGTTACTAATCTTCATTTAAAAGTTTATTTTGTTAATCATTGATTTTTTTTTTGCATTCATGTGATTTTTAAAATATACTACATTAAAATATTTTTATCTTTCTGAGTTTTTGGCATCCCCTTAAATTTTATGAGCAACGTCTAAGTACCTAGCTTTCCTAACTCCCTTCACCCTAATCTCAGTCCAAATTTGTTGAACAAACAGTAAGGTCCCCCAGAGTTGATGGCTGATGTGGAGAGCATGGCTCACGATCAGAGAAGCCAGAACACAGCATCTTGGAGAATGTGTGCTTGAGAATATGGATCACGGTGTCCAGTGCAGTATAGAACCTAGAAGCAGGCAAAAAGGGACCAGCAAGTTAAGGATTGAGCCAGTCCATAATTTCTCATGCTACCTTCAAAATGCTGGTAGACAAAGAGATACAAAATTATGCATTGCTGTAATCCAGAATATTTATCAGTAACCTGCCAGACAACATGAAGAGCTTCTACCAACCAAAACAGAGGCAGAATGGTAGCAGGTTAAGACAGAATGGTAGTAGGTTTAAAAATTTTTGTTTTAGTTGGTGTTCAATTCCATTGCATGCTGTACCTCTGAGATACCAGGCCTTTGAGGAAAGAAGTTCTTTTCTGCTCTAAGAGAGTTGCTTTCTAACAGAGAGGACCATTTCATGACCATACTGACCCCTTACCACCAATTATTCACCTGTTAGGGCCTTGCTTTATTCAGAAGTGAAGTTCCTGATAATATAATGTGACCAAGGTAAAAAAAGGTAGATAATGGCACATTTCATTTGGAAATAGGAAAATTAATGCGAGGAATGTGTGTCAAACCATGGGACCTATGCATTCTGGCATTGAATTTTTATTGCTGTATCTTTAAAGAGAAGGTAATGCTTCAGTTTATCCAGGATTTATTATTCTTTTATATAGACTGGAAGCAGTGGAGCCCAGGAGAGCTCTTCTCTTTAGAGCCATAGTAAGCAGATGATAACTAATAATAGAAATTTGGCAAAAGTCCTTAAGGTCTGAAAGATTTAAATGTAAATATGTGAGTAATGAAGGAAACCAAGGAAATTAATTCACCCCCCCTACCTCCCCCTTCTCTCCCACTTATTAGGAAATGAGAGAGTTGACTTCTTCAGGAATGAGTAAACAGCCAAACAAAGGCCAAAGGATTCAGTAGTATGAAATAAGGAGAACATTGTTATTAGGGGACAGAGAAAAGGCATATTCATGGAAAAGATTTAAATCTAGGAAAAAAATTAAATTTTATTAAAAAAATGCTTTGTATTTTTAGTAAGAGCATACATGTTCTTTTGAAACAAAGTATGAAAAATGTTAAAAGACTGAGGTGAAAAAAAATCTGGCTGAGATATAGGAAAAGATAAAGAGAGAGCTGAAAAGAAATGATAAGCAATTAAAATTTAATAGCTGAGGTGAAATATCTGTTAGAAGCAGTAAAGAACAGAATCAATAAAGCAGAAATTCAGAGCATAGATAGGACAAATAAAATGAGGTGATGGGTGTGATGAAAACCAAAGTCCCTTCTAGAATATGGAGTGAGGAAGATAGGAGACCACTTCACAGGGACCTTTGAATCTTTGGTTGGGAGCTTAGATTTGAATTAGTCATCAGGTAAAACAACACACACACACACACACACACACACACACACAGCATTGCAAGCCCTTGACTTATGTCTTACCTTGATAAAAATGGTTATTTATGTGAAGGTTATTCTGATAGTTATTTTTAGAACTATTAATGGAGAAAACAAAAGTAGATACCAGATCTTCAGAGAAATAGCAGTCCATGGGTTGGATTATGAAGCCAGGGAAAAGAGTGTGGTGTTTTTGCAAATGAAGAACAATGTAAGCAGCATTAAAGTGTTGTGGACAGTAAATCAGCACAACTCAGTACCTACCGAATATAGAAGTGAAAGAGTGAAAATTTTCAAGTCTGGGATTTGAGAGAAGCCCACAGTAAATACGTAAAACATAGTTAACAAAACCTGTTGGAAATGTAAGGAAAGGAGACTTTCGACCAGACTGAGGTGTATGTGTGTACATGCTCCCGCATGCCTGTGTACATATGTGTAAAGAAATCATGAACGGTTATCCTAACTGAAAATGAAGTTAAACTGTGCTTGCATTATTGCTTTGGTATTAATATGCCTCAGAGTAATACAGACCATAAAGTACATATACTTCTAATTATACAGCCTTGTCCTGTACTGTGCTTGAATCAGCCTACTGTAGAATATTATTTTCTGTGCTTTATTTGCAAGTTAACATTTTAATAATTATCATAAATAGTTACCTGATTTGCATATTCTGGTTCATAATCCAACTGTTCTGCGGATCAACCACAGTTATCTCATTATTCATGCCAAGACTTCTATATTAGTCTGAATAATCTATCCTAGACTGCATTTCTGTTTCCAGTTCTCAGAGCTTTTTATAACTCAAAGTTATAGCACTTTTTTAATCAAAAGACTGAATCATACATGTGCTAGTATAGTAATGTCTTTGACCCACTATTATATTGAAGCTAATTTTTATTGTTTGATTACTAACGTTTCTGTGTAGTATCTTTTTTTTTTAATTTAACTTTCATAACCCTATGAGTTAGATATTCATTGGTGTTTAAGCAGTCCCTCATCTTTTATCTTTTTAGAATATATAGTGAAATGAAATAGTGGGGCATATGCACTGAGAACTGAAAAAATATTAAAACATTACCTTTTGAGAGTCAAACTATAAAATCTATGTAAAGTAGATTACACAGTAGAAATGGTCATATTAGAGAGGCAAAATGACTGAGAGACCAGATCAAGAACTTGGCTGTAATGTAACTAATGATACTAGCATACCTAGAGAATAACTTAATCTAGAAATGGAAAGTAATAAATATTAGTAATAACCATTTGAGCATTAGCTACAGAAGGAGCAATTGTTTTAGACAATCATAATGTTCTCAGTAGTTATCTCCAGAGATGTGGCAGGCTGCATGTATCAAGTTAGAAAACTTTGAAGCCATTAAAATTAGAGTATTCTAATCTCCTTTTCCGAAACTGTGGTATTTTCCTTATCAACTTACATTCTGAAACCTTGATTTCTGCGGTACTCTTTCTTAGATGTAGAGACTATAGTGGTTAGATTCTCACAAATACCTGATCCTCCTCACAGATTTTTTTTTTTTTGCTCCATATAAAACACATTAATTAATTGGCTTATATACTTTAATTTCTTATATGAACAGAATTGGCTTGAAGTATCTGTCTCCAGTAAAATCTGATGCACTGAAAAATTCAGGCTTTAGGATTTAAGACTGAGTACTTACCACCAGAGTGCTAGAGGTACAAATATGAATAGACCACATTCCATGAAGGTTGCCCTCAATTCCATGTAATATATTCGCATAATATAATAAATATATCCTACTGGATTTTTAAAATACTGTCATTGTCTGCTATTTGCTATAAACTTATTGGATTAATTTTGCAAGGAAAACTCCATATTTTTCTAAGGCATTGTGCCTTCAATTAATCTGTCTGTTACCCATGAATAGTGATTCTTAATCACTTTGCCGTGCCTTAACAGTCTCCTTAAGCATGTATGACTGTGGATTATTGATAAAGTGTGCTCCACAGTATTGTTTTTTAAATGTTCAAGCTGTTCTCTGTAAGCAAGTAATGTAGAGTTAAGAGATAAAGTTTTTATCTTATTCATATATATATTCTCTACAGCATCACATAAAGTCTTTGAAGTTGTTTGAATTAAACTACAATATTTATTTGAAGCTAACTACATGTAAATGCAATCATGAAATCTTTTCCCTTGACCTTCAGATTAGAAATTGGGTCAGCTTCTCTTGGTGAGGCATTTGGTATGGCAGACATTAGTTAGCTGCTTAAACTTTGGCAGAATGAAGGCATCGGCTTCTGGCCCAATGCTTGCCATCTAGTAAGCTTTATGTGGACATTTGATGAATGCGTGAACTTAATGGAAAGTTATGATGGTAAGCTTTGAAAATCATAATGTGTAGAATTAAATAGAAATAGTTTGGATGATTTCAGTTTTCTGACCAGAGTTGTAGAAAGCTGGAAAAAATCATTTCCCAACTTACAACAGTAAAAAGCTGGACTGACAGCAGGTTCACTACTTTTCTTAAACCCACTGAGTGCTGAAGTTGCAAGCCAATGAACTGGTCCAGAATCTAGAAAGAGACAAACACCTTTCTCTTGCAGAGGGAGGCAAGGTGCAAGTACTAACCAGGGCATGACACAGCCAGACACCTATAGAAAGGGTTCAACTAAAATGATTGTTGAATTGTGGAGGTCAAGTGTGTACTGGTGAGAAAAAGTGAAGCCCGGGGTGGGGGTGGGGTGGGGGGGCACAAAAATAGGAGAGCCTGTTTTTCTTGTGTGGATTTTTCTTCCTGAACCCCATCAGCCACACAAAGAAAATTTCCTGTGTGGTGAAGAACTGGGGTGGTACAGCAACCATAGCAAGAGGAGCAATATACTCCATCTGGACTCTTCTCCCTCTGTTCTCTTACAGAACAAAACCGTATTCTGTTGGGAGAACTGCAATGCCTTAGGGCACTGGTGAATCCCTTTGTAGCTGGGGATTCGGAACAGGGAAAAAAATAAACCTTAGCCCCTAGGGAAAGGGCAGGAATATCTACAGGAACCAAAACTATACCAGGTGAGGGGAAGGATCACTGAGAAGGCATACACGTGAGACCTAGGGACACAGTGCTCACCTAAGACTAAGACTTAATCAGAAGATCAAAGAACACTCTCCCTCATTGTTCATTCCCTGCTGCCAGAGTAATAACTGTCAAATTCTAGGTAACTTGCAAGAGACAGACCTTTTTGGATCACAAAGATTTAAGACTGAATATGGAGCAGTTGTGAGAATGAAAAAAAAAAGTCTGGCAAACTATATCCCCCATCCCTAACACGGGATTTTGCAGCCTGTGGTGCCCAAGTGTAACCATTGCAACTACAAAATTCAAACCTAGCTCAACTCCTGATTAGGTTAACTCAAACCCCTGTGCTAAAGTTCTAGTAGAAGGAAGTGTGTGCTCATTTCTAAGCATAAAAGCTACCTTAGTCTCTACTACTGTACACCTGATAACAGTAGGACATAAGAACTTCAGCAAAAAGTTAAAAAGAATATGAAAAGGCAAGGGACGCCCCCCCCCAAAGGAAAAAAAACAGCACTCAAAAGAGAGAAAGTACTCATCACAGTCAGATACAACTATTACACAGATGTTGGCACTATCTCACAAGGAAATTTAAATAACTATGAATTATATGTTAAAGGCTCTAGTGGAAAAGTAGGTCAACATGCAAGATCACATGGTTAATTTCAGCAGAGATGAAAATTATCTCAACAAATTGAATTGAAAGCCTAGAAATATAAAACAAAGCAACCGAGACAGAGAATGTCTATGACAAGGGTTATCAGTAGAGTTGACACAGATAAAAGAAGAATCAATAAACTGGAAAATGTCAATAGAAATAATTCAAATGGAAACATAAAGAGAAATAGGAATGAAACAAACAAAACACCCAAGAACCATGAGACAGTGTCAAATGGTACGTGTAACTGGAATCCCAGAAGAAGAGAGGTTCAGAAGAAATGTTTGAAGAATGGTCGATAATTTCCCAAAATTGATGACAGACACTAAACTGTAGATCCAAGAAACTAAGAGAACATAAAGCATAATAAATACAGAAAACAAACAAAAATAATTTCAAAACATAGTCATATCATATTCAAACTGATAAAAACAAAAGACAAATAATGAAAGGCAACCGGAAAAAAATTGTTATAGCAATAATAGAAAACTAATATAAAAATATTACAGACAGATATAAGAAAAGGTAAGAATTAGAGCAAATCTCTCTTCAGAAATCATGCAAGCTGAAGACCATGGAGTAACATCTTTAATGTGCTGAAAGGAAAAGCAAAACTTCTCAAACCAAATTTCTATACCTGATGAAAAAATATTCGAAATAAATGAAGAAGAAATAAAGACTTTTCCAGATAAGCAAAATCCATTGGAATTTATTAGCAAGCCAACCCTATAAGAAATGCTAAAGGACGGTTGTCAGGCAGAAGGAACAGATAGGACAAAGACACTGAGATCTATACAAAGAAGAGAAACAGTATTGGAAGTGGAATAAGTGAAAGTAAAACTATTTTTTCTTTTTTATTGCTCTAAAATATGAGTGTCTAAAGCAAAAACAGTAGCAATATGTTTTGTGTTTACAGCATATATAAAAGTGAAATACATGACAACAGTAGCACAAAGGATGAGAGGGAAGAATTGGAAATATACTGTTGTAAGGTTGTGACATTACACGTGACTATATAATGTTGTTTGAAGATAGCTCTGATTAATTAAATATGTATACACTGTATTGTAAGCCTAGAGCAGGGGTCAGGAAACACTTTCTTAAAGGACAGTATAATATATATTTAAGGCTTCCTTGCTTTATGACCTCTCTCTCAACTACTCAACTCTTCCACTGTAGTGTGAAAGCAGCCTTAGTACAAAAACTAATGGGCATGGTTCTGTTTCAGTAAAATTTAATATACAAAAACATTTGGCTGGCCCACGCCATGGGTTTGTCAACCCCTGCTCTAGAACATCCATTAAAAAATGTAATACAGAAATACAAATAATAATTCAGTAGAGGAGATCAAATGGAATCATAAAATATCCTCGACTTAAAGCATAAAATGAGGAAAAAAGAAATAAAGGATAGATGGAACAAGAACAGATACAAAACAAGTAGTTGGGTGCTATATTTTAATTCATCCATATCAATAATCACATTAATATGTACAGTCTAAACACAGCAGTTAAAAGGCAGAGATTGTCAGAAAAGATTTTAAAAAACAAGAAGCAGTTATTTGCTATCTACGAGATACTTAATTTTTTTTATATTTATTTATTTTTATTTATTTAGCTGCACCAGGTCTTAGTTGCGGCACGCAGGATCTTTAGTTGAGGCATGCAGGATCTTTTAGTTGCAGCATGCAGGCTCTTGGTTGCAGCATGCAGGATCTAGTTCCCTGACCAGGGATCGAACCCAGATCCCCTTCATTGGGAGCGCGGAGTCTTAGCCACTGGACCACCAGGGAAGTCCCAAGATACTTTAAATAAAATGGTGTGGCAGGCTGAATAATGCCTCCCTCCCAAATATTTTTATACCCTAACCTCCAGAACCTTTGAATGTGTTACCTTACGTGGCGGGAAGAATTTTGCAGATGTTTTTATGGTTATATGTTGAGGAACTGAATTCTCTGAACACCTGAATGAGCAAGGAAACAGATTCTTCCCAAGAGCCTCCAATAAGATACACAGCCCGGCTCACACCTTAATTTTAGCTCTGAGGACCTGTATTTGAATTCTGACCTACAGAACTGTAAGATAATGTATTTGTGTTGTTTTAATCTGCTAAGCTTGTGATAATTTATTATAACAATAATAGAAAACTAATACAAATGAGATAGAAATGTCAAAAATAAAAGGATTCAGAAAGTTATACCATGAAAACACTACACAAAAGAAAACCGCAGTAACTATTAATATTAGACTAAGTAGACATCAGAACAAGGATTATTAAGAGGGTCATTACCTGTGATTGTGTCTGGCGTATTTCACTTAATGTTTTCGGGTCAAACCACATTGTAGCATATATCAATATTTTGTTCCATTTTTATTGCTGAATAGTATTTCATTGTATGGATATACCACATTTTGTGTGTTTATTCAATGGTTGAAAGACATTTATATCATTTCTTGTTTGGGGCTATTACAAACAATGCTGCTATAAACATTTGAACATAGATTTTCATGTAGACATGTATGTTCATTTCCCTTGGATAGATTCCTAGGAGAAGAATTGCTGGGTCATATGTTAAATTTATGTTTAACTTTTGATGAAATTGCCATACTCTTTTCTGAAGTGGCTGCATTGTTTTACATTCCTACCAGCAATGTATGAGGGCTGTAGTTTCTCCACATCATTACCAATACTTGATATCTTCTCATCTCTTTGGTAATAGCTACTCTTTGGGCTTGATTAAGCCTTGGTTATTGTTTTCCCATGTTCTAGTCCATGGGAAAAAAAGGAAGGTATCAGAATATTTTTAAACAGTTGAAATAGAATTTTCCGTTATCCCTTGTGCATACAGGGCTGCATCCAGGAATGAAGAAGCTGTGAAATGTATTCTGTAACTGGGTTGCCATATGCCCAAGAAAAAGGGGAAAATAGATTTGGGGGAACAATCAGTATTCTTTAATACCTAAATCTAGGTTCACAAAATGCAGATGCTCATCTTTCAGGCATTGACTTTCAAATTATTTCTTACATGGACAGTTCTGTATAGGATGCTTTAGGGTGAATGGCAGTAGGAATATATTTATTTACTAGTGGTTTATAGTTATTTTGGCCTATGCCATAAAGATCAGCTGTTGTTTAAAATTCTGTGCCGCCATTGAAAGTCATTTTAAAATAGTATTAAAACAAATAATATTATATTCAAATTATAGAATATATATAGTGAATTTCACTAAAAAATTGAGGAAATATGTCAGAATACTAACAGCAGTAGAATTATGTATGACTTTTAATTTTCTTCCTTGTATGGCTCTGCATTTGAAAGTTTTCCATAATAATCATGTTTGTAATTTTTATCAATTTCTATTAATTTTATAATTTTAAAAATACCTTTCAATCAACCAATTTATTTTTTTATCTTAAGGCAGCCAGGGAGAGATTTATGCACAATGATACTTATAGTGTTATATAAGAACAGCTAACTATTTTAAATATGAAAATATTGATAGAATATTGGTTAAATAAATTATAGAACATTCATTAATAGCTGCATTATGCACTCATTTAAAATTTTGTTGTAAAACCCTTTAAAAATAACATGGCAGATATTCTTATACTTAAAATACATGAAATAATAGAAACCAAAATTGTTTATGTAGTGTGTTTTCAGTTTTATAGAAGACAGAAAAATATTTTCGCCATGTAATTATATTGTAGGTTGATTTTCCTTTTCTCTTTTTTTTCTTTCTTTTTTCAAAATCGTTTTCTTTTTCTTTTTTTTATTTGGTTAGTTTTGTCTGAATAATTTATTTCAAATGTACAAGTTTTTAAGGTATAATATATGTATTTCTTTTACAATGGAAAAATAAAATATATCCAAGAAATGAAAGATAATTGAATTCTAGAGTGGATCAAATTAATTTCCTTATTCTATTATAATCTCACTTTTTATTTAGATAATCTTTACATCTATTCTTTATGATGAAACTATATTTGAATACAACTAATGAGAAGATAGTTATAGTGATAATTTATATAATGTGATTCTGATAATGTTTTTAAAAATGGTTGAATTTCAAAAATTTACCAGGAGTCTGTGTTGCCCCACAGTTCCCTGAAGTTCTGTTCGTTTTATTTCATTTATTTTTTATTTAAAAATTTTTTTTTGGCTGCATTGCGTCTTCGTTGCTGTGCACAGGCTTTCTCTAGTTGTGATGAGCGGGGGCTACTCTTTGCGTGCATGGGCTTCTCATTGAGGTGGCTTCTCTTGTGGAACATGGGCTCTAGGCACACAGGCTTCAGTAGTTGTAGTACGTGGGCTCAGTAGTTGTGGCTCCTGGGCTCAGTAGTTATGGCTCATGGGCTCTAGAGCACAGGCTCAGTAGTTGTGGCGCATGGGCTTAGTTTTTCCATGGCATGTGGGATCTTCCCTGACCAGGGATTGAACCCATGTCCCCTGCATTGGCAGGCGGATTCTTAATCACTGTGCCACCAGGGAAGTCCCTATTATTATTTTTTTTTATCTTTCACTTCTTCAGATTCGATAACTTACATTGATCTACCTTCTAGTTCACTGACTCGTTCCTCTGTCAACTCCATGTTGTTACTGAGCGCACCTAGTGAAATATTTTTTTTTGTATTTCACATACTGTACTTTACAGCTTTAACAGTTTAATTTGATTTGTTTTAATAGTTTTTTTTTTTTCATACTGTCTTTCCATTCATTTCAAGAGTGTGCACTATTGCTTCTTGGAGAAGAGTGATAATGGCTTCTTTAAATCTTTGTTGATTCCTATATTTGGGTCATCTCAGGGTTGAAGTGTGTTGATTGTATTATACCTTAAGAGTTGGCCAGATTTTCCTGATTCTTGGGTATATCAAGTAATTTTAGATTGTATCCTGAACATTTTGAATATTTTGCTTTGAAACTCTAGATCTCATTGAATCCACTGGAGAAATCTTTCCTTTCCTGTCTCTCTCTTTTCTTTCCCCTCTCCTTCTTTCTTTCCTTTTTGCTTTCTTTTCCTTTTCTTTTCACCGGCAGTCATTGCAATTAGGTTCAACCTACAAATTCTGGTTCACTTTCTGTGGGTGTTAGTTCCGGTGTCAGTTCAGTTTTCAAAGTCCTTTCTATGCTTTTTGAGTCTGCACCTTGTATGTGACTCTCAGGGTTTTAATCTGGGACTTTGGCGATGGTTTATATCATAGGTCAGTTCTCACAGCTTTTGCTGTGCTTCTTTGAGTACGTTTTGAGCATATACATCTTAGGGGTGAACCCAGGGTTTGTGTCAGTTCATACACAGAGTTAGAGAATCGCCTTGTCCAAGGCTTTCTTTTTGAGACTAACTGTACATTCTCTGGCTTGTTTTATCAGAGCTTTTGCCTCTTGTGCTGTCATCCGGATGCACATGAATGGGCCTGCTTTTGTGGCAAATTGATAAGAGGAAGAGAAAGAAAACATAATGGGGATTCCCCACTCAATGTTCACACAACAGAGGCCCCATTTTCCTAGTTTTCTATTATGAAAGATAGCTTTCTTCCTCACTGCTGTCACCCACCCATGGTGGCAGTATAGTTCTATGGTTAGTCCTGGTCTTGTAGCAAGGTTGGAAGTGGACAACAGGGAAAAGATTCTTTTCCCAGTCCCAGAAAAATGGGGTTGGAGTTTTTGCTCTTCATACCCGGCGTTTAGTTCTCAGATTCAGCCTGACTTGAGCTCAAAGTTAGGATATAAAAGGAGGAAAAACAAAAACCAAACAGACCACTCCTCACCACTGTATCTTTGACTCTGTTATCCAATATGTCTGCTATTATTTACTTTTCAGATTCCTCAAGAAATTGCTTTTTGTACTTTGCCCGGAGTTTTTAGTTGTAATCAATGGGAGAGAGAGGCTTGCAGTGGTCCTCCTTGTTGGATGGTACTGGAAATCCTATTAATAATCTATAATGTGCTATTTTACTGTTTCTTTTCTCTCTTACCTTTTTTTTTGTAATTCAGATGTCAGTCTTATTTAGAAACCACATTAATTACTGATCTATATAGAAAGCAACTTATAAAAATAAATAAATTTATTAATAATCAAATTCAGATAATTGTACATGGAAATAAAATATTAGGAACAATTATTTATTTTTCCACCATGGAAATAATTTCAAATTATTTTAAAGGATTTCAATTTTCAAATCCTCATTTAGACTATCTTAGAATTAAGTATACAGTTGTCCCTCTGTATTATCAGTTTATCCTATGATCCAGATCCCAACTGATCTCTTAGCGTCTGTCTTGCCCCTCCCTGTTCAACCTAATCTTCACATAGCAGCTAAAATAATGATTTCCAAACCTGAAGTAGATAATCTTTTTCATCATTTTGAAACTTTATGTTGACTTCTCATTATATGTGTAAAATCTAGACTTTCTTCCTATAAAACCCCAAGTTCTCTGGCTCCTCCTTGTTGCACAGACTTCATCTCATGCTACTCTACTCCTAGCCTTCCAGCCACCATGGCCTTTTTTTTTTTTTTTTTTCTTTTCTAAAAGCCAGCTTCTGCTGTACGTCCCTTGCCTGGCTAATTTTTTCCTTATAACTAGAATCTCATTGGATATTACCTCTCCCTGCAGAGAACACCCTCTTCCAGTCACTGGATGTCACATTAATCTATTGTTTTTTGTTTTTAAGCTTTTATGATTATCTGAATTTATTTGTTATAAAATGTATTTTCTTGTTTTTTTTTCCCCCTGCACCCACACACACACTTGGTTCTGTTTTGTTCACTATGGTACTTCCATGTCCAAGAACAGTGCCTAGCACATAGTAGCCTCTCAGCAAATAATAGCAATGAGTTTTAAAAATGGTAAATTACTGTACCTTAGATCATATGAAAACAGTATCATCAATATGACTGTTCTGTCATCATTTTTCACCTTGGAGTATGCAGGCTTCTTAGTCTCCCTCCATCCACTCTTCCCCCTACACCTGCACTCTAATTCCTTCCTCCCTAGTTCAAGTGATCTTTTAAAAGTCTTCATCATGTTCTACTTCTGCTTAAACCCTTCTTTCACTGACTTCCTGTTCATCTGGACCAAAATTCTTAGCGTGACCTTTAAAGACTCTTGGCGCATGCAGATCCCAAGTGAGGTGCTCTCCATGCTCCTTTGGGCCAGGGACCCCCTCCTCTCTCATATGTTATTTTACAGTAGGCTGTGTGACTTTATTCTCTAACAGTTCTGAAAGTTGTCATTGTACATTGATTTGACTGTTCTTCTCTGCTGAACTTTCAACAAATTCCAGGATGTCAGGGATGGGTTTTGACCTTTGTTTTACACCGTATCACTAGTACTAAAACATAGGAGGTGCTTAACAGGTGATTGTTGAAAGAATTTTAAAAAGTGGAAAAGCTATCATGTGATCCAGGTGCATGACTAGAAGTTTGAATTAGTACATAAATGCATTTATTAATTAGGCCCATTTACCATTTGTCTAGGTAACTATTTGTTAGTTTAGATAAAGTGATCAATAAATAACTACTTTGAATGATATTTTTAATACTCTACAAGGATAGTTGAATTTAGTATGTTACACATTTACTAGCAAATTTAAAGGTGTCACCATTTTAAAACTAGTTATTATTAGATTTAAAAAATCATCTCCACTAATAAATAATTAGACTTTATCATAAAATGATAAATAGAAATCAGTTTGTATATTTAGAATTTTTCTTTAAAAATTGTATTTTAGTACAATTCTTTAATGTCAAAACAAAAATAGTTTATGAAATAAAACATTTTTATAGATCAATTAAAATACTTTTCAAATTTTTTTATTTGAAGGAAATGGTAAACACTTGAACATTTTTGATATTTTGAGAATTTTAGATTACTATATTTAATGTAATTTAGTTTAGTAAATTGTTTTTAAAACTAAAAATAGGTTTGAGAATATTTACCCTTGGTTCTTCATCTGAGCTTTGGGACTTTATAGTTAAAACCCCCTTTATGCTTTTTAAGTAGATCTTTGATACAAGACCTTGTTCAGTTAGCTGTCATTTAAAAGACATTAATAGAATGATTTATCCTAGTTCATGGATGGTAATTTATATCCTTCAAGTAGTCCCACTTTAGTTTTTTATACCAAAAAGGGGGATATCTAATATTAACTATCCAAAGTTAAGTACTTGAGGTTAATGGTGTCTTTACATTTGATGTCCCGTTGATGTCAAACAATCTTAAAGGTTCTAGCATTGATTATAATCAGTAGTGAAAATGAGAATTGCTCAAAGGAATGTTTTGTAGAAAAAGATATTTCCTTTTTTTATACACTGAAGAAAAGAATAATTAATATACATGTTTTATAGTTATTATTTAAAAGATTTATAGAAAATGAAATAGGATTTCAATAGCAGATGTACTCTTTTATCTAGCGGATAATATGTATATGACTTCTGCTGTGTTATTTAGGCACTGAACACGTAATTTGATGTCAGCTTTAGAATTCCCTAGGTCTCAGTTAGATTATCTTTGAAAAGCTACTGTGTGTTTTTGTTTGTTTGTTGTTGTTTTTGTGGATGGGAGGTATTTCATTGAAACTTGTGTAAGACTAGTACAAAATTTAAAATGTCAGTCAAAATTTAAACCAAGTCATTATTTGTATTTTTGTTAAGAAAAATTGTAGCAAAGGGCAAATTATATAATAATCGTCTTTGGCCTTGATACTCTTTCTCCAAGTTTTAAACTTGGAGTAATATTTTCAAATATTCTTTGTCAAAACATTTACTTCTAAGGAAGCTCTTTTTAAGATCTATTTTGCTATTTATCTACTTATTTGCAATTGTCTAAATTATAGCATTGGCATTATGTAACTCTTTTGTAAGAAGGTGCTTTTGAAGCCCAGGTGGTCCACAGGAGGACCACACAGGCCAATAGCAGTGATCTGCTGGGCAGCTCCATTGTGCACCCTCCCCCAGTAATCAGTACATGCAACTGATCATATAGGGTAATGTGCAGAATTGGCAGAGCTCAAAGCAGTCCTCTACTACTGCTGGAAGATGTGACCAAATCTTGTGCCTCATTGATAGCTCATAGTAAATGATGATACATGAGGCACTCTCCCTGTTTGGGGCAAATTAAATTGCCTTCTACAAGAGACTGTCACTTTTAGCACAGTAGAAGTTTATCGTTTCGTACTAGGAAAGACTTTTGGATCATCACAATAATCTAGGAAACCCTTTAAAAGTAGAGGATCCTGGACCACACCCACGGTTGTCTCAATCTCATCCTTTTTTTCAGTCTCTTTCTCTCCCACAAACACACCACATGCGTGCACACGCACACACACACACCCTAAATACCTGTCCCCAGGTGATTTGGATGATCAGCATGTTCATGAACTTGGTCTGATCTGGTCCTGCCTTTCTTTGTTGTAGATGTGGATGGTAGGACCCAGAGAGGTTAATTTTGCATTGGAATTCTCTTTACTTGATTGATTCCTGGTCTACTTTGTTTTTTTCTGAGACATCAAGCAGATTTAAGTCCATGGAATGCCTGGAGAGACAACAATATGTCCAGTAATGACAATGAAAATAAATAGAAATATTTGCATTTGTGTGTTATTACATGTTAACTTAAGTTGGGTAGTTATATTTGTGATTATTTTTGGAATTAGACCTTGTTTCCATTTAGTCTCAGAATCCTTAATGAATTCTTCTTAAAGCTTGTTTTATTCTGATGCATGTGTAATATTGTATACTATCCTATATGTGATAGTTTTAGTTTATTACTAGATTGACTGTAGTTTTAGTTCTTTATCTGCATCTTATCAATACCAAGAAACATATATATTCAGCTCATGGATTAGATAGCTTTATTTTTCAAGGGTCTGATTTTATTTAATTTTACTATTTTTCCACTCGCTTTCTTTATATCATATTCAATGTTTGATATCATCATCAGGAAGGATATTAAAGTATACCACAAATCTTGCACAGAGTTGTATAATTCATGGAATAAACTTTTGTTAGTTATAAATTTTATCAGAAATAGTGCTTTTTAGGGAATTCCCTGGCGGTCCAGTGGTTAGGACTCCATGCTCTCACTGCCGAGAGCCCCCGTTTGATCCCTGGTTGGGGAACCAAAATCACACAAGCCGTGCAGTGTGGACCAAAAAAAAAAAGCAATGTAGAAATAATGCTTTTTAATTGCTAAGAAGAGTTACAATTTTCAGTTATTTAAATTATGACTAAGTTTATTCTCTTTACATAGCACCAATAGACTTCTACTTTTATTCCTTTACTGGCTACAGTATTTTAAACACATTCACTGATTAAAACATTCATAAATTAATAGCTAACATTTATCAAGGAACTTACATTGTGCTACATGCTATACTAAGCTCTTTATTTGCACTTATCTAATCTTCATAACCACACTTTGTGGTAGAAACTGTTATCATCTTCATTTTACAGATGAGGAAACTGAAGTATTGAACAGTTAAGTCAGAGGGAAAGTAAATGGTGGAGCATGTACTCAGGTCTATCTTGCCTGAGCCTTAGCTTTTAATCATGATGATGTAATACCTCTACTTTATAATTTCATTAAACTGAACAGGGCAGTTTAATTTTACCAATTCATTAAGTGTTTTCTTTCCTGGAAATTAAAGTTTAATCAAAGATCGTCGTCAGCATTTTTTTTCTTAAAATTTACAACCACTGTGTGTTCATACAGACCCTACCTACATACTTACCTGTTTTTCTGTCTTTCCATCTATAGACACACATATTTGCATTTACTATACTTGAGAATTTTCCCGTTTTCCTTCAGTAATTGACTTCTAGCTTTATTCCTTTGTAGTCAGAAAAGATACTTTGTATGATTTCAGTCTTTTTAAATATATTGAGACTTGTTTTATGGCTTAACATATGGTATGTTCTAGACAGTGTTCCATGTGCACTTGAGAAGATTGTATATTCTGTTGTTGGCTGGTGTTTTATGTCTGTTAGGTCTACTTGGTTTACAATCTTGTTTGAGTCCTCTGTTTCCTTACTGATATTCTGTCTAGACATTCTGTCAATTTTCATTGTAGAACTGTCTGTTTCTCCCTTCAATTCTGTCAATGTTTGCTTCATATATTTTCATGTTCTATTGTTTGGTGCATATGTTTGTAATTGTTATATCTTCTTCATGGTTTGACCCTTTTATCAATATATAATGTCCTTCTTTGTTGTAGCAGTTTTTGACTTAAAGTCTATTTGTCTAATATTGGTATAGCCAAGTATCTCTTTTTTTGGTTATTTTCTTTTCCATACTTTTACTTTGGTTCTTAAATGAGTCTCTTGTAGACGACATACAGTTACATCGGTTTTTTTTTAATCCATTTTTGCTGATCTCTGCCTTTTGATTGAAACTTTAATCCATTTACATTTAAGTTAACTACTGATAAGAAAGAACTTACTTCTGCCATGATGCTGTTGTTTTCTGTATGTTTTATACCTTATTTCTCCTCATTTCCTCCATTACTGCTTTTGCTTGTGTTTGGTTGTGTTTTTTCTGTTTTTGTTCTGCAGTGACCATTTTGGTTCCCTTCTCATTCCTGTTGTGTAAATTTTTAGATCTCTTCTTTGTGGTTATCATAGGGATTAAATGATAAAATTTAAATCCTAAATTTTTAACAATCTACTTCAAGTCGATAACCAAACTTAATTTTATAGCATATAAAATATGTGCTCCTATACTGCTCTGTCCTTTTCCCTTTTAATGTTGTGTCATAAATTACATTTTAATACATTGTTGCTCAGTTGTATTAACTTATAATTATTTTTATCCATTTGATTTTTATATCCTGTAGGAAACAAAGGGTGGCATCACAGACCTTAAATACAACAATGCTGGCTTTATGTTTGCTCACATATTCACCTTTACCAGAGGTCTTTATTTCTTCCCACAGCTTTGAGTTATTGTGTGGTATTCTTTCCTTTCAACCTGAAAGACTGCCATTAGCTTTTCTTTTATGGTATGTCTAGTTTCAGCTTTTGTGTTTCTAGGAATGTCTTAACTTCTCACTCATTTTCAAAGGAATATTTTGCTAGATATAAAATTCTTGGTTGATAGCCTTTTTTAAAAGCACTTTATATATAGATATAGATATATATAGGTATATATCTATATATACATATCTTCCCAGTCTTTTGGCCTGCATGTTTTCTGATGAGAAATGATCTATTAATCTTACTGAGGATTCTCTGTTGTGACAAAGTACTTCTCTGTTGTATCTTTCAGGATTCTCTCTTTGTTTTTGTCTTAGAACAGTTTGCTTATAATGTGTCTTGGTGTGAGTCTCTGAGTTAATCCTACCTAGAGTTAATTGAACTTCTTGGATTTGTAGATATTTGTCTTTCATCAAATTTGGGAAGTTTTTGGCCATTATTTCTCCAAATATTCTTTCTGCCTCTTTCTTCTATTTCTCAGGCTCTCATAATGCATATGTTGATGTGCTTGATGGTGTCATACAGGTTTCTTAGAGTATGCTCACTTTTCTTCACTTTTTTCCTATTTTTGCTCCTCAGACTCCATAATTTCAATTGTTGTACATTCAACTTTGTTGTTTTTGTGTTTTGCCTGCTCACACCTGTGGTTGAGCCCCTCTAGTGAATTTTTCAATTCAGTTATTGTATTTTTCAGCTCCAGAAATTCTATTTCCTTTTATTGTTTCTGCCTCTCTATTGATGTCATTTTATTGATTCATTCTCTACATGATTTCTTTCCTTTTTTGGTCTATGTTTTCCTTTTGCTCTTTGAACATCCTTAAGACAGTTGTTTCAAAATCTTTGTCTAGTAAATCCAGTTATTTCTGAGGGATAGTTTCTGTCAATTTATTTTCATTCCTTTGACGAGCCATGCTTCCTGTTTCTTTGTATGCTTCATGATTTTGTTGTTTTTGACAACTTGATATTTAAATATTATATTGGTTACTCCAGAAATCAGATTCTCCCCTTCTCCTGGGTTTGTTATTTTCTATATTCTTGGAGACCATTTCAGTCCATTTGTTTAGTTATTCTCCTGAAATATTTTTTATTTTTGCAAAGACTTATTGTTTGACATACATAGTCATTGAAGTCTTTATTTCTTAGGTTGTGTTCAGCTAGGATTTTAACAGAGATTTTCTGAATGCCAGGAGCTAAGAAGAGCAGCAAAACCCTGAACCTCTCCTTGTCTTTTCAGATTGTCTCTGCTGCAGCAGTCCTTCATCATTTAGCCAGGCTTGCATTCCTCCTAGTGGTCAGCTTCAGGTGGAAACTTAACGGTCATCATTTAGCCAGGCTTGCATTCCTCCTAGTGGTCAGCTTCAGGTGGAAACTTAACGGTCTTCTCAGTTTCTGTATCATCATGCATCTTGTCCTGGGTATGTGCATAGTGTTCTACATTCCCCTGCATACCCAGGTGCTTTTGAATGTCCTAATTTCTCAAAGAAACTCTCGCTAGCTTTTTCTCCCAGGCCTTAGGTGCTCTATTTTATGTTTTGATTGTATTCTTTTACCTCAGGCATCTGCTGGCTCTTAATTTGACTTGCAGTGGGTACAAGAGCAAAGCCCACCATTTTTGTTTCCTTTTTTTTATTTAGATGAAAAATAGATGAACATCTTATGTCGGTTCTTCAGGTAGCTCCTAACAAGTTAGAATTGATTTACACAATACTTTGAAAATATGGTCTTCTCTGCTCCCTCCAGAACCAGGTACTGTTCTCCCACACTGGGAACTAGCTTACTTCTTCAAGACTGCTGCTGATCTAGGGAGATGGTAGAACAGGCAAGTAAAAACCCCACAGAGCTTTCCAGTTGCCTTTTTCTTGGCTCATTGCTCACTTGGTTCTTGTAAATCTTTGACTATTTTCCAGAGTCATTACAAAGTTGGTCCCGACAGTTCTTGTTTTTCGACCTTTCTGTGGGAGGATGAGAACTTGGAGTTGTATCTTCTGCCACTCTGCTGATTTCATTCTGCTTTCTTTTTAAAAAGAATTCTGTTCAATATTTAACAAGAATAACAGAAGTATTATCTTCTTAAATTAAAATTGTGCACTTGAAATGTTATTTATTTAAAATAGTTCCTATGTATTTGTTTTACATCTGAGTTTCATTATCTAAGTTAATAATTTGAAAATATTATGTAGAGAACTAAATATGGCCATTAAATCATTAGAATCTAGATAAATTAACAATGATAGAGAAAATGGAAAATTATTAAATAAACAAATTTCCTGTATTTACTTGAGCACTGGCTCTTAAACCTAATGGGTGGTCCTAGATTTTTAGCATAAATAATTAGCCTACAGAGCCTGTTGTTTACCTGATTCCTGAAATGAGGTAATATCCTTTGTGGCTACTGTTTTCATAGATGATGCTGAGTTATTATGCTTTGCCTTAACTGTGTCAATGCATGAATATACTTAATTTATAGATTTTTTTGAATCATTCACTTTGAATGGGATTTCAGATTTAGCTAAAACATTTCAGTAGTAATCCTCATTCATTTAAAAGACACACAAGGTTTTAGGTGTTTACACTATTCATTTATGCCATATTATCCTATCACAAGTAAGATGTGGCTACCCATAAGTTTGCTTTCAACTTAAGTTTGAACCAAATATTTTCCCCTTACTATTAATAATTCATCACACATACGTGATGACATTTCTCTAACAATTCTGAGATCAGCCTTTTTAAAACTTACGTAATATTTTTCAGAATTCATACATAGTACCATGTGATCCTTTAAAACTTGACTTTTTTACATGTAAACTGAAGAAGGCACAGTTGAGTAGCTGTGCTTACTTATAGCATTATTCTGGTTGTTTTTAACCTAGCCTAGTTTAAAATCTTCAACCTCTCTTATAAAGCAGATATTTGTGCATAAAAAGCACTCTGGAAATCTACTGTAAACCTTTGTTCAGCATGGTTTCAACAGTGCACAGATAGATACTGTAAATGTTCTTAGCTAAACATGACTACAGTAAAAGCTAAAAAAGGAGTCCAAATTTAATTTATCCTATTTAAGTCACCGTTATACATATTATTGTTTTAATAAGTTAGATACATATATGTTAGGAATTACTAATGGAAAATACTATGCTCTTTGTATCCTCATTAAGAACAATGTAACTATGAGCATATTTTTTTCAAATCAGCCAACTTATTTTAATTATGAATGTTATGAACTCATTTCACAAAGTTACTTACCAATTAATGAGAAATGAATGTGTTATGTAAATTTCAAACTATAATGGTCACAAATAATTGATGAACCATTCCTACAAATATATATGTTGTACAAGCTTACACATACATATAGTGACATACAAAATTCGTATGTTATATATTGTATATAATTTATGTATTTATTTAAGATTTACTCAGTAAACACATCCATTTTATTTTACTGGCTTAGTTTACATTAAATATTCGAATACCTTTAAAGTCACTATTGTATTTTTACTCTATTGTTAAATTGCTTTTCAAGCAAGTGAAAGGAACTCTGTTATCTTAAAACATATTTAAGTATTTGTGCTGTTTGGTCATTTAAAGGCCTTTGAGATTACTTTAAAAATGTATTTTTGCGTGTGTGTGTGTGTGCGTGTGTTTGTGTGTTTGTGAGAGAGAGAGAGGGAAAGTCTGAAAACAACCTATGTATCCTTGTTACAGTTACAGCTACCTGACAACTTAGTTCAAGAATCAGAACAGCAACTAAAAACATCATATTAAACTCTCTTGCACCCTCTGTTGTTATTTTTGAGGAACACTACATATACTTTCCCATGGCTGTATTGGCATTAGACTTACTAAAATCCTGATAAAATTAATACTTTGTTATACTTACCTCCAAATTAGGTTGATAGTAAAGTAGCATTTGTTTTTAATTCTTAGTTGGTCTTTTCTTGTGTTACAGATATGTTTTTGTTGTATAACAGCTTAAATGAAAAATGAGCCTTTCTGTTTTTCTTTGATCTCTCCTGGTTACCAGTTTTAAGCCCCTCCAAGCGTTTCACGCAAATGAAAATCTCTACTGGATATAGCACACTGTATATACCATTTTCCAGAATTACAAATTCTGTCTGTTCCTTGGTAAACCTTTCAATTGTCAGACAGTTACCTTCCAAAATAAGAGTCTGGAATCGTCCATACTAAAATTAAGAATTTATAACTGTAAGGAACAGATGTTTTCATAAACATTTGCTATAATTAATTTCATCTAGAGGATTGAAGGAACAAAGCAGTTTTTCCCACTTCAAAACTTTATAGCCTTTTCCCCATATAGCAAACTCTGAAATCTTTTCTCTAATATTTTTGTGAGAAACAACTGTACTTCTTATTTGGTATGTTTCTGAGAAAGAAAAGCTGCTATTTTTCCTTATTACAATCCTTTGAGGGTTACATTTAATGTGATATATTCGTTTCCATACAGGTATAAAATGAAGAAAACTTTTGTGATGTATTTTGATGACAAAACTTTGGTGTTTAAAAAACTGAAAATCTCTTAATTATTTGAAGTATTTTATATTTATTATGATAAATATAAGCAGAGGATAAGAAATATTCCATTGGTGAGATTTTATGTATTTAAGTAATCATAATCTTTAGTTTCAAAGACAAAGAAAGCTTATATTTTAAATGTATGATATAGTACTTATTCTGTGCTGATTGTGGAACATTTTACAGGAAATGTCTGCAAGCTGTTAAATAACATGTGTTGTAGGAAATTTTCATTTAGCAAGACAGGGAGAGACTAATTTTCCTTAAATCTTTTTAGTTTATTTATGATAATACCATTAATTTTTTTAAAAAGCAAATGAAGTATGTTGCATGAGTCATCTTACGGTACCCATGTTTTCAAAGAATTAACAGAGTATACTCAAGTAGATTGATTTTAAACATGTAAGTGTTTTGGATTATTTTCTTCTATAAAATTTGGCAACATTTTCAAATGCTGTAATCCATTTTAGGGTTTTTGTTTAATGAAAAAACCCCAAAAACCTGAAAGTGTATTTTGGAAAAAAGAGTAGACTTAAAAGTTCAGTAAGTGAGCTCAGACCAATTCTCGTTCTTCTAAACATTTTGGGTGCAGCTGCAAAGATTTTGAAGAGAACCAACATTTTTGACTAGTCAGTCAGCTATAAAATGTGCAAAGAAAAATAGGTAGCTATCATTAAAATTACACTTTTGCTTTCAATAACCATTAATGAGCAACATAATCATATAAGTATGGTACCTTAAGTGCTGTATTCAGTAATTTAAAATAATCTCGCCTCTAAACTGAAAGCTCTGTAATTACTATTTGACTTAACCAGGACCACTGTGATAATCTCCCGTGGTACCTTAGAATGTTCAAAGTGGAGTGAAAGTATAAATAACAATTGAATAAATCATTTAAATTATTAAGCTTTAAATATCTTAAAAGTGAATATAACCTGATGTTTGAAAGTTGCATTATAGGAATTAGGAGTATAAAATGTAATCAGATTCTGGTCTATTTAATTTGTTTCTAAGAATAAATGATATATTTAATAGTAGTATCTGTGGTTTCCTAAAAACTATACTTTTAAGTATATATTTTAAATTTTAAGCTAAAATTAATTTTCTGTCAGTAAGAATGTATATTTTATATTATGGCATTGGCAAGCACTTGTTTAAACTTCTTCAGCAAATTTATTTTTATTCTATGATCTCTAAACTGATAGGTATGAATTTGTTCTAATCTGATTTTATGAATATGCTTGAGAGGAATTGTTTTTTTCCCCTAAAAGTTTGATATTACTACATGAGGCAGAAATACCTTTAGATGTTGTTGTTTTTTTATTTTTTTAAACTGCTGAACTTTTGCCCACAGTTAAAACATAAAGTTTGGGGAAGACTATTAAGATGTATTAAAAGATCCTTAGAATGCATTCTTTTTTTTTTTTTTTTTTAACATTTTTATTGGAGTATAACTGCTTTACAATGGTGTGTTAGTTTCTGCTTTATAACAAAGTGAATCAGTTATACATATACATATATCCCCATATCTCCTCCCCCTTTCGTCTCCCTCCCACCCTCCCTATCCCACCCTTCTAGCTGGTCACAAAGCACCGAGCTGATCTCCCTGTGCTATGCGACTGCTTCCCACTAGCTATCTATTTTACATTTGGTAGTGTATATATGTCCATGCCACTCTCTCACTTCATCCCAGCATACCCTTCCCCCTCCCCGTGTCCTCAAGTCCATTCTCTAGTAGGTCTGCTTCTTTATAGACTGCATTCTTGATCACCACCTCTCAGCTTTCTGTTCTCCCTCTCTGCAGACCAGATTCCCAGAGAGTGGAGGACTGGGGGGCCAGGGGGTGAGGTGGGCTGGGGGAGGGTAGTCCAAGTCTGCTGTCTGCCTGCTCTCTTTTGACTCTTCCAGTGGACAGGACACTAATAAAAAGTTGCCCTTTGTTTATAAGCATTAGTCTGTGATTAAATGGTGTATAAATTTTGTTCCTGTTTGCAATTACTTCTGTAGTATTCCTATCCAAGTTAGGAGTGGTGGTGTTAGTCTATATTTTAACATCAAAATGAATTTTTTGTTTAAAGGACTCTGATTACAAAAGATATTTGGGGGTGGGATAAGGGGATATTTGTTGTTTTGACTCAGTAACTGCGTGGAGCTGCCACACAGTAGCTTTTCAACTGAAATACTCAAGTTTCATAATCTCAGTATTTAAAAATTTTTTTTCCAGGAGATTCAAATCAAAATGGAAGAAGAACAAGTTCTACTTTAGACTCTGATGGAACTTTTAATTCCTATAGGTAGGTGATGAATACATAGATATATAATATTACAAGATATCTAATCTTACAGGGTTCTAAAAAATCTGACAAATGTGAAGAATATTGTGGTATGCAATTGTCCTGCAGACTTATTGAGTAATTGAAAATGTAGCATTCTTAGTTCTTGAGTAGATGAACTTATTGTAGATATCTGGCGTTATCCTAGAGTAGGATGATTAGAATGAATGCGTATGTAGTATTAAGCTTCAATATAATCCATTTTTGTTTTTGTTTTTCCAGTGTATCTCTTACAGTACTAAAGGCTTCCTTTGTCTAAGTTTCCTGCTAATACAGAGTGTACTGCTTGTGAGCATCTCAGAGAGTATAAAACATAACCCGTGGTTACATTACGTGCTGTTTGTTAACATCCCATTTGGCTCTTCAGCAAACAGGGCAGTTACATCTCAATTAACAGTTTTTAAAAAGGATACAGCAATTAAGGAAGCATGCATCTTATCTAGTTATTTGTTAATATTCTCTTTATAACTTGAATTTGCTTGAGTAAGTGTTTATATATTTTGTATCTTCTTAACAGGGAAACCTAGGAAGAAGAAAGATTAATGTATTTCCAGTAATATTTGAAAATTCATATACTGAACCAAAGTGATGTAAGAAATAGGTTGTTTTCTTTTGGGGAATAAAAAGTACAGATTGAGTAATAATACATTTTGACATTATAGGTAGCAATGCAGATTCTTGAAGAAGTACTTTAATTGGAGTACATTGTCCTTATGGTTAATAAGTTCTGATACTTCTGTGTGTTGATGCTATAAAATATATGCAAGAACCACTGTACACCTGGAAACTCATTTGAATATTAAGCTATAATTCCTTCTTTTCTATAATAAATATGGAATTTATGCTTAGAATCTTTATGTTTTTCTTGAATACATATTCTGTATACCTAGCTGGAACTGTGTCATTTGTTTCTTCAGATCCCAGGCAAGCTTTTAACATCTAGAGTAGGGCCTTATATTCAGGAAGCACTTAATAAAAGTGTGGTAATTGTGAAAGTTTTTACAGTTTGTTTATGAATTCCAGAAATGAGGTGGTAATTGAGATGCTTGACATCTTTATTTTATACCAGTTGGAGTCTTTATAAATAATCAGTCATTCAAGTGTCATGGATACTGCAGAAGGCTTATGTTCCCATGGTGTTCTAGAAGCGTATTTTCACAGCAGTAAAAGCTCACGTGTTGTCATTATATTTTCTCTGTACCCATCCTACCTTATAAATGTTGGAGTTCTCCAGAACCTTCTTTTAGTGCTGAAGTGTAATATAAAGTTTGGAATTTGACATATTAAATAATAGGTAGAATCCTCTATCTGAACATGTTGATCACACCAAAAAAAAAAAAAGATGACTATAAAAAATATTTATTTATTTATTTATGGCCATGCTGCACAGCTTACAGGATTTCAGTTCCCCGACCAGGGATTGAACCTGGGCCACAGCAGTGAAAGTGCAGAATCCTGACCACTAGACCACCAGGGAACTCTCTATAAAAGATATTTAAATTAAATACTCATGTTTGTCATGTAACTGAGGAATGCTAAGATGATAATATGTGTGAAATCCATGGTGGAAATATCAGTATTAGATATAAATACAGTTTAAAAAAATCCAAGACAAAAGGAAAATAAAGATGTATTTCAAAGCAGGAAAACCCATATGTATATATCAGTTTCATTGGTGAATTATACTTCATAACTACATTTGTAGTTAGCTAATTATAGTAACTAATGGACAGCAAGTTAAGAGAAATGTGTTAATATGAAGGCACAGTGTTATCTGGTAGTTTATTTTGTTCTTGAGTAGTTTGAAGATTAAAGTATTTTAGTATTATTGAATGATAATTGTACTTTGAAAATGAACTCCTAATGCAACTTTGCACAGTAAATACTAATATTGTTAACTAATATAGTTTTAATCAATGCCTGTCAGTGTTGTAATGTTAGGATATTAATTTATTGTTGTAATTAAAAAGGCAAGATAAAAAGCTCAGGTCGTACAGTGTATAAAAATGAGCTTTTAATAGTTGGCAGGCCAGTGCTGTTATTAAATAGTATTATAGTATTTAAGGTGTGAAATGAATATTTTTCTACTGAGTAGGCAATAGCTCTTACAATATAATGAGCTTACTTGTGAATCTGACACTTGGGTTAAATGCAGAATTCATAGAAGCACAGCTCTAGGGTATATTTTCATATCAGGTTAACTGATAAAACCTAGGAATTGTTGCAGAATCACACTAAAATGGCAACAGAATTGTCAATAAAATTTACTTCTGAAAATGAAAATTATTTTTCCATTACTATCGGAGCTCTTTTAAAGCAAGTAGAAATAGGTTATTAGAAAAATGTGAATGTTCCAACCGTCAAATATCTTTAGCCTAACAAGTCTACCTTTGTGTTTTAAACCACCTCAGGAATGCTGACCTTTCTTCGCAGATAATTCTGGCTGTCAACCTAGTACTAGGATACTCAAGCTATATATGCTGTGTCTTGGGATAATGATTAGCTCTAATTTTTTATCTATAGAATGGACATTATAATGTCTGACCTGCTTCCTTCTCACAACTGTTTCAAAGATCGAGATAGGACTGTATAAGATAAAGCCTTTTGAAAATCTAAATGCAAAGCCATGCATTAATATTATTAATTCTTTGTGCTTACCTCATGTGAACTGGCAACTTTGCTGCCTTAGTGTTCACTTAACCTTCCACGTGTGTACCCTTTTATAGCATGTGCCAAGGTTTTATTAACTTTCCAATTCAGTCTTGAATTGGTCACCTAAGTCTATATTCTTTCCATTATTTGTTTATATTATTGTGGTCTTAGATGGTCAGTTATAAGAGGGCACAGTATCTTTTTTGGTTGTTGTTTTGTTTTTTGTTTATTAATGATATCTAAACATAGCGAGTTGGTTCGTATCCTGACTCCAAATGGAGACTTTGGACAAGTCTTAGGCTCAGTTTCCTCACCTTGCACGTGGGGATGATACAACACATTTGTTACAAGGAGCCGATGGGCTAATGTGGTGAGGCAAATGCTGAATCAACGTTAGCTGCTTTTATCTTCCAGTGCATGCCATCCTCATCATTGTCATCCCTGTTCATCTTCAGGTGTTGTAGAATATTTTTACAGTGCGCTAATGTGGAGACACCAAAAGGACGATTTAAAAACAAATGTCTTACCGGAAAATAACTTTTGTTTTTTAGCAGAAAGGAGGCTAAGAACAAGCTTAACCTGAGGCTTGATACTCTGTCTCTGCTGTATATTGCAGGTTGCCTTTGCATAGCACATTTGTACACATAGTACAAATAGTAGAGAAAGAGTAGGAAAGATGTACACGTAGTGGAGATAAGAGGAAGATGTTTTATTATGAGTATAAGTTCAGAGGTGGATTTTTGGAATTTTGACAAAGTTTGAAATTTACAATCAATGGACCGTATCTATAGCTTTATGTGCCTAAGGCTCATAGATTTGTTTTTCAGAGGCTAGGAGGTTTCACTTTGGATTTGTGTCTCTTGTGGTTTGCTTCATTGATTCAGATAGAGTACAGCTGCATTTAACTCCAGTATGATGATTATATGGTGCCTGGGTAATAGCTAGATCTTGTTTTGGAAGTTTCTGTTAAAATTTAATTGTTTGTCTCCCAACTAATTTGCAGGTGATGTGGTAAAATGGAAAGATTAGAAGAACTGAGAAGATATTACTGGTTTATGCAGTATACCTTGTGCTTTTTAAAGACTAGTGTTAATGTTTTCTGTTAGATTAAATGAGCTTTCTCTGTTTCTTATTTCACCATTAAAACTGAGACCCTTTCAAACCGAGGGTATGAAAGCAGAGAAGTAGTTTGCCGATGAGCAGTTTGCAGTAGATGTTTAACTTAGTGACTGTAGCACAGGGCCACATGGTAGGAGCGTTCTCTCCCCATCCCCCCTCCTCTTCCCAAGGGCAGCTGACCTTCTCCTCTCCAAAGAGGCGAGCCCCTTGCCAGCACATATGACTACAGACTATTACATTAATCTGTTTAGCTGTAGTACCAGCTGCTTGCATGTTTTTAATTATCTTATTAGATGGTATAACAGTGACCTATGAAATAAATTGAAGGTGAGCATTTAAAAATTTTCCCTTTTTTACCCTATGTTTTTAAATATCTTGATTGATCAAATTATGATATTCTGCAAAAGTTCATTGGAAGTCTGTATGGTTTTTTGAGTCAGTGTAAAGCTTTTAAAAGTATAATGTTATAATTACCAGTATAAAAATAACTTCATTTTTACCTCAGTTTTGAAAGAGTTAGGCTGTGTTTATGTAGCCACAAATTCATGTTAAAATCTGTTCCTTTAAGAGTCAATTTAGAGAAAACTCAGACCAGTTATTTTGAGTTTCTCTGGGAAACTCAAAATATTGCTTAAATTTCAGACAACATCTTGGCATTGTATAAATGGCATAGGATGGAATATAAATCATTTTAGATTATTTTAAAATAACTTTGTCTATTTAACTCTGATTTTCTAGATTCTGTGTATTCAGTGGTAAATCATCTTAGCTGACCCTAATTACTTTTACAATTTAATTTCATATGGTACCATTTTTGAGTGTATTTTCCCAAGCTGTGCCATTAGTAAACATGTATTATCTTCTGGATCTTGACAATTGGATAATTTTCAAATAATACCTTAAATGAAATGCTGACTCCAAGAGACAGTTCAAAATAATAACGACCAGTGATTGTTCAGCTATGAGTCATAGCCGATCAACAAAACTTGTAATGATTTAGTCAGAAACCCTGATGTTGAATTAAAAAACATAGGTAGTTGAATGCAAAAAGGAATTGCAAAATACTTATGTGTGTCTTTTGAATTAGCAAATCCTACAGCTGGCATAACGGGGTGACTTGAGCCTTGAAAAATGTGTAGTCCTTGCATAAAGACTATAAACTACACACTGTTTTTTTTTAACTAAGAAATATTCATTCTTTTTGGCTTCATAGTTTTTTCCCTCTAAAGAAGGACCAAGTTTCATATTTCAAAAGAACTTTTGTTGAAGAAATAAGGGAAAAATTTCCCCTTTATATATTTTATTTTCTTTTTAAGGAAAGAAAATAAAAAGCCACTTGGCGCTAAAGTACTGATGGCATTATTTATTGATATATATATATATAAACGTCTTTATTGGAGTATAATTGCTTTACAATGGTGTGTTAGTTTCTGCTTTATAACAAAGTGAATCAGCTATACGTATACATATATCCCCATATCTCCTCCCTCTTGCATCTCCCTCCCACCTTCCCTATCCCACCCCTCTAGGTGGTCACAAAGCACCAAGCTGATCTCCCTGTGCTATGCGGCTGCTTCCCACTAGCTATCTGTTTTACATTTGGTAGTGTATATACGTCCATGCCACTCTTTCAGTTCGCCCCAGCTTACCCTTCCCCCTCCCCGTGTCCTCAAGTCCATTCTCTATGTCTGCGTCTTTATTCCTGTCCTGCCCCTACGTTCATTAGAACCAATTTTATTTTTTAGATTCCATATATATGTGTTAGCATATGGTATTTGTTTTTCTCTTATTTCTTGATATTGATCAGAGCTTCCACAGTTGCCTCCCTTTCTCAGTATGGTGTATTTGTAGCCCACAGAGTCAAAGGCTGTTTAAGTTGGTTAAAAGTTTTAAAAAAATTATAGTTGGTTTAGCTTTTTGAATTTAAGAGTTGTCTTTTTCTGAATAAGGAAGGAAACCATTAATTTGAACTTTCTTTAGTCAGTGAGGAAATTTTTAAAATTAGGCTTCAAGTTTTATCACAAAGACGTTTATGTATCCTATTTATATGTAATTAATAATTTGGGAGGATGTGGGAAATATCCTTATATCATTTGCATTTATTGTTGGTATAGTACCTTCCTCCTCACCCCGATTTGTATGTAAGAGGGTCATATGTCTCTTGAAATGACAATGAAGCAGTGATTCAAAATATTAGAGATAATAGGGCAAAAGCATACTTTGGATTTAAAATTAGAAATCTAGGTTCTGATTATACTCTTAGAATGATATAAATTTGTTAATCTGTTATTTTTAGGAATATGGAATTATAGAAACAATTTAATTATTGAAAGTTATACTGTATTAGTTTGTTTGGGCTGCTATAACAAAATACCAGAGACTAGGTAGCTTATAAACAACAGAAATTTATTTCTCACAATTTAGAGTCTGGGAAGTTCAAGATTAAGATGCTGGTAGATTTGGTGTTTGATGGAGCCCACTTCTGGGTTCATAGATGGAGTCTTTTCACTGCATTCTCACTTGGCTATAGGGGCAAGAAAGATCTCTGGGAGCCTCTTTTGTAAAGGCATTAATTCCATTCATTAGGGCTCAGCCCTGATGACTTAATCACCTCCGAAAGGCCCCACCCCCAAACACTGTCACATTGGGTGTCAGGATTCAGAACATGAATCTGTGGGGGCCACATTCAGTCCATAACACATACTAAAGATAATCAAGACCAAAGTGAATTCCCCATCCCACTCCTTCTCCACCCACTCATCTTAAGTTCCTGAGGCCTTGCCTTTTAAATTATTTTTTCCAGGACATAGCTTAGTAAATAGTTGAAAGAGGAGGACCTAGAATTAGGGTTTCTTTCCTGATTCTTAGAAGGTTGCTTTCCTCACTTTGATGTGTTGCCTGTATTTTGTTGAGAATCTATATAATTATATGACACTGACTCTTTAAGTTCTTTAAGAATAAATACATAATTTAGGGAAACAGTTTAGAAAAAATACACAGATAGAAATAAGACAGAATAAAGTTTACATCTTAGCTCCAGCATTTACTGACTGTGTGATCTTAGGCAAGGTAATTAACTTCCCTGATTCCTAATTACTTCATTTGTGAAGCTGGACTATTAACAACTCCTATATCACAGAGTTATAGAGGGCATACCTACAAATGTGTAGAACTGCTGGACCAGTCACCTAACACATAGTGAGTAACAATACTAGTTTCTTTCTTTTTTCTCTCTTTTGTAAAACTTCCTTTAAGTTTTAATCAACTTTTTCACCTAACAAAGTTGGCCTTCATCTCAGAAAAGTATTTTAAATTTACTCATTTTATTTATTTTTGGCTGCTTTGGGTCTTCGTTGCTGTGCGCAGGCTTTCTCTAGTTGCAGCGAGTGGGGGCTACTCTTTGTTGTGGGGCATGGGCTCTAGGCATGCAGGCTTCAGTAGTTGTGGCACACGGGCTCAGTAGCTGTGGCGCACGGGCTTAGTTGCTCCTTGGCATGTGGGATCTTCCTGGACCAGGGATAGAACCCGTGTCCCCTGCCTTGGCAGGCGGATTCTTAACCACTGCACCACCAGGGAAGTATTTTAAAATTGTATATAGTTTTAAAGTGGCAATAAATTTCTGATGTTTGATTTGATGGACAATTTATAAGTCTCAAAGATAAAGTTTAAGGGTGAAATTTACATAGAATATTTTAATAAAATTAGTATTTAATATTTGTCTCTTTTCTATATCAGATTACCTTGCCTTTTGAGGGAAAGTGGCAGTGGTTAATAATCCTATTTTTTCATTTATTATTAATCCAGAGCATTCAAAAGTGCTTTTCTGACATTTGTTTATATAGATATAAACAAATATATATATATATAAACATCCATTTCCATTCCGGCATATGGAAAAACCCAAACAAACTTTTTGGCCAACCCAAATATATATGAAAGTTTGTTGTTGTTCATCATGAGACCTAACATATCTTCATTCATTCTGCAGATCGTTATTCTGCACCCATTCATTACAGGCCAGCCAGTGTGCTAGACAAAGATTAAAACAAAGACCCTGCTCTTGGTGCACTCGTGATCTAGGAGGGGAGACAGACATGGAAGCAGCTAGCATACACCAGGACTGGTGTCATCGTGGGGGCATTTCACCAAGAACTAGGGGAATACCAGACGGGCTAGTTAATATTGAGGGTGGGTTGTGGTTGAGAGGAAGGATATGTTTGCTAGGCAAAGTAGATGAACAGGAGTTTTCCGTGAGGTGAACAATATGAACAAAGACATTCTTCATTTTCTACTCCAGCAATGCATTCTTTGGGGGTTTGGGGCACTCAGAATGGGTAGATTCGGTTGGCCTTGTATTTGTCAGTGACGAACTCATACAACATGGGTATTTACATATAACTGTTTCATTGTGGTGACATTGTTACTTTGCAGGAACTGCTATTTTGACAGTAGATTTCAGTGTATCATAGATGTTTGACATATCTAAATCAGTGATCAAAAATTTTAACTGGGAGTTGAAAATGTGAATCTTTAAATTGCACAAAATTATATGAAATAATTGATAATGTTACAATTGAGAGTGAATATTATGTGCCTGGAAATAAGGGAGAAATCAATAAACCAGCTATGGAATAAAATTAACCTGGTAATGAGAGGATATTTGAAAATTAAAAAGATGTCCTAGTATCATCTGAACATATGGACCTAGTTTTCATTCCATGATTTTCTGAGATAGATATAGAAGTAGTTTAGTCTGGTTGACATATTCTCAAGGAGTTTCAAAGATTGTATTTCCAGCTACTTGTTCAGATTAGAAAAGTAATTTGGATGACATGACCAAGTCTCTGAACCCATCTGAAGCAAAGTACAATAGTTGCACACCATCTCTTAACTCTCAATCCAATCTTTAACATGCTTCTAGATCTTAAAGCTTCCTTGAGTGGTTGAGCCCCACTGTCACTGAATCAGGCACAGAGCTCTGGTTGTTTGGATTTTGTTTGGTTCACAAGAATAAATTTATAATCTCCAAAGTAACTCCTGTTGTTTGCTTGCCCGCCCCTCCTCCACCCCACCACAGGGCCACCCCCAGAGCCTGAGTCTCTCCTTTGTGTTCTGACCTCATTTTTTCCCACCTGAGAGATCTGGGACAGGGTGGAGGGAGTAGGATAAATAAATAAAGCCAGAGTGGTCTGTTTGGCATTTTGAACACTGCTCCCACCCCTGTTTCTCCTGCTGCCCCCTGAGCTGCTGATGGAGGCTGCTCCCTAGAGAAGGAACCCATTTTCCTGCCTCTGTGTCTCTAGGTGCCATTCCTAAGTATAGTATTTTTAAAAGTTCTGTAGAAAAAATGAAAATTTTCTTCCGGTGCTGATTTTCAATCTTATAGTAGCATTCCACGCAACAACTTTACGAAAACATCCCGCTCGTTCATTATAATGATATCTGTGGTCATATAATTAATTGTTTTGTGGCATCCATTTGGGAATATCTGAATTATCACGTGTATGAATTAACAGAACAGCAAATAAAGTAACAAGAGGTCTTTTATGAAGTCAGGACTAGATTTGGGTTCTTTTGAAGTACATGAACTTTCAAATAACATAAAATTTCAGCAGTGGAGAATATGTCTGCATATTAACAGAGGATTTTTTATGAAGCATAATTTAATTTGGGCAAGGAGGTCGTGAGAAAACCACTCATCTTCCACTGTGATGTGGAGCAGCTGTTTTACAACATCGGTGAGAGAAGTACTGCTCCCACTGGTGTTCGGGCCTGCGTGGGAAGCAGCGTGCGGGCTGGGAACCAGGTCTCCACGCCCTGATTCCTTCACTTCAGTGTCTTCCCAGTGTCTAGTGCTGAGAAAAGGGATCTCCCCTCTTTTCTTTGTAGATGCAGTAACATATCAGTTATTTAGAGGTCAAATTTCTAATATCTTCACCCAAGGAGGATGTAATCAGAAAGTTAGAAATGGGGAAAATGTTAAAATAGCCAAAGAGTTTGTTTATTGAGGTAGATTTAGTCCCAGGAAAGCCCTTCCAGTTCTTAAAGTGCTTCCACTTATCTAATTTCTCTTTTTTTTTTTTTTCTTGAAAAAGCCTGATATAGTTTATGTTATTGAAATAGGCTAGAATGGGTGACAGTTCAAAGTTTACTTTGTTGTCTTGGTTTTAAAAAAGAAAAAGTGAGCAAGTGACAAGGGTGCAGATTTAGGATTTCTGAAAGCTAACATATCATTTTACGAATCGATAGCTGATTGCCTGAAAACGATGGCCATGAGAGAAATGCCGCTAAAAACAGAATGGAAAACTCCAAAAGCCAAGCAGTGTGGAGTTATTTAAGGTAGAAGCAAATAGCCATGCATTTCCCAAATGTATATCACATCTGGAGAAAAACTCCTTTAAGTTTTAGAAATGTTTTGGTACTCTCAACATTTTTGAGTTGAGAAAATGGCATACATTGGCCTTTCATCATGCTGGGTAAATTAGGTATTCAAGCATGGATTTTTAAAATCAGTGCATTTTTTTTTCTTTTTAACCATAAATGAGTGATGTTTTCTAGTCACCCTGGGGTTGGGGGTATTTCCTTATTTTTCCAAGGGCCCATGTAAAGTTGTTTTCCCAGGTACGTTAGTCTAACAAATTATAAAGTACACATTGACCTTGAACTAAAGTTTATTTGATCATGTGGCCCGTTGATCTTCATTTTAAATTACCATTTCCTGGATCTTTGAGCCAGTCTCTTGCCAAGTATGGTTATAATATGCTCATGGTCCAAATCTCAGGTCTGATTCTTTCCAGTATCGATCATTTTTGGTAACTTATAGATGTACCACTGTCATCACTAAAGATCTGCTTTTCTAACTTTTATGTGTGTGAGTGTGTGTGTGTATGTGTGAGTGTGCGTGACTGTGTGTGTGAGTGTTGTGTGTGTGTGAGTGTGAGCGTGTGTGTGTTGTGTGTGCTGTGTGTGAGCGTGTGTGTTGTGTGTGAGCGTGTGTGTGTGCGTGTGTGTGTGTGAGTGTGTGTTGTGTGAGTGAAGAGGGAGGTGGGAGGAAGCAGGAGGCAGAGAGTGGTGATGGAGACAGAAACACAGTGAGAGCCAGTGAGCTAAGAGACGAAAAAGAAAAAAAGAAAAAAAAAACTTGTACATGTATATCTGATTTTACTTAGAGTGAATTTTATGCTGTGTTACCTGTCTCATAGAATCATCTTGATTTTTTAACCACTTGTATAGTCTAGCTTTTAATGTATTTCTGTCTTCTTTCCCCAGGGACACTGTATGAGTATGTATCATGTGCATATTTATCTTTACATCTCTTGAACCTTTTTAGTTGTTACTTTAAAAGGGAATGTATATATGAATGGTTTATCATCCAAAAACAGTTTCACTGTCCGATATAGGAACCACTAGTGACATGGGGCTAAGTTTAGGTTTAAATTAATTAAAATAAGACAATAAACAACTGTCGATCAGTTGCACTAGCCATATTTCACCTGTTCAGTAGCCACGTGTGAGTACTGATTACTATATTGGATGGTCAGATAGAGGACATTTCTGTCATCTCAGGAAGTTCTGTTGCATAGTGCTGGTCATCAAGTGAATGATGGATTCAGTTAAAATATAATCCACTTAAATCTTTTTAAGAGAAAACATTTATTTCAAAAGTACATGTATTTCTATATGTGTGATTCCCTACCAGTCAACCCAGTCTTGGAAAACATGGTTTAAGAAACAGGATTGACTTTTAATTAGGCCATCAGATTTTGGGAAATAAATACTTTCTTCTAAATGACTAGAAAATAATTTGTTTTCAATTCTGTAAGTATTTCCATTGCAGTATTGTTTACATCATAGACTGTGTGGTAAATTCTTTATCATATAGAAAATAAGATATCAAGTCCATGCTGGTTATCACCAATAGCAAGGAAAACAAGGGCGGGACAGGGGGCCCAAGAAGGTGGAGGTCTGCACCGAGGTGTCTCGAAGAAAGGGATTTCCCCTACTTGTTAATTATGTAAGAAACATCAGTAAACCATGGAATAGAAAACATTCATTTCAGACAACTTCGTAGCGATTGTCTGGAACAGGTCCTTTTCTCACCTCATTTCTATATGTTTGATCCTTTGATTAGTAATATGACTTTTATTATGTGCTTAATTTTTTATAACCTCGTGACACAGCTTTTCTTATTTCTTTTCTAAAAGTACATTTGTTGAGTACTTTTAATATGATCCTGAATTTAGAAGCTCTTAAACACTGTATTTTGAAGAAAATAATACATTTTTTTTAAAAAAAGATGATTATATCTGGCAGTCCAAAACTGTTGCTGACTCAGTTGTATCCACCTTGTGAATATTGACGTGGAGGCTCAAGATTTCTCAATTCACAGTTAAATCCAAACCCGAATCAAAACATCATTGTAAATTAATTTTAACAAACCACCACATGCTGAACTATCAGTTGCCTTTGTTTCAATGATACCTCATCACATGAGAACGTTTTTCACCTAGAAATATGAAGAAATCCATTTTAGGCTTGGGAGTAATTGTGAGTTGTTTTTGTTTTTATATGTATTTATATATGTATAAGTAATATGCCCTGATGTTTCATTATGGAGGGAAAAAAAAAAGCTTTAAATAAAAGTAAGTTTTTTAAAATTCCTGATATAGGAAGCAAAAAAGCCAGTACAGTTTCTAATTGCCTTTTAGAGTCTCTGAGTTCCCTCATTACCTGTGATTTAAGCTAAAAATGAGGTAATTATAGATAACATCAGTGTTTATCTGGTTGATCTTGGCACCTGCAGTCCTAATGTTGTAGCTTACCCAGATCTGGTGCCACACTTTATAGTCTGATGCTGACATACCTAATTTACACTTCTCCTGTTTCCTTTGATTTTTAAGTTAGATGTTCCTTGTTCTATTTCAATAGTATTTTAAAAACCACCCCTTTAAAATGGTATAAAGGCACATACTCCTCTATGTGGAATATTGGAATCATGGTACAGCCCTTTCATTAAGAGAAATCTTTCCCTGATACATTTCTATACAGATTAAAAAATGTACTGTGTCCTTTCTCCCTTTGCATTTGATAAAGCAAATATGATCGTAATTAATATGGCAATCTCCTCACATATTGGCATGCACTTTAGGATTATAAAATTGTATAAACCATTGTGCATCAGATGCAGTTTTCTTACCTGTGGTTCCTCACCTTCAAGTATTCTACCCATCTTGTCTGCCTTAAAGACCACCTTCCTTTGACCTGGCCTTTAGTTCTACTGTTGCTCTAGTTACATCTCAAAGACGAGATGACGATGGTTGACTGGCTGACCTTGTAAACCACAGGGCCATCTCTGAGAGCTCCTGTTCCACCCCGCCCCCCCCCCCCCCCCCCCGCAGCTTGTCTGTGACTTCTCGACCTTCCCTGTGGTGACGAGCCCTCCTCTGCTCCACTCAGCAACTTTATTATCAGTAAAAGCCAACGTAGCTCCTCTTGACCAAGTATTGGAGATACTCAGTACTAGACTGTAGTAGTATGTAGTGTGTAGTCTATGAACTCTTCTCAGTTATTGTAATTGTCTGGGTTTCTTACGTTAGCTTCACAGAGACATTGTTTCGTGTCTAAATAAAGCCAGAAAATCGGGTAAAACCATCATATAAAATATATAGTATAAAGTTATTTTCTCTAGTGTATCCTCATTTGGGACAACAATTCAGAAATTTTTTATTCCAGAATTGCCTCGTCATTTTTGCATTCTTTAGGTTACAAAAATATTTAAACAATTAAATTGAGAAGGTGCTAACCAGTTTCATACTAATTTTATGTGCGTATATTGGGAAAATACATTAAAATATATAATTAGAAATAGTTATCTCCTTATGATCATCAGCTGTATTTCTTCACTGCAAATTCTAGTTGATTCCCATGTCAACAAAAAAAATTAATTGCAAGAGCCTTAACTACCTAAATAGTTCTTCTTAAATGAAAGGCATCCATTGCTGCTGCAAACATTAATTTCACTTATTTAGAAATTATTGTAGTGTTCATGGCCAATGAATGTTCTTCCCTGAGGAGCACAGAGGTGTTCTCAGAATCCTGAACACAGTGCTTCCAGGGCAGCCACTGCTAATCTGCTCACATTGGCAGGGGAAACGAAACAGCCCATTCCTGCCTCCTCTTGCTGAGATGCTGGTTACGTTTTCAGGGACCCAGTGCCTGCAATGCAGAGTCGTTGCCACTAGATGGCACTAGTGCGTTATCCAGAGAGTTTTTAAGACCCAGGTTCCATTTGAGGAGATTATGCACCTAAATGTCCCATGTGTTCTTAACCACTCACAGCATCTGTTGACTTCCCTTCTCAGTCCAACTGGTGAAAACTTCTCTCTCTACTTTTGGACTTGATGTTCAAACTCTAAAAATGTAAGGAAGAAAATATAAGGTCGCATTCCTATCTTGCCTTGTTGCCAGGGACCATTTATGTCTTTTGATGTGTGGAGTATTATGCTTCCCTTTAGTGTTTTCAGCCATGTTATTCTGGAAGGTGCTTTTCCTAATTCTCATTCCATTTCTCTCTTGACAACTTATTTAACTTTTCTGGGCCTCAGTTTTGTCATTCATGGGGGGGGAGGGGTTAAAATTATTCACCCCAGGAGGGCTGTTGTAGAGGTTAAAAGTGATTTACCCAAAATATTATATATTTTGAATGGACTTTTTTTAAGCATTTTTGAATGGATTTTTTTTTTTAGCATTTTGAGAACACCACTGCTAGATTTTTGCTGTGACAGACTGTATGTTTTCCTATGTAAGACAAAGTTTAGCAACTACCTTTTCTTTATTTTTGTTAATTAAACTGCAAAATTCCACCACTGACTCCTCAGTACTTACTATTGTTTTCCCAGGTCTTCACCTGAGTTCAGGAGTGTTGTCCACCATTTGTATTTGTGATTGGAAAAAACTTTTATTTTTTTCCAGCTCCCTTCAAAGGGCTCAACTTTCCAACATTTTGTCCTCTATAGACTGTTTAACGTCTGGCAGCTCAGTTTTTAGGGTGGCATTTCAGTGCCTACGGGGATACTGTTTATCATTTTTTACACCGAGTTTTAATTTTTAGATATAAAATTATTTCACCCTCCTCTGCACCGCCAGAGTGCTTTGCCTTAATCATATGATTATTGGTTTACACATCCGTCTACTCCCTTAACTTTTTTAAATATGCTTTTTCAAATATCTCTGAGTGCTAAGCACACAGTAGGCACTGAATAAATGTTTATTATGTTTACTCTGTATCACAGTTTATTAATGAAACACCATTCCATAGAAGAGAAAGACAATTAATACGTTTTCTTGTGGCCTTTATATACCTCTGTTGTTAGAGCTCTCCATCAGTTTGAGATTTGTGCCTTAATTGGAACTATGAGGACCTATGAATAAATTTAAATGATTGTGAATTTCAGAGAGAATGTTTCCATTTCGCATGCCTCAGTCCCCTTTATTCTTTACCAACACGGTAATCAAGGCTCAGGGTCTTATTTGAGCTAACAAATAACTATCCTTCATTACGTAAGTGGTGTGTAACTTGACCTTGAAAGGCTCCTGACCTTGACAAGATGGCAATGAATCTAGCCACCAGCTGTGTCTACTTTCACAATGTCTTGGTACCTGTGAATAGGAGCTGATTTTGGAAGAGGCTGGAGGAGTCGTTGCCTCACACTTTACCTCTCTGATCGGGAAGGTATTGGCGTTTTCAGGCCACGGAACTGCATGGTCTCGGACAAATTATTCCATTTGAAATCTGTGCTTTCTGTTCATAGACCACAAGCTATTTAAACATAGGCATGTTTTCGGAGATGTACTCCTGTAACGTTCTTTGTACTCGTTTTTTATCTCATCTTTGAGTATTACTCCAAACTGTATAAAAACAAAACTTGAACAGTGAGATGTGGGTAATATACGTGAAACTGTTGGGAAATGGATAATGTATTTAAAATATGATAGATAATACAAATGGCCAAAAGTGATGTTCCAGAAACTCAAGAATTCAGTGAACATTTCTTTGAACTTGGAGTGGCTAAGAATTACTTAAGCCTGAAAACAATGGAAAGAGCATCAAGAGGAAATAAATGTTAGGTTTAAATTATACACAAAAAGCTTCAGCATGTTGAAAATCAAAATAATTGTGTTAAAAATACGTATATATGGCAGACAAAGGTGTGATGTCTTTAATGTATGAAAAACTCCTCTCGGAACAATAAGCCCAAGACAACAAGATAAAAGCTGTGTTATAATTATTATTAATAATAATATTAATTTTCTAAAATGTTATGATATGCCAGTCCCCTTCTAAGGACTGTTCACATATTTTAATTCTCATAATAATTATTTGAGGTAGATGCTATAATTATTATTCCATTTTACAGAAAGGAAGTTTTAAAAAAGAAGAAATCAAATGGCCCAAAAGCATGAAAAATTTTCGGTTTCACTAATGATACAAAAGCAAGTGAAATCAAAATGAAATATTATTTTCTTTTATGAATAGGGTGATGGAAATAAGACATTTTCATGGAGTAGTGGTAGGAATTTCTTTCTTTCCAGCATAGGGTTGGCCTGTGTGTCGCGTTTGTCACACTTAGCCACAAGCCCCTTCTGGCAGAAGCTTGGCGCGGCTGGAGATCAGTGCTGCGGGGCTGAGGCTGGATGTTCTCCTGCTCGTGGCATTAGGGAACGTGCCGTTGCCTCGGCCACTCTTCTGGAAAGCTCTGTGGGGAAGATGCAGCTTGCTCTGCTGTCAGGGTTTTGCACGTTAGGTGTGCAGTTGGTTATGATACCGGCTCTAAGATCGCCTTGTGTATGGCTGTCCTTTCTGAACACGAGTGGGGTCTGGCCAGCGACAACTGTGCATTACAGAGAAGGATGATTGAGGGGTTTAGAGGCTTTCTCTCGCGAGTTGGTCTCTGAAGAGATTGCCAGGCTTGCAGCTTTGATAATAAATTTTACATTATAAGTTTTATTGTGGCATTATGGAATCTGAGAGAAATTTCATAAAGCTGCACTCAGTAGCCTCAACTGTTGACAAATGATTCTTGATGTTTAGTTTGGTACCAGACACAGGGAATATAGGTCTGCTTCCTTTATTCAAACTCAGTAAATGGTTTGGGACAATTAATTTCCAATTGTTTCCCGGTAGGGCAGATTTACTTGTATATTAATGAGGCACAGGTGTTGGGCCCCTGGTGTCTGCATGCCTGGGAGGCATATTTCAGTTGTTTATCTCCTCAGCCATAGGTACGGGCGGCAGGGTACTCAAGCTTGCCTTTCACAGTTTTTACAGTGAGGCTTTTTAATTTTTTTGATGTTTTTTTCACATTTGCCTGCACCTGTTAAAATTTTAAAACTGATCGTGTGGAAAGAAGTTGCAGAGATTTCAATAGTAAATAGTACTAAAAACTAAAGAAAGTGGTGTTCTATATAACTGCCCAGCTTGATATGAAAGAAAAATGAGTTGATTTAATGAGATATTTCAGGTGAGAAGCCAATACGATCAATGGCCCACTTTTTGGTTGTGTATTTTTGGAGCAGGTATATCTTTGTCAATGGCTAAAGCAGTCATATACTTATATTAATATTCATTTCTTTCTTGTTGATTCACTGAACTGCAGTACCATCATTTTAGAGGCAGTGGAATAGCCTCCATAGACATTATGAATTTCAGTAGCTGGCATAATTATAGCGATCTACATATTCATTAAATCTACTAAAGAACTCTGTCCAAAAAGACAGCCATGCGTTCAGAAACAGTACACAAATAAATATATACGTTTTAAAAGTTGCATTTCTGAGACTTATTTAAAATTAAATTCCTGTAGCAGTCCTCTCCAAGCAGAGAATTTTAACAAAAGGATCCCCACGCTTTGGTTTCTTGCATCTAGGAAAGAATGGGAAGAACTATTTGTGAACAACAATTACCTGGCAACAATAAGGCAGAAGGGGATTAATGGGCAGCTGAGAAGCAGCAGGTTCCGCAGCATTTGCTGGAAGGTAAGAAGAAAATATTTATTTACAGTTTGTGGTTGCAGTATATCAACACATTACCTGGTGCCCCGGAAGATCACCCATGCGGGGGATCACTGAATTTTCCAAGAGACTTCACTCTCGAGGTTTTGGCTATCCAGGTTTATCTTTCATAGGACATTTGCTAATAAGGTTGAACCACCTCAGTCCTGGATAACCGGCGATGGTGAAGGAGTCATTTGAAATAACGGTCTTTTCATCCCATTTGATGGCGTGGAACTCAAGCAACGCCTTCCGGGTCCCCAGAGGCACTTGCAGAAATCCTTGCTGCTGGAAGGGGGTGTGCGTGCGTGTGAATGTTTCCAGGCTCCTGTTATATCAAGTGCCGTCATGTGGCCACCCTCCCTTTTTTCTTCACAAATAACAGGTGGAAAAGATTTTCCGTATTTTTTGTCCTAGAAGCACCGAGAGAAGGGCAGCAAGAAGGAGAAGTGGAGGGAGATTAGGTCAGTCTCCTTCCAGAGAAAGCCCATCGGTCACCACATGAGTGATGATGAGCTAGAGTATCTCTTTCATCGCTTGGAAATCTGTCCCTTTTTGTTCTCTCAAAGTGAATCAATTTAGATTGAGACTCACTTTTAAAATGACTTCTCTTGAAAGTTGTTTAGGATTCATCTGCACAAGTTCAGCATACGGAGCCTGCAAGTGAAGACAGTAAGGAACACATAATGTAGTAGACAGTTTGAAATTTAATTATTTAGATTTAATAGTCGAAGTGCATTTTTCTTGCGTTTGGTGCAGGCAGTGGAGGCAGGGGTTGTGCTGCTCGGCTGTTTGTACCAGGAGGTTTGGGCCCACCCCCAACTACTTGTTGTTGAACTTCTTAAGTCTCCTTCATTCGCTAAAAATAAACTCAAACCCAGATTTTTTTTAATGTTGTATTAAGCTAAATTAAATCAAATTTGTCTTTTTAAGAATGCTTGTTATTTTCATAAGCTGACTGCTAGTTGTAAATTACGTTTTCTGCTGTAGAAGGAACGGCTTCAGTGCTCAGGCTGTGTCCTCAGATTGTTCCTCTCTGTCCTTTACCTGCGTGTTTGAAGACAGACCTGAAACCTTGAAACTACAAATTGGACCTTGCGCCTGTTAATACACCCCAGCAGCCCCCCTTAATATAAGAATGTAAAACAGAATTGTACTTGAACCTCAATGAATTTTTCTTGTTCACTTTTATTATAAATGTGGAGGGGGAGGTTGATTCCATCTTGTGATGTAGCTTTTGGGATCTTGTTCTTTGGCCTTTTTTCACTTTTGGAATTGTCCAAATTTATATATTTCTTAAATACCCCCAAATATAATTGACTGAGGATTGGAATGGTAACATGAATAGGAATATCTTCTTCAGTTTTCAGGTGGTGCCATTTGCCATAGTTTGATATTTTACTTCTCAGGATTTTTATAAAAGTTTCCTTTTTTTTTTTTTTTTTTTTGACAGCTCTTTCTTTGTGTTCTTCCTCAAGATAAAAGTCAGTGGATAAATAGAATTAAAGAATTAAGAGCATGGTATAGCAACGTTAAAGAAATAGTAAGTTGTACTTTAATTAATGGAATTGTTTTCTTAAGTATGCTTTGGAGTCCAGTAGCCTCTGATCTTTGCATTTGTGTTTTCTCTCTTTCTTTCCCAGCACATCACAAACCCGAGGAAGGTTGTTGGCCAGCAAGACTTGATGATCAATAATCCCCTTTCCCAGGATGAAGGGGTAAAGTCTGTCTTTATTCATATCTCAACCGCTTTTGCCCATAAGGGTATGCTTATGTCTTGTTATCCATCACCACGAAAGCAGTGTTATTCCACACCAATTATTATTATTTTTTTACCCCGCGTGTTATACCGCCTAAAACCAGATGGCCTTTATTCCGTGCTGTGTATGGACAGTGTTGTAGGAAGCCAGTGGTCTATTTCTGGGGAAGGGCACTGCCAAGAAGAGGCCCCAGGGGTCTGCAAGAGCCGAGGGTCAGAGAGAAGAGCACGAAGATGAGGGTAGAACTGTCCTCCCAGGGTCGCAGGGGGGAGCGGGAAGGCTGCGGAGAGCCTCCCTTCCTGACAAAGGTAGAGAAGGCTTCACCTGGGAGGACCAGGTCACACGAAGGAAAGCAACTGTTTGTAGTGAATATGTGAACAAGTTTTTAAAGATCACGAAAAAGATCGGGCCCACGAGGAGTAATTACTACCTCAGAGGTATTGATTGTGTAACTGCTTCAGTTGCTGCTCTAATTCCTATTTCCGTGTTAACGAACTCTTCTTTTTCTCTATTTTCTACATAACATTAACATTTCTTTTTCCTGATACATGTAATTATTCTAATATAGTCTGTGGTATAGCAGCATGAAATATGAAGCAATTTTTAAAACTTTAAGTTCACATTTTTAAAAGTACATAAAAATCTATTTGATTATAAAACCAGAGCCTAATAGAAAATGTTACATATCTTTCTTAGTGCGTTGGCAGTTCAGGTCAGGTTCAAGTGTGACCGCTTGGCCTATGGGCCTCCTCTAATCCAGGCGGACCTTTTTGTTGTTGTAGGGGTAGCAGCAGATGTATAGCAATAAAAGTATCATTCACTTTAAACAGATAGTAGAAAATTTTAAATGTACACAGTAATATCACTGGAAAAGTTGATGTTAGAATAAGGATGTGTTTCTGAGATTAAAGTAGATTTTAATAAAAATTTTTCCAGGTTCAGGTTTGCTATCTGCAATGTAAAATCATAACTCAGAGAGGGATAAATTTAATCATTTAATTATTAAATTGAGATCATGAAAGTCAAGCAAAGTTGTGGTATTATTTTAAATAGGTTGCTTTCCTTATTTCAGAGTCTTTGGAACAAATTCTTCCAGGATAAAGAACTTCGGTCAATGATTGAACAAGATGTCAAAAGAACGTATGTAGAACTACTTACAGGTTACTTTCAGTAATTCAAACTGGCATTACCTCTTTGCAGTTTTAGTAAAATATACAATCTTAATTGAATGCAGTATTCTACTTGTGTTAACAGTTATTTGGGCCACAGTTTGATAATAATAATTACTTTCTATTCTTAAAGTATAGATTTTTGTGTTCCCTTTGTCAAAGTAAATTACATTTATAATATTAAAATAATATGTAAATACTTAACTATTTAAATCAGTTTTTCAGTTCCCAATGATTATTTGAAGTCATGTGCGCTGATTAAGGTTATATTTTATAGTATTAATACTGGTTTTGCTAAAAAAAATTATCTTTTGCTTTACACCTTTGAATCCCTTTCTAATCAAATTACTTTTTAAATGACAACTATTATTTTTTACCCCCCCTTATTTCTCGTCCTCTTGACACCATTCAGGTTTGCAAACAACTCTGTCTACTCAATATTTATTATATGAAGATTGGTTCTTTATTTAGCATGTAGTTAATGTCTATAACTTTTATATATTGGACCTCATCTTTTTGGGTCATGTAGTGAGAATTACATGGAATTTGTGTAGGAAGAGCCCAGGGTAAGTTCTAGCAATGTATGCTATAATCCTGGGCAAATTAATTTCAACAAACATCGTTCGCCCTTAGGTGTCTGTTTCCGTAAAACAAGGATAAGAGTAACCACCTCAAGGGATTGTTATAGATTAACATGTTGATAATGGTAGTAAATTAGATGTGTTTATACTTTAAACTGCGAACTACATAAAGGTTAGTAAATTTGAGTTCATCATTGGGATTTGGGACGAGCCAGGTATGTGCAGAGTCCTGAATCCACTGCTTCCTTCCAGGTCCTCCTACGGCTCTGCTTGTCTTCCCCACTCCTGGTTCAAGTCCTGCTCCCCTAGTGCAATGTCAGGGCCACTGGCTCTCTGACATTCATCTCTTTCCAGGTCCCAAACAGAATAATCAGATGACACGGCCTTTTATAAGGTTATACTACATATTTAACAAATGAGATTTTCTATTTTAAAATGGAAACAATTCAGAGGAGTCATGGGCTCAGAGAAGAGCAAAACCATAGCTAACTGGCCGTGATGGTGGGTTGGAGGTGTGAGGTAGGGATCATTTTGATGAGCTTGCTTAGGACTGGGGACTAAGCAGTGATAGGGAAGCTACCCTCCAGTGTCAGGTGGTGGTGCTGGATCACTAGTAGGTGCTTTCAGAAGGCAGAATGCTGCTGTACTGGTTCCCGGGAGGCACTCAGTAAATGTCTTTTGGGTAAAACAAAAGGGTGAATTTCCTCACCAGTCATTTAGGGAGCCAGCTGGGTCATCAGTGGCAATAAAACAGACCTCATAAAAGCAAAAGGCATGGTATATATTGCTAACCAAGCAGTCAAAGTATCTGTTTTGGAAAATGCCGGGCAGTTATCTTAGAAAACTTGACAGCTTCTGTTTAAGAAGGGTTTTAGTCAGTGTCCTCTACTGTTACCAAATGGAAGTGGACATGCCATGGCACTGGGGCAGAGTCACACACTAGCGGCCACATGGGCCAGATTGGCCAAAAGAAATAGGAAAAAAAAGAGGAAGGCAAAGAAAAAAACTTGGATGGCCAAACCAAGCAGGAAGTGGCGTTGGGAGCCTCTTCATCATTTTGGTTCCTTAGCTCAAACGTTTCTGCTTTGCTGTGTGGGAAAATGTTATTTCTCAAAAGCTATATTCTTGTAACTATTTGGTTTTATATTTTCTATGTATTTTTCTTATAAATACGTATGTGTGTATGCGTGTAACACGCATACATGGCTATTTTTGTTTTCCCTTATGATTTGTCTTCACTGGTGCATTTTAGTTAAGTTGGCAAACCCGAGATGCAGGGAAGGCTGCTAGGAGGCCTATAGTTCATAGCCTGGGAGGGGGAGGTTGCAGACCTGCTTCCCCAGAAGGCTCTCCCAATGGCTCTCCCCTACATTTAGAGGAAGTCTCCTTGCCATCTGTGTATAAATTTGGGGACAGGTAACTTAGCTTGTAAGGTAAGGGTGTCCGTCTTATTTTAAAGCCACCAAATTGCCTAATAAAAGCTGAATAGCTTGAATAATTTTACTGCTTTAGGCAATACACCCTCTTTATTTATTTATTTATTTATTTTATTTTATTTTAAACAAATTTCATTTATTTATTTTTTGGACGCGTGGCACATGGGATCCTAGTTCCCTGACCAGGGATCCCATCCATGCCCCCTGCATTGAAAGCGCAGAGTCTTAGCCACTGGACCGCCAGGGAGGTCCCGATACACTCTCTTTAGAAGGCACTACGTGATCTCAAATGCATGGTTTTCAATCCAGTCGGTACAGCAGCTCATAGAGCAACAGGAGAAGAAAGGGAGACACACAGCTCAGTGAATGTTACACGGTGTTACTCGTTCACTAGCATCTGTGAGGGAATTTGGTGTTCTTTGAGTGTATATTTTGCTGAATGTCTCCTCTGTTTCAGGCCTGTCCTTTCCCTGCGGGAACAGGGTGGTGAGTGAGACAGACAAGGGCCTGCCATCACAGGATGTACATTTCAGGGTGGGGTGCTGGGGAGTGAGACAGTGTGCCCGTCTAGATGAAGGGGGTGATGGTAGAGGGTGGTGATTGCTGTGAAGAAATCAAGCAGGATAATAGGACAGCTAGACGGGTGGCTGCTTTAAGAGCAGTCATCGGCAACGGCATCTCTGAGAAGACGACATGTGAGCTGAGAAGTGACACATTTTAAAAAGCCAGCCATGTGAAGATGTAGGGGAAGCCCATTCCAGGCAGAGGGGGCAGCTGGTGCCGAGTCCGCAGTGAAAGTGGGCTGAGGGTTCAGAGAAACTGAAGGGAGGCCGCGGTGGCTGGAGGCGGGTGATTGCAGTAGGGAGGCCTGAGAGGTGGTCCTGCCGGCCACAGTGAGGAGTTTGGGTTTGGTCCCACTTGGAGGATACTGAGCAGGGGTATGAGGTCTGAGAAGAGAATTCTGGCTGCCACGCAGTGGGGTGAAGGTGGACGTGAGCACGGCAGCTGGGAGGGCAGCCAGGAGTTGGTTGCCGTGTCCCAAGTTCAGTGGTGTCGGTGACATAGACTGAAGATGAAGATGGGAGGAGATGAGGTGAGGACATACATTTTATATTTTAAAATACAAATTAGGTGTCATTATTTGTAGCTTTCTCACATTCCTCGGTTCTATTCCACTGTTACTAGTCTGTTTTGGGTCCTTTTTACCTCTTACCTGGAGTTTCTTACTTGTTTAACTGTTTTCTTTGGATCTGTTAACTTTCTCTTCCAGTCCAGCCCACGTGTTACAGCCTTGTTTTCCCAAAGCACATTTCTAGTCGTGCTCCTACTTGCCTAATCTAAGACCTTCTGCGACTCTCTGTGGTTTGCAGAAGATGTACTTAACCCAGACTCCCAAACACACACACAGTTCCCTTTTAGGGCTTTCCAGTTACCTTTCTGTTACTGACTTCTCGTTTAATTTCACTGTGGTCTGTGGGCAGACACTGTATGATTTCTCTTCTGTCAAATTTGTTAAAGTGTGTTTTATGGTTCAGAATGGGATCTATCTCTGTGAACATTCCATGTGAGCTGGAGGAGAATGTGTACCCAGCTGTTGTTGGATAAAGTGGTCTGCAGATGTCAGTTAGATCCAGTTGATTGATGACGTTGCTGAGTTCAACTCGGTCCTTACTGGTTTTCTGCCTGCCAGGCCTGTCCATTTCTGTTAGAGGGGTGTTGAAGTTGCCAACCGTGTGATAGTGGATTCTTTTATTTCTCTTTCCGGTTTTATCGGGTTTTGCCTTGCATAGTGTGATGCTCTCTTACTAGGTGCATACCTGTTAAGGGTTGTATGCCTTCTTGGAGAATTGATCCCTTTATCATTATACAGTGTCCTTTCTTATCTTTTAACTAGTGTTAGCATGGTATGTTGTTCTCCATCTATTTACTTTTAATCTACATGTGTTGTTCTATTTAAAGTGGTTTCTTAAAGGCAACGTATAGTTGGGTCTTGTTTTTTTGATCCACTCTGACAATGTCTGTCTTTTAATTGGTGCGTTTAGGTGGTCTACATTGATGTTCAAAGTGATTACTGATATAGTTGGATTATTATCTGTCATATTTGTTACTGTTTTCTATTCATTACCTTGTTCTTTATTCCTATTTTTGTCTTCTACTCTTTTCCACCTTTCATAGTTTTAATTGAGCATTTTAGATTATTCCATTTTCTCTCCTTTCTTAGCATGTTGGTTATACTTCTTTTACTTTTTTTCTTAGTAGTTACCTGGGATTTTGCAATATACATTTCAGCAAACCCACTTTCAAATTACACTCTACCACTTCAAAGATAGTGTCAGTGCCTTATAATAGCAAAATAATTCTAATTCCTCCCTGCTGTCCCTTGTATGATTTCTGTCATTCATTTCACTTATACATAAGCATATGTAAGCATATGTATCCATATGTATATATACACACAGGCATGCATAATTGAATACATTGTTGGTATTATTATTTTAAACAAATTGTTATCTGTTATATCAGTTAAGAGCAAGAAAAAAGAAAGTTTTTATTTTACCTTTATTCCTTCTTAACACTCTTCCTTTATGTAGATCAGAGTCAGAAATTATTTTCCTTTTTTCTAAAGAACTTTTAAAATAATTTCTTGTAAGGCAAGTCTACTGACAGATTCTCACAATTTTTGCTTGTCTGAGAAAGTCTTTATTTCTCCTTCACTTTTGAAGGGTACTTTTGCGAGATACAGAATTCTAAGTTGGTGGGTTTCTTGCCTTTCAACACTTTAAATATTTCAGTTCACACTTTTCTGTCTTGCATGGTTTCTGAGGAGAAGTTGGATGTAATTCCTTATTCCTATGTAGGTAAGATGTTTCCCCCCTCCTTTGAGGACTTTATCTTTGATTTTCAGCAGTTTGCAAATGATATACCTAGGTGTCATTCTTTTGGCGTTTATCCTGCTTGCTGGTCTCTGAGCTTCCTGGTTCTGTGGTTTGGTAGCTGACATTAATTGGGGGAATTTCTCAGTTATTATTTCAAATAGTTCTCCTGTTCCTTTTTCTCTCTCTTCTCCTTCTGATATTTCCATGATGTGTATGTTACACCTTTTATGGCTGTCCCACAGTCTTTGGGTGTTCTCTTCTATTTTTTTGTCTCTGTTTTCTTTGCTTTTCAGTTGTTGAGGATTCTATTGAGATATCCTCTGGTGCAGATTCTTTTCTCAGCTGTGTCCAGTCTACTAAGGAGCCCATTAAAGGCATTCTTCATTTCTCTTACAGTGTTTTTGTATGTCTAGAATTTCTTTTTGGTTCTTGCTTAGGATTTCCATCTTTGGCTTACATTGCCTGTCTGTTCTTGCATGCTGTCTACTTTATCCACTAGAGCCCTGAGCATGTTAATCATACTTGTTTTAAATTCCTGATTTCCTAATTCCAGCATCCTTGCTTTCTTTGGTTCTGATGTTTGCTCTGTCTCTTCGAATCGTTTGTTTGTTTTTTGCTTTTTGTTATGCCTTGTAATGTTTGTTGTTGTTGTTTTATGATAGCCAGACATGATGTACTGGCTGAAGGAACTGCTGTAAGTAGGTCGTTAGTAATGTGGTGATAAGGTGAGGGGAGAGGGGAAGTGTTCTTTAGACTTACGACCAGTCTTTTAGGGATGTGCCTCTGGACTGTGCCCTTCACAAGTGTTTCTCAGGTCCCCCTCCCCACCTAGATGGGACAGGATGGCAGAGGGGGTTGGAGTTGGGTATTTGCCTTTCCCCAGGTCAGTTAGGGTCTGATGGTATCCCAGCAGGTTAGGCTCTGGTTAACTAGTCTTCCCTGCAGGCAGGCCTTGTTAAGAAGAGCAGAGTGCTCTATTCAGATTGCCCCCTTTTCCCCCTCCCCTGTTGGACGCTGAGGGCATTTTTCTCTGATACTTACTGTGGGAACCTGGTCGAGCTCCTGGAAGTAAGTCTCACAGTATTGTGTGGGCCTCCCTGTGATGGGGTTTTCCTGGAGTTTTTGAACTCTCAGAGCTGTCCAGTGAGCTTCTAGCAATCTGTCAATTACAGTTCAGGTTTTCCTTCCCCAGCACTGGTTCCTGCCAGGGGTTTTGCTTGTGAGTCTTTGTTCTGGTAAGGGTGGCTCCCTGTATTTGCCTGTCTGTCTCTCCAATCTTGGGGACAGCGGTTTGCCCTGTGTCCTCGCCTCTCTTGGGAATCCAAGAAGAGCTGTTGATTTCTCAGTCTGCTCAGCTTTTTACTTGTTGTTAGGATAGAGTAGTGAAGTCCAAGCTACTTATATGCAGAACCAGAAAGCTGACGTCCCTCCAGAATTCTCTTTTAGACCAGTGCTCTGGCATTGTTTCCGGCACAGGTTTTTGCTTTCCATTTGCATTCCTCAGCTGCTCCTCTGCTGGAATTACACTTCCCCCCACTGCTCCCTGTTGGGGTCCTGACAGCTCATCCTTCAAGGCCTGAGTTCATCACCACCCTGTTCATGAAGCATGTTCCAGTCTTCACAACTGGAAATAATTTGTGCCGATTCTGTGTGCCAGTGGCATTTTCTTAATAACTCTGTGATAATGTTACTTAAGTTTGTTTCGTCTTATATTTATTTAGACCTGCCAATGTATTCAATCTGCCAATGTGTTCGATACATTTATATTAATCTCCTTGGCACTGCAGATGCCAAGACAAATATGGCATGGGCCCTTAAGAAGCTCAAAGTCTAATAGAGAAAGCAGACCTAAAAAAAGTTACAGTGCAAAATAGCAATACTGTGATGGAAAGAGTATGCACAGGAGCTCTGGTGTCAGCCCAGGTCTCATCTTTCAGACCTAATGGTAACCCCTGGAGGGCATGGACCAAATCTTACTTCTGTCACACTGTGCAGAGTCAGGGTTATGCTTATTAATAAACGCTCTTTGATGGTGAATCTTATCACTGATGATCGGTATTGTTCAATTTTAGTAATAACAGTCTCTAACATTTTCAATCTTCAGAAACATAAACACACTTAAAAAAATACTTTTGTCAGCCTTCTAGTCTGAGTTTAAACAAGATAATTGCGTCTCGTGAGCTGTGTTGTTGCCATCATTATTGAATGTATTCGATCTGAATATGTCACTGTATTAAATGTCATCTCCTCTTTCAACTAATTTTAATATTCTTTTCTTTTACTAACTCTTTTTTGCCTCAAAGGGTTTTGTATTCATTTCAATTAATTGTTCCTTATCTCAACCTAATGAGGTTGTTACTGTTCTCATTTTTATTACTGAATGAAAAAAAACAGCTGAAAATCAAAAGGTAAATCAAGTAGCTTCCAATTTACAGCATTTCTAATTCAGAACTTGAATCGTCCATTCTGAACCAATTTTGCCATGCTTCAAAGGCTGTAACATTAAATGAAATTCAGTATTATTTAAAATGATGGGAAATATTGAGTTCAGGATAAAAGATCATTTCCATATTAGATACCAAAGAAGTCTGTTATTTGGTCTATCAAGGTCTATTCTAAAAGTATATTTATAGTGTCTATAACATCATTTGCAAATTAACATATTTATAAGCTATTGCCAAACATATTTATAATCTATGGCCCGTCTTTTCTTCAAATGCGTTCTCCCTCTCTCCTGAATTACATGATTAAAATTCTTTAACTTACTTTTATTATTGTAATGGTGCCTATGTTTAACAGTCGATCTGACTGCCTGTCGGGTTTCCTGGTCGTTGTCTTCAGCTTCTGGTCTTTCATGTTTCTGTTTATTGTAGGGTTCTTGGGGTTGGCAGTTCAGGCAGCTCACTCATAGTTCATTCCGCTCTGTCCCACTTGAATCTCCATGACGTGGTTAGATCTTTAATGATCCAGCCTTCTCATTTGATGCTCCCTTTCATTTGTATTTCCCATATGGGCCAAGCTTTAGATGTAATCTATTTCAGCAAACTTTCTTTCCTCAATTTTTTTTTATCTTGTCATTTGATATTTTGTGGATTCATTAATAATTGCTAACATTTTCTCTTTAAAACAACAGATGTAAAAATTCCTAATGTTGAGCATTTTTCCACACCGTTTTTTTTTTTTTCTGTTAAAAAAAAAAAAGAAGGAAACAAGATGGCGGAGTAGAAGGATATGCTCTCACTGTCTCTTGCGAGAACCCCAGAATCACAACTAGCTGCTGGACAGTCATCGACAGGAAGACACTGGAACTCACCAAAAAAGATACCCCACATCCAAAGACAAAGGAGAAGCCACAGTGAGACGGTAGGAAGGGTGCAATCACAGCAAAATCAAATCCCATAACTGCTAGTTGGGCGACTCACAAACTGGAGAACACTTATACCACAGAAGTCCACCCACTGGAGTGAAGGTTCTGAACCCACATCAGGCTTTCCAACCTGGGGGTCCGGCAACGGGAGGAGGAATTCCTAGAGAATCAGACTTTGAAGGCTAGTGGGATTTGATTGCAGAACTTCGACAGGACTGGGGGAAACAGAGACTCCACTCTTGGAGGGCACACACAAAGTAGTGTGCGCATCGGGACCCAGGGGAAGGAGCAGTGACCCTGGGGGAGACTGAACCAGACCTACCTGCTAGTGTTGGAGGGTCTCCTGCAGAGGCGGGGGGTGGCTGTGGCTCACCGTGGGGACAAGGACACTGGCAGCAGAAGTTCTGGGAAGTACTCCTTGGCATGAGCCCTCCCAGAGTCTGTCATTACCCCACCAAAGAGCCCAGGTAGGCTCCAGTGTTGGGTTGCCTCAGGCCAAACAACCAACAGGGAGGGAAGCCAGCCCCACCTATCAGCAGTCAAGTGGATTAAAGTTTTACTGAGCTCTGCCCACCAGAGCAACAGTCAGCTCTACCCACCACCAGTGCCTCCCATCAGGAAACTTGCACAAGCCTCTTAGATAGCCTCTTCCACCAGAGGGCAGACAGCAGAAGCAAGAAGAACTACAGTCCTACAGCCTGTGGAACAAAAACCACATTCACAGAAAGATAGACAAGATGAAAAGGCAGAGGGCTATGTACCAGATGAAGGAACAAGATGAAACCCCAGAAAAACAACTAAATGAAGTGGAGATAGGCAACCTTCCAGAAAAAGAATTCAGAATAATGATAGTGAAGATGATTCAGGACCTCGGAAAAAGAATGGAGGCAAAGATCGAGAATGAAAACTACACTAGAAGGAATCAATAGCAGAATAACTGAGGCAGAAGAACGGATAAGTGACCTGGAAGACAGAATGGTGGAATTCACTGCTGCAGAACAGAATAAAGAAAAAAGAGTGAAAATAAATGAAGACAGCCTAAGAGACCTCTGGGACAACATTAAACACAACAACATTCGCATTATAGGGGTCCCAGAAGGAGAAGAGAGAGAGAAAGGACCTGAGAAAATATTTGAAGAGATTATAGTCGAAAACTTCCCTAACATGGGGAAGGAAATAGCCACCCAAGTCCAGGAAACACAGAGTCCCATACAGGGTAAACCCAAGGAGAAAGAGAAACACGCTAAGACACATAGTAATCAAACTGGCAAAAATTAAAGACAAAGAAAAATTATTGAAAGCAGCAAGGGAAAAACGACAAGTAACATACAAGGGAACTCCCATAAGGTTAACAGCTGATTTCTCAGCAGAAACTCTACAAGCCAGAATGGAGTGGCATGATATACTTAAAGTGATGAAAGGGAAGTACCTACAAACAAGATTACTCTACCCAGCAAGGATCTCATTCAGATTCGATGGAGAAATCAAAAGCTTTATAGACAAGCAAAAGCTAAGAGAATTCAGCACCACCAAACCAGCTCTACAACAAATGCTAAAGGAACTTCTCTAAGTGGGAAACACAAGAGAAGAAAAAGACCTACAAAAACAAACCCAAAACAATTAAGAAAATGGTAATAGGAACATATGTGTTGATAATTACCTTAAACATGAATTTAAGGACGTTTAACCAACCAAAAGACACAGACTCGCTGAATGGATACAAAAACAAGACCCATATATATGCTGTCTACAAGAGACCCACTTCAGACCTAGGGACACATACAGACTGAAAGTGAGGGGATGGAAAAAGATATTCCATGTAAATAGAAATCAAAAGAAAGCTGGAGTAGCAATACTCATATCAGATAAAATAGACTTTAAAATAAAGAACGTTACAAGAGACAAGGAAGGACACTACATAATGATCAAGGGCTCAATCCAAGAAGAAGATATAACAATTATAAATATATATGCACCCAACATAGGAGGACCTCAGTACATAAGGCAACTGCTAACAGCTATAAAAGAGGAAATCGACAGTAACACAGTAATAGTGGGGGACATTAACACCTCACTTACACCAATGGACAGATCATCCAAAATGAAAATAAATAAGGAAACAGAAGCTTTAAATGACACAATAGAACAGATAGATTTAATTGATATTTATAGGACATTCCATCCAAAAACAGCAGATTACACTTTCCTCTCAAGTGCGCATGGAACATTCTCCAGGATAAATCACATCTGGGTCACAAATCAAGCCTCAGTAAATTTAAGAAAATTGAAATCATATCAAGCATCTTTTCTGACCACAATGCTCTGAGATTAGAAATGAATTACAGGGAAAAAAAACGTAAAAAACACAAACACATGGAGGCTAAACGATACATTACTAAATAACCAAGAGATCACTGAAGAAATCAAAGAGGAAATCAAAAAATACCTAGAGACAAATGACAATGAAAACACAATGATCCAAAGCCTGTGGGATGCAGCAAAAGCAGTTCTAAGAAGGAAGTTTATAGCTATACAAGCCTACCTCAAGAAACAAGAAAAATCTCAAATAAACAATCTAACCTTACACCTAAAGGAACTAGGGAAAGAAGAACAAACAAAACCCACAGTTAGCAGAAGGAAAGAAATCATAAAGCTCAGAGAAGAAGTAAATGAAATAGAAACAAAGAAAACGATAGCAAAGATCAATAAAACTAAAAGCTGGTTCTTTGAGAAGATAAAACTGATAAACCATTAGCCAGACTCATCAAGAAAAAGAGAGAGAGGACTCAAATCAATAAAATCAGAAATGAAAAAGAAGTTACAACAGACACCACAGAAATACAAAGTGTCGTAAGAGACTACTACAAGCAACTCTATGCCAATAACATGGACAACCTGGAAGAAATGGACAAATTCTTTGAAAGTTTTACCTTCCAAGACTGAACCAGGAAGAAATAGAAAATATGAACAAACCAATCACAAGTAATGAAGTTGAAACTGTGATTAAAAATCTTCCAACAAACAAAAGTCCAGGACCAGATGGCTTCACAGGTGAATTCTGTCAAACATTTAGAGAAGAGCTAACACCCATCCTTCTCAAACTCTTACAAAAAATTGCAGAGGAAGGAACACTCCCAAACTCAGTCTATGAGGCCACCATCATCCTGATACCAAAACCAGACAAAGATACTACAAAAAAAGAAAATTACAGACCAATATCACTGATGAATATAGATGCAAAAATCCTCAACAGAATACTAGCAAACAGAATCCAGCAACACATTAAAAGGATCATACACCATTATCAAGTGGGATTTATCCCAGGGATGCAAGGATTCTGCAATATACGCAAATCAATCAATGTGGTACACCATATTAACACACTGAAGAATAAAAACCATGTGATCGTATCAGTAGATGCAGAAAAAGCTTTTGACAAAATTCAACACCCATTTATGATAAAATCTCTCTAGAAAGTGGGCATAGAAGGAACCTACCTCAACATAATAAAGGCCATATACGACAAAGCCACAGCAAACATCATTCTCAATGGTGAAAAACTGAAAGCATTTCCTCTAAGATCAGGAACAAGACAAGGATGCCCACTTTCATCACTATTATTCAACATAGTTTTGGAAGTCCTAGCCACAGCAATCAGAGAAGAAAAAGAAATAAAAGGAATACAAATTGGAAAAGAAAAAGTAACACTGTCGCTCTTTGCAGATGACATGATACTATACATAGAGAATCCTAAAGATGCCACCAGAAAACTACTAGAGCTAATCAATGAATTTGGTAAAGTTGCAGGATACAAACTTAATGCACAGAAATCTCTTGCATTCCTATATGCTAATGATGAAAAATCTGAAAGAGAAATTAAGGAAACACTCCCATTTACCATTGCAAAAAAAAGAATAAAATACCTAGGAATATACCTACCTAGGGAGACAAAAGACCTGTATGCAGAAAACTATAAGACACTGATGAAAGAAATTAAAGATGATACCAACAGATGGAGAGATATACCATGTTCTTGGATTGGAAGAATCAATATTGTGAAAATGACTAACTACCCAAAGCAATCTACAGATTCAGTGCAATCCCTGTCAAATTACCAATGGCATTTTTTACAGAACTAGAACAAAAAATCTTAAAATTTGTATGGAGACACAAAAGACCCCGAATAGCCAAAGCAGTCTGGAGGGAAAAAAACAGAGCTGGAGGAATCAGACTCCCTGACTTCAGACTATACTACATAGCTACAGTAATCAAGACAATATGGTACTGGCACAAAAACAGAAACATAGATCAATGGAAAAGATAGAAAGCCCAGAGATAAACCCACGCACCTATGGTCAACTAATCTATGACAAAGGAGGCAAAGATATACAATGGAGAAAAGACAATCTCTTCAATAAGTGGTGCTGGGAAAACTGGACAGCTACATGTAAAAGAATGAAATTAGAACACTCCCTAACACCATACACAAAAATAAACTCAAAATGGATTAGAGACTGAAATGTAAGACCGGACACTATAAAACTGTTAGAGGAAAACATATGAAGAACACTCTTTGACATAAATCACAGCAAGATCTTTTTTGATCCACCTCCTAGAGTAATGGAAATAAAAACAAAAATAAACAAATGGGACCTAATGAAACTTAAAAGCTTTTGCACAACAAAGGAAACCATAAAGAAGACGAAAAGACAACCCTCAGAATGGGAGAAAATATTTGCAAATGAATCAGCGGACAAAGGATTAATCTCTAAAATATATAAACAGCTCATGCAGCTCAATATTAAAGAAACAAACAACCCAATCCAAAAATGGGCAGAAGACCTAAATAGACATTTCTCCAAAGAAGATATACAGATGGCCAAGAAGCACATGAAAAGCTGCTCAACATCACTAATTATTAGAGAAATGCAAATCAAAACTACAATGAGGTATCACCTCACACCAGTTAGAATGGGCATCATCAGAAAATGTACAAACAACAAATGCTGGAGGGGGTGTGGAGAAAAGGGAACCCTCTTGCACTGTTGGTGGGAATGTAAATTGATATAGCCACTATGGAGAATAGTATGGAGGTTCCTTAAAAAACTAAAAATAGAATTACCAGGGGATCCAGCAATCCCACTACTGGGCATATACCCAGAGAAAAGCATAATTCAAAAAGACACATGCACCCTAATGTTCATTGCAGCACTATTTACAATAGCCAGGTCATGGAAGCAACCTAAATGCCCGTCGACAGACGAATGGATAAAGCAGATGTGGTACATATATACAATGGAATATTACTCAGCCATAAAAAGGAACAAAATTGGGTCATTTGTTGAGACGTGGATGTATCTAGAGACTGTCATACAGAGTGAAGTAAGTCAGAAAGAGGAAAACAAATATCGTATATTAACACATATATGTGGAACCTAGAAAAATGATACAGATGAACCGGTTTGCAGGGCAGAAATTGAGACACAGATGTAGAGAATAAACGTATGGACACCAAGGGGGGAAAGTGGTGGGGGGGTGGTGGTGGTGGTCGTGTGATGAATTGGGCGATTGGGATTGACCTGTATACACTGATGTGTATAAAACTGATGAGTAATAAGAACCTGCTGTATAAAATAAAATTCAAAAATTAAAAAAAAAAAAAAAGAAAACCCACAGATGTGTGCTGTCCAGTTTGGTAGCTACCAGGCACATGTGGCCATTTAAGTTGAAATTAATTTGCATTAAATAAGATAAAATATGTCTTCAGAAGCCACATCTCAAGTGCTAATGGCTACTTTAGAGGCCAGCACAGAGATTGGACATTCCTATCATCATAGGAAGTTCTACTGGACAGTGCTGTGTAAATAATTCATTGTTGTCATATTATTGTGCAGTATATGATAGGAATGTCTGCATTTTATTTTTTATTCATAGTGAACTTTTAGATATGACCTCTGCGCAATATTTGCTTTTGTTTCCTTTCTCTGCCCTTAAGAAACCTCCATGAATTTTTAAAGTGTACAAGTCTTATCTGAGTTTTTGATCAAATTTAGTTATTATGTTATATTGTAGTGAGCAGCTTGAAATTAGACTAGTTTGAAAATGTTTTCTATATTAATAATATACAAAAGTGATTTTACAAAGTTGTTGGCTTGTTTTTTGTTTGTTTGTTTGTTTGTTTTCTTTTTCTTATTTAAAGTCCATCTTCTGCACAGTTCTCGTTTTTGCGAGAAGTACTGCCTGTTCCCTCGTCCAACATTGATTGTCACACTTTACAAAGTTAAGATACCCTAAATGTTGGTATCTTTTATCTTTTACACAGTTTCCTCCAAGCCTCTTTTTTTTTTTTTACTTAAATAAAAACCAAATTCCTCAGGGAAAGAAGATTTTTACAAGCAATTTCGGAGCAGAATTGATTTTGGTGTGTGTTAATGCAGACAATCTGCCCAGTGTTAAAATGTTACAGAGAAAAAAACCCACACAAGCTGCCACATTCGTGTGATCACACCAAAATAGCAGCTTGTATTTATATTTTCAGTCTCCTCGAGGTGGACTGCAGGCACACACGAATGAGTGGCTGTACTTGGTGTTGTGTTGTGATTTTATTTGATGCAGGCACAGTACATGCTTGTGCGTTCACGACCAGCCTTCGCATATGCACTTGTTCACAGCCACGAAAGTGAAAACTACAACACAAGCCGCTCTCTGTGAGTTGCCGGCAACCTGTGTGTGTGTTTCCTAAATATTAAAGAGGCGGAGAAACAAATTTTCAGGAACACAAGAAACAATTCTTCCGTCAAATGGCCTGTAGTCCTTCCGCATTTGACAACACTTAAGGTAAAAACAAAATATTGGATTCTCGTGGTTGCATATATATATTTAGAAATGTGTGTTTTCCTGTACTGCTCATGTTTTTGATGTGTATTTTTCTCATTTCTGTTCCATTTAAGCATGCAGATTCTTACCACACATTTGTTCCAATTTATGGGATATTTTTAAACTTTAAAAAAATTTTGTAGTCTTTGAGTGAAAATATAGGTGTATTTGCTGCAGTCGTGGTGCTTTGATTGGCGTCCTGGCGCTCCCTGTCTGTGGAATTCGGGAGCAGCGGTCCATGTAGTGGCAGCAGAGTTACATCACTCTGAGCAGCTGACCAGAAGAAGTTTTACTTTTGAGGTCCTCCTTGTTGTAAATTAAGCCAAAAATTTTTAGCACTATTTGTAGTTGTGGGTTCACATATTGATTATGAGAAGGTTAAAAAGTAAAGTCTGGGGGGGTGGCAAAGTAATGCCTCATCCTGAAACATTCCTAGCTGCCCTAGCCTGTACAGTAGGGTAACAGTATTATCGGAACTTTCACACATTTGGAATTGACACCGCTTAAGTACTTCAAGGGTAAATGCTTTCAGTTGTTTTAAAATTTTTTCTTAATTGCTGAAAAAGTGCAAAATAAAGTCTGTATTTTCAGTGTGACAAAGCCTTGGACTTAAAGTGCATATTTCTATCTACCTATTTTTTTTCTTAATTTTTCACCTTTATGGTATCACTAACAAGATTTTTTTTTTTTTTTTAATTTGAGACAGAGCGGCAGTGGGGTAGAGGGCTTGCTATGTTAACTCAGGGCATTGGAGAACTAGAAAGAACCTTGGATGGAAACCTCTATTTGGATGGTGACAGATACCACTCCCTGAAAGTCCAGCCTCAGCTGCACTGTCCTCACTATCATTCTTTGATATTTCCTGTCATCCTAACCCTTCTGGTTTGTCTTCTCACCTGTATGGCGATTTCAAATTCCCACCTTCCCTGTTAGGCTCTTGGAGATTTTTCTGCTATCCTCTTGGGCTGGATCACACCCTTGTCATCACAACAGATTCCTACTTTCTTTCTGTTCACCTCCAGTTTATGGCCTGTGAAAGCTATATGTTGCTTATATATTCATTAGTTGCAAAAAACAAAGGTAGCAGAACTGTGGTCTGGCCTTTGTTATGCTTTGCCTTTTCACCTCCAGTCCTTGAGTTCATGATTTCATTCTCATTTTTCATTGGTTTGTTTATTTGTAGGTTTGTAGATTCATTTACTCATTCAACAAATACTACTTGAGAAATTACTATGTAGCAGCTGCTATTCCGGACGTTGAGGATCCCGATAAGGAAAATAGTGCCTCTTCTGTTCTGTTGTAGACCCTGCGTATTTTATCGTAATATCTTCCTTTTAAAAATATCTGTAAAATGTCTACTTTCTCGCCTAGATTTTCTTAAGTACTTAGTTTTTCTGTTTTATATCTTTCATATTCCCCAGTACCCGGCAGCCATAATAGGCATTTGTGTCATTGGTAGTCATCTACTTAAGTCCTTTTATTTTGCAAACGCGTAAAGTTGAAGCTCAGAAAGAATGACTTAAGAAAATACAACTTGTTAACGGCCGAAATGGAAATAACACCTGGGACTCCAGGTCTTTCCACAGATCTGTAACATGTTATGTTAATCTGGTTTGCCTGAGTTTAACGCTTTTTCAGTTCTAGAAGCATTTGTCAAATTCTTCCTGTATGGAGAGCACTCTGTGGAGCACACAGGACATGAAAGCATGAGTGTTGTCTCAAATCTTATTCAGAAAGTTCTAGAGGTTCAATACATAGGTACTGTTTCTGCCCTCTGGGTTCGTATGTTCTAATGTAGAGTTTCTCACCCTTGGGAGTATTGACCTTTTGGACCAATTAATTCTTTGTTGTGAGAGGCTGTCCCACGCAGTGAGGTGTTAAGCAGCAGCGTCCCTGACCTCTGGCTGCTGAAGGCTCCGTGGGGCATGGTTTTTAGATCTTTCCAGGGCATCAGGGTGTCTTGTCTGACAGGAGGGTTCTCTGATGCAGTGCTTTAGAGCTTTCTGAGATCTTAACAAAGTATTTTACATTCACACCCTTGGTTTCATCTTCAGACCTTGTTTTTCTGACGGTGTCTTACATTCGATCTTTGCCCAGAAGCAGTGTCTTAAGGCTTCATTTGTGACTAGAGAGGATGAGAAGGAGAACAGGTTGTATTTTCAAGCCCAGCAAGTCCCAGCACCTCTGTGTTGAGCAGTTCTTCCGCGTTCCTCCTTTTCCGTTCTACTGTAAATAACAAGCAGCACCCGGCAGCAGCTTCAGCACTGCCTGGGCAGTCTCCTTGGCTAGATCACCCAGTGTATCAGGTACGTTTTCAGTATTCCAGACAACTAGAGGCTGCTGTGTTGTCAGTACATAATAAGGAATCTTTTCTCTCCACTTTTCTTGTGATGTTCTCCTCACTTTGATTTACGCCCTCACTGGCAGCCTCACGGGCTCTCTGGCTAATCGTCTCTTTCAGGTCCTTTAGTCTTTCACTGAGGTCTCTGCAAGGTCCTTCCAGCTGCTGTCCAGTCCTATAGACACCTCTACCACATATTTTATTGTTTTTTTTAAAAACAGCCCAGTTTCAGGTATCCAAACCTCTGTTCATCATCTATTTGCCGTATAATACATCAACCAAAATGTAATCACTTGGAACTATAATCATGTATTGTATTTCATAGTTGCTGGAGATCAGGAGTTTGGGAGCAGCTGTGGTCCTGGCTCAGGGGTCTCTCCTGAGCTTGCAGTCAGGTGTCAGCTGGAGCTGCGGTCATGTGGGGGCCTAATGAGGGCTGGAGGACCCGTCCCTGTGGGTTCCTCTCGATGTGGGTCTCGCCATGGCACTGCTTAAGTGTCTTTTCTCCAGAGGATTCTTCCCCTAAAGCAAACAATCCAAGGAGGAAGGGCAGTGTGTTAAAGAATTGGCAGATGTATTTTTAAAACCACCACAATCCATATGTAGCTTCCCAAGTTTCCCAGATAACCTTTTCCATTCTGTCCAGCCGGAAGCGGAAATGTGGATGCGGCCTGATGGGGGCTGAGGGAAGTGTGAATTTTGTGGTCACATGTCATGGCCACTCCCATCCCAGTGGCCACAGGTCACTGAAGAGGATGCTGGGAAGTTCAGTCCGGCCGTGTGCCTGGACTGAGGAGAAAGCAGATTTGGTTGAATAGGGGGGATGGTGAAATCATCAACCAACGTAGGGAGGACAGGAATAAAAAATATGTAGTGTGCGTCCTTTCATTTTATATCAAATTGCTCCTCTATGGTTTTTGCGTGATTTTTTTTTTTTTCAGTTTTCCTTGAATAAAACAACAAACCAGAGAAAGGTATTATAGTTATTTTGGTGTTTAATAGTATTCTAGGGAGTTTTCATCCGCTCATTTTAAGTTTTAGATGGATGCTGGTAGTGAAGTTCTGGTTCTAAAGTACCGACATAGCATCAGTTATTGTTCCTTCAAGCCCTCCTGTGCTGCTCCATCCTCCTGCGTGACTATAAACCTTCCCTGAGGGCTTTATTTTTTCCCTTGGGGCATCTTATTGAATACTTGCAACTTCAGTAATTCAGCTGGGCCCAGTGCTTTGTCTGTTTTAATACTTCTAATTACCTAATTATGTACTATTATGCAGTGACAAAGCCCTTTGTCATTTCACTCTTTTCTTAACCCTTTTCTTGCTTAGGAAATGTTCTTTTTGTCTCTTTGTTGTCTGAGGAACTCTCCATCATAGACACCCCAGATATTTGCCTAGCTTCTCTTCATCCTCTGTCTGTGTTATGAGCGACCACAGCCCTGTGTGAAGTTTCTGCGTCTTTCCAGTTAGCTCCCATCAGGCACCTGGGTTCCTGGTTACTGGGTCTGACGTTGTTGTTTAGCTGTACTCCATCCCTCACCTCCTGACTCGTTCCCATATGCTGCAGTTGCATGGGAAGATATACAAAAGGCAAATAGAATAGTCGGGTTATCACAACCTACTTTCGTGACAGAATTAGTGCCATTTATCATTCATAGAGCTTAGATGTCCACAAGCATCCATGAGTAAATACAATGGAAACCAACTATGTTTTTCAAAATTATAGTGATCTGTACTTCAGGATAACTAAAAATTGGCAAGGGTAAATTTTTCTTTATATATATGTATTTTAGATAATAATGAAAGAAAAAAGGATAGAGTTGTAGTCTTGCCATCTTACCACCTCTAATGAATTAATACATCTAGGCAATGATCATCGATCATCACAGAAAGAGACAGAAGCTAAAAATGTATGCCTCCTGATGGAAGTACACAGTACCATCTGTACCCGTTAGCTATTGCTGCATTGTAAACCACCCCAAAGCTTAAAAGAACAGCAGAATTAATTTTGTTGATGAACCTCCAACTTGGGTAGGGCTGAGCAGGCAGTTTGTCTCTGTGCCACATGGTGTTGGCCAGGCCAGCTTGAAGGTTAAGGACTGGCGTCGTTGGAAGATGTGTTCACTTTCCTGCCTGGCTGTTGGAGCTGGCTCTCAGCAGAGACCTCTGGAGCTGTGGCTGGAACACCTCCCCACGGCCTCTCCTGTAGCTGCTTGACGTCCTAGCAGCACAGCGTCTGGGTTCCACGATGTGTCCAGACGGAGAGGCAGACAGAAGCTGTGTCGCAGCGTCACTTGTGCTGTCTTCTCTTTGTGAGAAGCTCGTCACTGAGGACAGCGCATCTGCAGAGGGAGGGAAGTTAGGCTCCTCCGCCTTTGTATGGGAGGAGTGCCAAAGAATTCGTGAACATGTACTAAAGCCACCGTGCCACCCATGAAGGTTTTTGTTGAAAGTTGAACCTGAACCTGATGAAGTCTCAAGACCTACCTACCAGTTTATAGGAAATACAGCGGGGGGGATAGGAATGTGTTACGTAACAAAATGGAGGAACAATAAGTAAAATTCAGAATGTGGGAAGTTTCTACAGGGTAAAGAGCCTGGTTTCTTTAACAAATACATTGTAAGAGAGAGAGGGAAGGGGAGAGAGGAAGGAAGGAAGGAAGGAGATGAAGGGAAGGGAGGGAGGAAGGAAGGGAGGGAGGGAGGGAAGGAAGGAGGGAGGGAGGGGCAAGTCTATGGAGTAAAAAACTCTTAAGAGATATATCAGCAAATTGCAGTGTAAATTCTTGGATCTTGATTGAAACAAACTGAAAAATTTTTAGGGAAATTTGAACTTTGATTGTATATTTGATTTAATCAATCGATTATTTTTATTAGTTATAGTGTTAAAGTGGTGCTATGGTTATGTTTTTAGAGAGTCTTTATCTTTTGGAAATACACACTGCAATATTATAGGTGTAGTGATGTCTCAGGTTTGCTTCAAAATGCAACATTGAGAGAGGAGGATATGTAAAAAAAAAAAGAACTGATTAATGGTGAAGCTGGGTGATGGCTACTCTGCAATTCAGTCTACTATTGTCTCTTTATAAATGCTGGAATTTATAATGAAAGATTATAATGAAAAGATTATATATGAAAGATTTTAGATAATGAAAGATTTTTTTAAAACTTAAGTTGAAAACTATACTGCCTACGAATGTGGGGTTATTTCAAGATACAAACCAAAACGCAGACAGCAGACTTTTATATCTCTTGATGTTAGTTTGCACTGTGTAAAATTTGTCTATTTAATACCTGTACACATCTTGAGAGAGAAACTCCTGCATTTTAAATATTGATCAATTAAGTTAAAACTGAATTATCACCTTTTTTTTCCATCAGGTAAAAATGTTCGATGGTATTAGTCTAAATCACATCATGGAATACTTTAATATTAATTTGTCTTTGCTTTTTATCTCTATCAGAGTTTCATCCTCACCTGTTTACCATCTCCACTTTCATTTCTGGCCAAATGCAGGAATTACTTCTCTTGACTTTCATTTTCTAATAATAATTTAGAATTTATCTTCAGTTCCCATTTATTGTGATTCTTTTCTCCTTTTACTTTCCTATCAGATAGTTTGGCTTGACTGAATCATAGATGTCTCTAGCTTCAATCCTAAATTTTTTTTTCTCTATCTCATCTTTAATGAATATACTACCATTTCTCTTTTTTGCATGAAACTGTAAAGTCACTATTGATTTTTCAAAATCTTCACAGTTGTTGACTCCAGCCTCAGTCTGTATTCTGTGATTTTTGTTATTGTCTCAAAACCAGATTTGCCTTTCCAGTGATATTCGGGTTAGACTGCTGTTCAAATTACCTGCCTTGAATCAACACCAGATGTCAGGGAAGCTATTTTGAAACTTAAAACCTATCATCAAAGCTGCTTATCACTATTCCTAGAGAACCTACTCACTACTTTTCTCCCTTTTATTTCTGATTCCTATAGATGGAATGCCTTTTCACTTGAAGCCTGTTAATACGAAACCAAGTATTTGTTGTAGGAAATATGTTATTATTCAGGTATATTCATCAACCTTATGACCTAGGTTCTTCTGTGTAACTCTAAACTCATGGAATTTTACTTCAATGCATATCTCTGACACATTGTTTAGCAAAGCAGTTGGGAAGTACTGCTAACCTGCTAACTACCCAGATATACTGGAGCAGGTATTAATCTCTCTGCTTCCGTTCTCCTTACCTGTTACCTTCTGAACTGGACTCTTTCAGCTTATAACTTCTCTGAATGTCGTCTCTTTTTCCAGCTTCTGAAAATAGCATAAACTTTTGTTTCTTTTTTGGAACTCTTCTGAAATCTTCCCATGTTACTTGTTTGATGCGATGGATTCTTCACCAGAATTTGGAGAACACCTCACACTTTTCTAAAAAAGAGGATATCCTGAAACTTCCTAAACTGACCCTTCAGCATTGTAGACTAGAATTGTGGATGGTGTGCCATCACATAGATATGCTCTGCCTGCCTAATACGCGTTTTCAGTTGATTGGGTATTTGCTAAAAGTGGGTAATTTAAATTATCTACCTGCAATTTGATTCTTGTAGCTCTCTAGTTTTTAGTCTTGCGAGTGGTTAGTATGCATTTAAATGAAACTGTGAATTGATATGTAGTATAATTTACATTTTTAGTGGTAAGGTATTATATTCTTACTTTATATAGTTCATGGATATTTGTTACAAAGTGAATGTTGTAGGTTTTAGTACTTTCTCCCATAGTCCATTCAGACTGCAGTGACTGTAGGGAATCTGGTGTTGCCAGTGTTCATAGACAATTTCCAAAGCATAGTTATGGAAGGGGACACACAAAATCACTCAGCCGTGTGATCTGTCCAGATCCTGGGACAGGAAGCCTACTTCGCGACGGGGCTAGATTTAAGTCATCTGATGAGGAAGGAGGGGAAACAATTTCATCTCAGAAGGGTTACTCTGTTTTTACTTTAGTGACTAAGTTTTCCCAAGAAATTTCTTCTCAGCATTTTATTAACTACTTACCTATCTTTCATCCTGATTACTCTAATTTGGGAAGTAAGCCTACTTCACGACAGGGCTAGATTTAAGTCACCTGATGAGGAAGGAGGGGAAACAATTTCATCTCAGAAGGGTTACTCTGTTTTTACTTTAGTGACTAAGTTTTCCCAAGAAATTTCTTTTCAGCATTTTATTAACTACTTACCTATCTTTCATCCTGATTACTCTAATTTGGGATATTTGACTATCTAAAAGTTTTAGCAGCTTTCTTTTGTCCCAAATAAGTCATTTAACAAGTTTTTCTGTTTCTTTCCTGCTTCAGTGCATTTGACACCTTTCTGGAACTTATAGTTATTATTCTTGCTCTGCATCTGCTCTCAGGTAATTTCTCTCCTCTGTAGGAGCCGTGGTCACTTGTGCCTAGTCAGGCTCCTGAGCTTGAGTGTGGGCTGCCCGGAGGGCCATCACATTAAGATTTATGCATGGACTTGAGATAACCTTGTTCAGGCCCATGGGCTGTTGATTACCGGCCCCCCAAAGAGGGGCTTCCTTGCTGGTAGAGAGCAGGTCAGATACCTGTGTCTGGGGACAAACTGTACATCCAAGGGAATTTCAAGCAAAAGTCAAATGAACAGATGAAGATGAAACAGGCTGTAATTTATTATAAAAATTAGGCCCAGGAAAGAGATGCTTCACAAACCATTAGCATAGTCCACCCAGGATCCCAGCCTGAACTGGAGAGAAAGTTCTAACTCTCACAGGGTGCCCGGAGAGGATCAGAAGGAAGCAGAAAATAGCAGAGGTCGCCAGAAATAGGAAGCAGTAAACCATCAGAAATTGAATAAAATAACCATTGCTGCCTTCACGAGACTAACGAAGGAGCATTTTTCTGTTTCCTTGATGCCCTGTGCCTCCGTGCTCTAGGTGCTCCTCCTTTTCAGCCTCTTGCATATTACATATTCTCGTGTTTTCTAGTTCCAAAGCCACCTCATTCACATCTTCATCACCTAAAGTACCAGCACTCAGAGACTAGCAGTCACCTCTCTTCCTGAACGCCTGCTGCCAGGCGCTGTTCTTGGTGCTTTCACGTTATTTCATCTTGATCACAAGATCAGTATTATTATCCCTACTTATAGATGAGGCCGTTAAGCAGCCATTTACTCAAGGTCACACAGCCAGCAATTACGCAACAGGAATCTGAACTCCGGCTTTTCTTCTCAACCTCAGTATAATGTCCTCTTATCTCCTTCCTGCACTCTCTCCTCCTGCAGGCTTATTCCACTTAGAGTTACTCAAATACTGTCTTCTTTGGTACTTCCCTATTCAGAAATATAGAGTCACTCTGTTGCTTTTCCTCAGTTGTAAATACTGAATTCAAAGCTCTTTTCTGCACCTCCCACCTTTTCTTCTGTCCTGTTGTCCTGCTGCCAAGTGGCAGTACTTCACGGAAGTATTGATACTTTCCTTTTCATTACTAATACCATACAGTGCTCTACATTTGGAATACTCTTTGCCTTCTGTGTCTTCATAGCTTTCCTTCTGATTTGGTTACTTTTCCCACACATGTTCCATGTTCCTCCTCTCCTATAAATTCTTGTTCAAACCTTTTGTGATTGAACCCATTTGACTGCTTGTTTCTAGATGACATTCCCTCTTCCCTTATAGGCTCGTCTCTTGGTATTCATAGGAGATTAGTTCCAGGACTCCCGCAGATACCAAAATCCATGGATGCTCAACTCTCTTGTATAAAATGGAGTCATATTCTCATATAATCTATGCATATCCTCTCATATACTTTAAATCATCTCTAGATTTCTTATAATACCTACTACAATGTAAATGCCATGTAAATGGTGGCTGGCATGCTGGCAAATGCAAGTTTTGCTTTTTGGAACTTTCTGGAATTGTTTTTCCCCAAACATCTTTGATCCACGGTTGGTTGAGTCTGCAGATTTGAAACCCAGGGATCCACAGGGTTGACTGTATATTCACTGTGTATTGCACTGCTCTGTATTTGTTCTTTGGGTTGTTGCAGTCGTAAATTCTTGCGTTATAAACAACTATTTAAGCTCCTTTCAGGTGGATACTCTTGCCCTTTTGTATTTCACATTACCTCAAAGCACCTGGTAGAATTTTTGATCCAGAAATCATTTAAGCAATACTGACTAACTCGGTCCATTTGAAGTCTTATGTTTTAATCAGATAAAACTAATGGTGTGGTCATGTATAATAATTTAAATCATGATATTTGCATCAAAAAAAATAGGATAATCATTTTTTTTCACAAAGTTGGTACTTACAAAATCACAGTATACCAAATGGGGTAAAACAGAGCAATCCCCACACCAAATGCACAGGCTATAATTTGTTTTGCTTAAAAACTGTTGTATTCATCATGCATCTGATGACATTTACATATGAAGACATTTGAAATATGTAGATGTTGAAGGGTATCCAGTAGTTTCCCTTTTTCTTGCCCTTTTTTCTTTAACACATGAGTCCCACCTATGGCATAAGTTGCCTGGCAAATACAGACTTGTACTAAAACCACAAGCCGCCCATGGCACCTCTCAGAGATGAGAATTTGAGGGTAATTCTTGGAATTGTGCTAGTCGATTTCAATCCTGTGTTTTCTTTTTTCAGGTTTCCTGAAATGCAGTTTTTCCAACAAGAAAATGTGAGAAAAATTCTTACAGATGTTCTTTTCTGTTATGCTAGAGAAAACGAGCAGTTGCTTTATAAACAGGTAATGAAAATATCGTACAGGTGGCATCCATTGACTCAGAATTTTCTATACAGCTTGACAAATGATAGAGCAATAACGTAGCCTTTATTGTATCCAAAGTTGCATCATAATAGTAAAGCAATCAAAGAGCTGCTTGTCAGCTGCATGGTGAGAAAGGTAAGCTCATTGACGCACATATGCTTCTTCCTTATTATAAGACATTCCACCAAATTGTCTTCTATGAGGCATTCAATCTTTGCTTTCAACTTTTGGGAGTTTGTTTATAAACAGCATCTTTGAAGGCAATCTAGTAATAAAACTTTTCAGAGCTGTATATATAAATATTGTTTTTAAGTACAGCATTTATAAATATCTGGCATGTCATGTAGAGAATAATCAAATGTCCTTTTACTCTTCAAAATCTACCAGTAATAAAACTGCAGAAAGTTCCTTTAAACTTTCTGAAATTTATATGATACTCTTGTGATCTTGATGTTTAATTCATCTCGTTATTAAAGAAGATTATTGGATTATGTTTATTCTTTTCAAAATGTAAATTTTTTATTTAATACATAAAGAAGTATCTAGGTTTGCACTTAACCTTATGGGGTTCCAATAAAAGTACGCAAAGTTAGATATTTTTATGTATTTCTCAAAATGCATATTAAGTGAGAATTCAAACTATATTAATATATTCTCCAACAATCCAAAGTTATGACATCCAACTGATGACAACCCAAATTCAGTGTAATATAACAGAAAACACCTGCATGGTGAGAGCAGTGTATTTAATTTGAGATAAACTTGATTCGTTTAAAGATAATAAATCAAGTCATATTACAGTTGTCCTAAATAATGTATTTGTTATTGTATACATAGAATATCCAAGGGAACTAATTTTATCTTAGTTTCGATACTAGTAATATGTCTTTATATTAATTACATGGTGATATTTAGCTTTTAGAAAGGGAAATGGAAAAATATATCCTACTCATAATGGCAACCAAAACTATAAAATGTCTAAAAAGAAATGTAATAATATAGAAACAAAGGTATATGAAGAAAACTATAAATGTTATTGGAGCAAGAGTTGAATAAATAGAAAAGTAGTAACGTATTTTTAGGTGGGAAGACATTAAGTAAAAATATTACTTCTTCCCAAATTAATATATAAGTGTGTTATCATTCCAGTGGTAGTCTAAGTGAGAGATATGGTTTTTAAAAACCGGGCACAGTGATTTTAAATTTCATGCCAAGAAGCTTTATAGTCATTTTAATGGTGATAATACAGCTTAGTGGTTAAGAGCACTGGCTCTAGACTCAGATTCCTTGATTTGAATCTCGGCTCCAACACTTTAAGTAGCTACCTTGTCTTAGACAATATGCACATGTAACTTTTCTAATCCTTAGTTTTGTTGATGAGGGCAATAATAGTATTGACTTTGTAGAGTTAAAAACATGTAGTGCTCATTATGAGTTCATGTTGGTAGCTGTGATGGTGATCATTGCTACAGTCAGTATTAAATATGTTGGAGCTGCCACAGAATTCAGGGGAAGGGGAGAATGGCACAGGGAGATCTGAAAACTGTTATAAATGTTCTGTGATCAAACCAATGTGACAGTAATGTGGGAACTGAGAAATAGATCAGTGGAACAAGCTAAGAACAGGTTCAGTTGTAAATGAGATCTTCATATAAGATAGGACGTTTTCTTTCAATGGGAAAAGGATATTGACTTGCTGTATTTGGCTTTCCATTTAAAAAAGATTAAATTATACCATTATTGGGAGAAGAAATTCCAGATGGAGTAAAAATATAATTATAAAAACTAAAATTACATAAAAATTCTGGAAAAAACATTTAGGAGAATTTTTTTTATAATCTCAGGGTAGGAAAGGTCTTCCCAAGCAAGACAGGCTATTCAGGTCAGATATAAAGTGCGAAGACCAAAAACAAACCAAAAAGGAGACTGGGAGAAAATAAATCTCAATCAGTATAGGATTTTTTGGAAGCAAATAACAGAAAATTCCATTCAGATTGACTTACAGTCTAAGGATGTTATTAACACACTTTGTAAGAAGTCTGGGGGCAGAATGGTTCTGCAGCATTTGTTAGTTCAGTACCTCAGGCTCTTCACCAATGATCCAGGTTTACTTCTGTTTTTCTCTTCTCCTCTTCTCATTGTGTTGGCTTTTGTCATCAAGCCTGTCTCCTCAGTGTGTCCTCTTCTCTTTCAAATATTTGGAAATATCTCACAGTGAAAGATTTGATGATAACGAATCAAGTCGGAATAAAATTATCCCAAGTTATGCATTTGTTTCCCCTTTTTCTTTAGAGAAAGAAAAATCTAGATTCAGGAAATCTTATAATAATGGAAACAAGTTCCATGGACAAGGAACCAAAACATCGTAACTGCACCGTCCACCGTTTGTGAGGCACGCAGCCCACTGCGTTTGTGAGGAAGACTATGAACAGATCAGGCTCTTGATAATTTAGACAAAGTCTATCAATTACTGAATAGGAAAGTATTATTAATTTACTCCTGGGTATCACTTTCTAAGATTTAAATTACTCCCTGTACATGTTAAAAATTCTATAGATTCTTTACCTAGGAATAATCTCTTGCTGTAGAAGGACTGACTATTTGAGCCAGATCAAATTTAAGAAAAAACCTTGCGTTTCATCACAAGCTGTTAAAGCTATTATTTTGTACTAGGTGACACCCCGTTTAACATCGACCATATTGTTAATAGTTATGGGATTTTATTGAATTAATGAGACTGTTATCATGTAGTAGAATGTCTTGCTGAGTTAATTGAAACTACAGAGATTATATAAATGGTATTAATGAACTTTGACTGCCTGATGCCTCAGCTTTAATAAAGACTGCTTGGTGGGCTAAATGAACACAGGCAGATAAAAGAACAGGTTCAATTTTGTGATCCTACAGGCTGTTGATGAGGAAGACTTTGTTACCTTTCTTTTCAACTGGCATGAGTTTGGAGTGCAGTGACTACTAAGGATCCAGCAGGGAAAAAGTCTGTAAGCAAGCAGAAATGCTGATGGTGTGGATGGAAGTAAAATACACATTTTGGGAACCAAGAAGTATACCAACAATACATTCTTTTTCATTATGCTTTATCAGATTTACAGCATATTGAATTTATGATCATTCTTTCCAGATAGTTCTCTTTTCCTTTAAAGATGTCTATTTGCTTGCCACTTGCCACTTGTAATTATTAATCAGGTTTTTACTAGTCTAGAATTGAGAGTAAAACCAGTAATCTCTTACAAGTCTATTCGAGAAAAATATCCCTAGTTTGGTTGGAAGTCAACACTGAATGTGTAAAAGATTGTCTTAATGGTATTCAGGGGACTCTTAATTTCCATTACACAAAAAGCACTTATTTATTGATGGGAAATGTTGAAATATAATTCAGGATGATTCTTTTCCATTTTTCATCTTATCGTACGTAGTTCAGCTTTTACCCTTGTGTTGATAAATGAAACATCTACCCCTCACTATATTGAGTGGAAGCTATTTCATTCATTCAGTCACTATGCAGTGAGCACCTTGTATGTGCTGAGCCTGTAGTAGGAGCTGGGTTTGTCTATGTATGTATGTACATATATATATACATATATGTATCACTTGTCCCAGTTTATAACCTACAGTACTTCTGTGCTCATTTTATTATTGTGTGTCTTGCTGTTTAGACTGCAGGCTCCATAATGGTCAGGAGTTTGCCCACTCCATTCACTTTTGTGTTACCAGCACGTCATAGGTAGTTAATAGATAATTTTTGGAATAAATGAAGGTGAATGATGCATGAGCAAATGGAGAATCTGGAGAAAGGAGTGTCACAGAAACTAGAGGGAAGAGAATGTTCAGGGAAGGTGAGAAGATACATTTAGGCAAGAACCGTTTCGTATTAAACCAGCCTTAATTAGTTAGAAAACATACTGCAGGGAAGAGTTCTATTCAGAAGATCACTGCCGCCACCACCACCAACACCAACAACCAAAGCCTAGTCAGAAACCTAATAAAAACAATGCAGTTCCACATATTTTTGGATTGGAAGATCTGGTGTTCTTAAAGAAGTCTGTTTTCTTCGAGTTAATTTTAATGCAATGGCAATAAAAATTTTGTTTAGCATTTTATGTAACTAAATTACATTTTCATTTGGATGAAAAGTTGTTAGAATAGGCAAGATAATTTTGAGAAAAAGAATAGAAAATATGGGGAAATGGAGTATTTTACAGCTCAAGTCATTACAGTACTAAAGTTCCTGTTAAGAGTACATAAACCAATGGAATACCAATAAAAACTCAGAAAAAATGAGAGCTAAATATTCAGCTTATGATAAAGATGACATTTCAGAACTCTTGGGAGAAGATGGATTATTCAATAAATGGTGATTATTCAATAAATTAGTTTAACACTTTGGGAAGGAAAAATACATATTATTCTTCAGGGCAAAATTAAATACCAGATGAGTAAAGAATTAGCTGTAAAAAAGAAACCTGTATATTTAATCTAATCTCAGTATGAGGAAGGTCTTTTTGGCATAAAAGCAAAATAAGAAATCATGAAAGATGATTTATTGATTTGACTGTTTTAAAGTATACAGCTTTACTATGACATAATCAAAATTAAAAGGCAAGTTATAAACGTGGGAAAGTATTTGTAACAAAAATAACTAAGGGTTAATTTCCTGAATTGCTGAAGAACTATTACAAATCATCAGGAGAAGGGAGACTCTTCATTAGGAGAAAATGGGCAATTCATTAAATAAAAATGACCACTGAAATGTTTGTGTTCAACCTCACTAGCATTTAAATAAGTTAAAACAATTATTTGACTGTAAAATTTGACAGGATTTTTAAAAAACGCTACAAATAAAGGTGAGGGTATGTGAAGTGGTGATTTTTATGCCCTAAAGTGAGGGAATTATTTCTAAAGGGCAGGTTAATTATATATATCAAATGTCTTATTAACTCATTTACCCAGAAATTTTACTTCTAGGGACTTTATCCTAAGGAAATTATCAGAAATAAGCAAAAAAGATTATTGCAAAGATATCTATCGCAGTTTTAATTTTTCTTTCTTTTCTCTTTTGGCCTTCTTTCCCTTCCTTCCTGCCTTCCCTCCTTCCTTTGTTTTTGTTTTAGATATTCTGTAGTTCTGTGCAATAAGTAACTATTACTTTCATGATTAAAATTATGTCACTTGGTCTTTGGGATAATTTGAGATTATTCTAGAAGATAAACCCCTCATAATGATTTTAAAGCACATTAGCAACACTTAATTCCATTCTTTATGGGTGTGTACCAAGTTCTTCTAAGGAATAGTCTTTTCAAGATTTGTTTAGTAGGAGACGGTCACCTAAAAAAATTGAAGTGATGTGTGGTAATTTGTCCCAAATCACAAGTAAATTGTCAATGGATCATAAATTGTTTTGTAAAAATGGAATTAAGTCCTTCTCATTCAAGGCTAGTGATAACTTATAAATGAACTCTGACAGAGTTTCCTTTTGTATTACTTTATGATAATAACTAGCGTCCTACGAACAGCACAGAGCTGCCAGACTGTGCAGAGGTCCGTGTGGCTGTCCTTCCGTTACAGGAGATTTTGTCTAATCCCATTGGCAAAAACTCTCTCTTCTCTCGGCTTCAGTATTTTATTGTTATTTCCTGTAGAGGCGGGGTTTTGTCTTCTTTTTTTGTAAAAGATCATCGTAGGCAAAAGGAAAATAGTGACTCACTTTAAGAGGCAGAAAAGAGTACAGTCCATTTTTAACTTGCTAAAATATGTTTTTGATGCCTAAGTAGGGAAAAAAATCTTAACTAACAAGGCGGGTCACTGATGTGGAATATCTTATTTCCTCACAAGAATGGATAAATAATGGATTTTTATAATACCCTTTGAAAGGCAACTTAGTAACTAATATACCTTTTTGTTTCTATGCCTATGTATGTAATCCACAGGTGAACACAATATAAGGAAAAAGAAAGTTGTATTGGTGAAATCACTAAATGAATTGAAAAGTAACCTTGTAGTTGAAGTAGACAGGAAAAAAGAAGTATGGCCATCTTGGCTTAAACATGTTGAAACTCGTACTTTAAAAACTTTGTTTTCTCTCATACCTGCTAAAGGTTGTTTCTTTTATTATCCAACATTTCCAGCTAGCTGACTTCAGCTCTTCCTAAATCTACAGACATCCTAATTTTGAGCCATTATATAATGAAAACATTGGATGTAATTTCCTTAGGTCTACAGTTCTTAGTTGCCCTTCTTACTGCAGATCTTTATACTGTAGCATATGATTATAATTTGCATAAATGAAATTCATATTTATGAGTACACATCCTGAAGCAACTGACAGGTGCAAGGTTGTCTACCATGCCGATTTATTGTTTGTTGTGTCATTTAAAAGAGAGCTGCTCTCCATGTTTTAAAGAAGAATACCTGCTGTGGTAGAATTGGAGTCAAGTTCTAAAACTAAATAAAATCTCACTTTGTAGGTTTTTATGTTTATGCTCTTCTGTATAATATGAAAATACCTGGGATGGGGATCAGCTGCAGAGGCTCTTAGCTGAGCCCGTTCTGTCCACCAGTGGAGTCTGGACACGCCCCCGTCCCTTTCTCTATTTCAGGGCATGCACGAGCTGTTGGCTCCAATGGTCTTCACCCTCCACTGCGACCACCAAGCCTTTCTTCATGCCAGCGAGTCTGCACAGCCAAGGCAAGTTTGTATATGAGCTCCATCTATTTTGTCAGCCCTGCTGTAATCCTTTTTTAACCTCAACACCTTTTATATTGAAGGTATTTTGTAAATTGTAAACATTGGGTTGTGTTTCACGTGCCTCATTATTAATTCCACTTAATAACTGTAATCCCATTTCAGCTATGGGGCAAACTTGGAATTCTTAATATCTTTGCAAGTCTTAGAGCTGTACCAAAGGAAGACATGTAACTGATGGATCAAGAAGAGGAAATTTTTGTTGTAATGGCAAAGTGCTGATGATTGTTAATATTCATACGTTCTATCCTCCAGTGACCCATTCTTTCACAGTAAGCTGTAAGAGAACCTCATGTGTGAGACATTTTGTCCTCACCAGACTCAGTTCAGTTCATAAATAGAACAGTCCCCCAAAGCACCCCAGTATAAAGAAACAAAATGACTTCTCATGTTTTTGAGATACAATTACTGAAGTTATTTGCTGGAGATAATAAATTAGTATATCCTGTATTTAACTTAGGCCGATTGTTAGAATTTATTTTCTAACTTAAGATACCCTAACTAGATGGGCCAGAGAGGCAGCCGGGAAGCATCTTGGGAATGGAGAGCTGAGGGATTATAAAACTTCCTCAGGAATATTCCACAGGCTAGCCTCTCTCTGTGCCGAAAATAACGGATTAACATAATATTTCATGTGTTTATCTGTATGATCTTTAGTCATCAAATGTAGCCATCCATTTTGCTGAACATATATTATGGCATTTGTCAAATCAACTTTTGTTTACTATATTGTAGATTAGTATTTTGTAGTCCCTTTGAGTTTTTCTAATTATACTAAATTTGTTGGATCTGACTATAGTAGCCATATCTTAGTTGCTGTTGCCTCAGTTATTCTGAAGTATGATAAGGTTGCAGTTAGTATCAGGATCCTGTTTTCATGCCAGTTTTATCTTTTTAAAAACACATATGCAGAATATACCCCGTAGGAAAGTATACATGATTGCAAATTGCTTTTTAAAAAAATAGCTTTTAAATGAGTTCTACATGCTTCTTTAACTGTTTCAATCCTCTATAAAGTAAAAGCAGCACTAAAATAGATTTGGAAGAGGTGCTGTCACTGATTAATTGATGTTAAAACATAATAAAAATAGAAGCCATTGAAAGAAAATAAATTACTGTTTTAATATGGGATATTTGACCAGTAACTATATATTTTCTGTTTCGTTTTTGGACAAGTGATAAATTGTGGAATAATTAGTCGATTCTAGATCAGGCGCATTCAGGGAATGTATTGTCACATTCACTTTTGTTATTTGGAACAATTAGATAGTTGCCTCGTTGTGGTACAGACAGGCAGCTAATTTGTTTTTGATCTTTATAGAAAGAAAGGATTTCATTTGTTAATGGAGTTGCTCTTTTTATTAAAAAAAGGCTAACTTTTTTTCATTTACACATTATATGAAAGTTGGCTTATGAGTATAGAATAAGGCAACCTCTGCATCTCCTTCAATTAAAAAATTACACATTCTGATTGACTGTATCGCTTTTTTAAGTGAGGAAATGAAAACTCTCTTGAACCCTGAGTATCTGGAACATGATGCCTAGTAAGTACAAAAACTTTCTGTTTTTATTTTTTTACGCCATTTTTACTTTAATGAAGATTTAACATTGGCGTTATATTATTTTTCTAATTTTTAGTGCAATGTTCTCACAACTTATGGAAACTGCTGAACCTTGGTTTTCTACTTTTGAGCATGATGGTCAAAAGGTAAATCTTACAGTACAGATCTTTTCAATATATGTGAGGGAACAAATGATTTCAGTAACAACATAGAGAATAAAAGCCATTATTATCACTATAAAAAAATGAAAATATAAGGATACCTGTGGAGTAAGTTTGAACTGGGGGTCTAAATCATATCTCTAATTATTGACAGAGTTACAAAGGTAATATAAAAATTTTCATATAAATAAATAGAAACTTTCTTTTATATGTGTGTATATTATGCATGCAATATAATTTCCTAAAAACTATTACAAACTTTGAATGAAAAGAGTATTTATCTACTTGATCTGTGCTGTCTTGGTGAGTTGATAGGCACGGAAGTATGTAGATAAACTCTGTGTCAAATAGGTTGTTTTGCTTTTACTAATGCATCACTAAATTGAATTTATATGTTTAGCATCAATACCATTTATCCTTACTTTCTCTTACCCTTATTCTTTTTTTTTTTCCTAATAATTTTTACTGGCGTACAGTTGATTTACAATGTTGTGTTAGTTTCAGGTGTACAGCAAAGTGAATCAGTTATACATATACATATATCCACTCTTTTTTAGATTCTTTTCCCATATAGGCCGTTACAGAGTATTGAGTACAGTTCCCTGTGCTATACAGTAGGTCCTTATTAGTTATCTATTTTATATATAGTAGTGTGTATATGTCAATCCCAATCTCCCAATTTATCCCTACCCCCGCCCACCTCTTGTAACCATAAGTTTGTTTTCTACATCTGTAACTCTATTTCTGTTTTGTAGATAAATTCATTTGTACCCTTTTTTTAGGTTCTGCATATAAGTGATATCATATGATATTTGTCTTTCTCTCTCTGACTTACTTCACTCAAATGACAATCTGTAGGTCCAGTTTCATTCTTTTTTATGGCTGAGTAATATTCCATTGTCTATATGTACCACATCTTTATCCACTCTTCTGTTGATGGACATTTAGGTTGCTTCCATGTCCTGGCTTTTGTAAATAGTGCTGCTATGAACATTAGGGTGCATGTGTCTTTTTTTTTTTTTTTTTAATTTATTTATTTATTTTTGGCTGTGTTGGGTCTTCGTTTCTGTGCAAGGGCTTTCTCTAGTTGTGGCAAGCGGGGGCCACTCTTCATCGTGGTGCGCGGGCCTGTCACTATCACGGCCTCTCTTGTTGCGGAGCACAGGCTCCAGACGCGCAGGCTCAGTAGTTGTGGCTCACGGGCCTAGTTGCTCCGTGGCATGTGGGATCTTCCCAGACCAGGGCTCGAACCCGTGTCCCCTGCATTAGCAGGCAGATTCTCAACCACTGCGCCACCAGGGAAGCCCGCATGTGTCTTTTTGAATTAGAGTTTTCTCTGGATATATGCCCAGGAATGGGATTGCTGGATCCCATGGTAATTCTATTTTTAGTTTTTTAAGGAACCTTCGTACCATTCTCCATAGTGGCTGTACCAATTTACATTCCCACCAACAGGGTAGGAGGGTTCCCTCTTACCCTTATTCTTTAAGTATAATTTTTGTTGTGAAATAATTAACATACCATAACATTCACCTTTTTAAAGTGTACAATTTAGTGGCTTTTAGCATATTCACAAGGTTGTGCAAATGTCCCCATTGTCTAATTTCAAAACATTTTCAACACCCTAAAAAGAAATCCTAGCCCCATTAGCAGTCACTCCCCATTTCCCCCTCCCTAGAGCCTTTGGCATCACTAATCTACTTTCTGTTCCTTTGGGCTTGCCTATTCTGGACATTTCATGTAAATGGAATCATACAATATGTGACCTTTTGTGACTGACTTTTTTCACTTAGCATAATGTTTTCACTGTTCATTCATGTTGTGGCATGTGTCAGTACTTCATCCCTTTTCAGGGCTAAATAATGTTTCATTGCATAGATATATGCCACATTTTGTTTTTCCATACCTCAGTTGGTGACATTTGGGTTCTTTTCACTTTTTGACTATTAAGAATAATGTTGCTAGGAACATTTGTATACAAACTTTTGTGTGAATGTATGTTTTCAGTTCTCTCGGCATATCTCTAGGAGTGGTATTGCCGAATTAACTGTCATTTTAAACAACCGTATATGCTAACTTAGAGATCATTATGGTCTTTTCATTGTTATTACACAATATTGGAAAAATTGCAAATTATTCTGGCAAGGGCTGTTATTAAGAGTTTTTGGTATATTATTTTCTATATGACTAATTTATTTTATGTTAGTATAATTGAATGAGTTCTGGTTAGAAACCATGTATTACTCAGTCCCTTCACTCCGCCTCTTAGCAAATGAGATGGATAACTAATGCTTTTTATGCCTTTGGTCGAGGTCAGGGCGAACTACTGCCTGCAGGCCAATTTGGCCTGCCATCTGTTTTTGTACAGCTTGTGAGTTAAAAATGGCTTTTACATTATTAAATGGTTGAAAAAAATATCAGAAGAGGAATAGTATTTGGTGACATGAAAATTATATAGAATTCAAATTTCCATGTCCATAAAAGTTTTGTGGGGATACAGCCATGCCTACTTGTTTACTTACTGTCTTCTGCTGCTTTCTCGTTACAAAGGCAGAGCTGGGTGGTTGCAGCACAGACTGTATGACCTGGAACGTCTCAAATGTTTACCATCTGGCTCTTTCCAGAGAAAGTTTGTCTACCCCGAGCTTAGGTGATAAAGTCTTACTCCAGCTGTATATCACCATGCTCCATTCCGTAAGGGTTGTAACAGGGGAAGCTTGCTGTAAGCATGTGTGATGAACAGTAGCTCTGTATTCTCAGCAGGTGATCTGATGGAGTCATAGACTTATGTGAACATCAGATTTTGAGCAGAGTTTTTGAAGACATTTAATTAACAGGCCTCATGATCGTTTTACGCAGTGGTCATTTTGTATTTTATAACTGATTCACAACATCTGAGAAACTGAATGATAAAAATGAGAGGGCTGCCAGTTTTTACTTTTACTTATTCATGTTGCTTTCACTGAATCATGTCATGAGAATGGCTAAGATAGCACAAAGACATTTATTTTATCAAAGAACACATAGATGTGACCTCTGAGAATTTATATTAATTATTTGTGTGTATCAGTGCATAATATATTCCTAAAAAGTGTATCTAGTGAATCCCTTTTTCATCCTCCCCTTTTTGTTCTTTTTCATGATATGATCATCTTTTTAAAAAGAAGTCGAGAAATTGATGTATCACTCCATCGTGCAGGTCTTCTAGTTCCTCAGAAAATTCAGTCATATCACCGTGCATGCTGGCTAGTTTAGCGACATACTTTTTATAATAAGACTTTCTTGATGATGGAAGCAGTGTGTTGGTTTACGTAATGGTGTGAAATCATTATCTTGCTGCATTGCTCAGTCTGTGGCCTGGCACTGATCTGTAGAACACACTTTGCGTACCACTAATAAGTGGTTAGAAAAGTTTTCTAGTTTTATCGGTAGTTGTGGCTGTCTCATTTGATCATATATGTTAAATGCAAGTAGCATTCTTTATAATAAGAAATCCTGAAGATAAGGAAGTGTTTTACCTTAACTCTATCTTCACTGTTTTTGATTTTTTACTGTTAGATAAGCTATGCTGTTTAGCATTAAGTGACCAGAAACATTACTTTCAAGTTTTTTAAGTTTAAGAGATTTTACTATAAAGTATTCTGAGCTCAGGGGAAATCTTTTTAAGTTAAAGCATCCTATTATTTGAAGAGAGTACTAGATGTTACAAAATCAGAAAAAGGTGTTTTGGATGTACTATTTTTATAATAAATGAGCACAATATAGAGGTTTCCCTTTCTCCTGTCTATACAAATTAACAACAGTGAATTGAGCCCTAAAGATTAATATGGTCTTATGTCCTTTGGACCTAAATACTCTAGGGCAGACACTGTAGGAAGTCCAAAGGGCTGTGTTTCTTTTTTAAGACTTGAAATGATCCTGGACAGACAGATGGAGCCCCTTCTCCCTGTACTGACACAGGACCCTCCCCTCCTCTCTTCTGTGCTTTCTACCAGCCTGATTAGTCACAGCTCTCACGCAGAATTCTGAGCTTTTTTTCTGTGTAATTCTTCCCTCCATGATTAGGGCAAGAGCTTTACCTTCTTTAACTTTATACCCCTGAATCCGGTCCAGTGACAAGAAGATGTTATTCCTTTCAGAGATCTCACAGTTTAGGAGGAAGAGAAGTAGAAACACATACTGTGGGAGCAGAGAAGAGGATAATGAACTAGACCTGGCACTTGAGCCAAATCTTAAAATACACATGGGGGCTCCTCAGTGGAAGCACTGGGGAGGGGATATTTCAGGTAAAAGAATGGCATCCCCAGTATCTCTGGAAGCACAGTGAGAACAGAGGCTGACTAGATGATGGAAAGCCTTGCCGACCTGGCTAAAGCATTTGAATTGTTTCGTTTTGTTTTTCCCAGAGTGAAAATAATGGGGAGCTATTAAAAATGTCTAAGGAGGGACTTCCCTGGCGGTCCAGTGGTTAATACTCCACACTCCCACTGCAGGGGGCGCGGGTTCAGTCCCTGGTCGGTTGGGGAACTAAGCGTGCTGCGCGGCGTGGCCAAAAAAAAAAAAAGTGTCTAAGGAGGGCAATCTGGCATAATGTAATACCTGCTTTAGATAGATCACCAGGCATTTTGGAAGATGGATTTAAAGCAGGCTAAATTGGGGGGCAGCAAGACGAGGAGCAAAGGAATGATTAGGGCCCCAAGTCAGGGTGTTCACGCCGAAGAAGAGACATATGCAAGAGTCCCCGGAGTGGTTCTGAGGAGCTAAAATTGGCAAACCACGTATTCGTATTGGAGGATGGGTTGAGGTAGGCGTGGGAAAGGATGAACATGCTTTCAAGAGGAAGGTGAGGAGCTCAGTCGCAGGCCTGCTGAATTCGAGACCCTTTGGCAATCTAACATTCTTTGCCGACATTTGAGCGTGTGGGAAGCACTCCAGAGTTCTAGGTTACGAATACAGATTAGGAAGTCTTTGGAGAATGGGTTTTGGTTGAAGCACTGTGAATGACTGAGCTCACTCAGGGAACTGCATGTAAGTAGAGATTAAACTGAGACCAGAACTGTATGCAAAAGCAGCGTTTGTGAAACAGAAACAAGAATTTGAACTAGAGTAGACTGAGGATGAGTGATAGGCAGATAATCATGAAAGAAGACGCTATAAATCCCAGTATTGGAGAGAGGTAGAAACTGGGAACTGAACATCAGAAGAAAGGTCAGACATAATATATTAGAGTATATCATCAGACTTGAGGGGTAGTTGACGTTTACATGAAAGCATTACAAGGAGTTACAGATCTTTCTTAATATTGGGTGGCAGGAACGGAAGTTGTACTGCCCACATAGATTTTTTTTTTTTTTTTAAGTCAGCTACATTTTTGGTCTGAAGAATTTAAAAATCTTTCTA